>NC_057804.1:311537784-311910334 GCF_018294505.1 Triticum aestivum | reverse complement strand
CAAGTAAGAACAGTACCTAAGCACTGGTCCACCCACATATCAAATTATCAAAGTACCGAACACGAATTAAGCCAACATGATGAAAGTGACTAGATGAAATTCCCGTGTACCCTCAAGAACACTTTGCTTATAATAAGAAACCGTTTTGGCTTGTCCTTTTCCTCAAAAGGATTGGGCTACTGAGGGAGTCCTGGATTAGAGGGTGTCCGGATAGCCGAACTATCACCTTTGGCCGGACTCCTGGACTATGAAGATACAAGATTGAAGACTTCGTCCCTTGTCCGGATGGGACTTTCCTTGGCGTGGAAGGCAAACTTGGCGATACGGATATGTTGATCTCCTACCATTGTAACCGACTCTGTGTAACCCTAACCCTCTTCAGTGCCTATATAAACCGGAGGGTTTTAGTCCATAGGACGAACAACAATCATAACATAGGCTAGCTTCTAGGGTATAGCCTCTCTGATCTCGTGGTAGATCTACTCTTGTACTACCCATATCATCAATATTAATCAAGTAGGAGTAGGGTTTTACCTCCATCGAGAGGGCCCGAACCTGGGTAAAAACATCGTGTCCCTTGTCTCCTGTTACCATCCGCCTAGACGCATAGTTCGGGACCCCCTACCCGAGATCCGCTGGTTTTGACACCGACATTGGTTCTTTCATTGAGAGTTCCTCTGTGTCGTCATCCTTAGGCCCGATGGCTCCTCCGATCATCAACAACGAAGCGGTCCAGGGTGAGACTTTTCTCCCCGGACAGATCTTCGTATTCGGCGGCTTTGCACTGCGGGCCAATTCGCTTGGCCATCTGGAGCAGATTGAAAGCTACGCCCCTGGCCATCAGGTCAGATTTGGAAGTTTGAACTATACGGCTGACATCCGCAGAGACTTGATCTTCGACGGGTTTGAGCCACAGCCGAGCGTGCCGCACTGTCACGATGGGCACATCTAGCTCTGCCGCCGGACAGTGCCCTGGAGTCCGCACAAGTGTCTGCTCCGACCTTTAGCTCGGAGCCGACTGTGCCGACCGAGGACGGGTGGCTGGACACCTCCTCGGGGGATGCTATCTCTATGGCGATTGCACCGAACACCAACCCAGTCCTTTGCGAAGCTCGTGACTCCAAGGTGCTGGACTCCTCTCAGGACTTCGAACCTTCCGCGCCCCGGCCGATCGAATCCGATTGGGCACCGATCCTGGAGTTCACCACTACGGACATATTTTAGCACTCGCCCTTTGGCGACATCCTGAATTCACTAAAGTCTCTCTCTTTATCAGGAGAGCCCCGGCCGGATTATGGTCAGCAAGGTTGGGATGCGGACGACAAAGAAATTCAAAGCCCACCCACCACCCACTTCGTAGCCACTGTCGAAAGTTTAAACGACGTGCTCGACTTCGACTCCGAAGACATCGGCGGTATGGACGACGATGCAGGAGATAAGCATGAACCAGCACCTATAAGGCACTGGACAACCACCTCATCTCACGATGTATACATGGTGTACACACCTAAAGGAAGCGACAACGAGGAACAACGGGACGCCACGAGGGATCATTCCCCTGAAAAGCAGTCAAAATGGTGACGTAAGCGCCGTTCAAAATCCCGCCTCGACAAAGAGAGCAGCCATGCAGACCCAGCCATAGAGCAGGACGAACCGGTGGACGACGAACATGCCATCGCACAACCGTCCAAACAGGACAACCTAGATAAACAATCCGTCCCAGGCGAAGATAACAGTCTGGACGATCTAACGCCGGACAAGCTACTGGAACAGAAGAACCTTCACAAAAGGCTCGTTGCCACCGCACGTAGCCTGAAAAAGCAGAAGCGGAAGCTCAAAACAGCGGAGGAGGCGCTCCGAATCAGATGGAGCAAAGTACTCAACACCGCAGAAAAATACGGCGATAGTCGCCGAACAAAGAGCTACCCGAAGCGAAAACTACTACCCGAATTCGATGAGGAGGCCGTAGAGCCCCCGCAATCAAAAAGCAGGGGGACCACCCGGTCGGATAGACGACCCCATGGCAAACATAGAACGGCAAACGGCGCCGCACACAAGCCGGCACGCGATCCACATACGGATTTGCATCAAAGAGATGGCCCAGTTAGATCTATCTATGGGCCAAGAAAGAAAGCTCTAGTAAGCAATGCAACACATCAATTATCCGAATGCTACGGTACACCTAAATATAGAGGTGCCGCACACCCCCTATGTTTCACCGATGAGGTTCTGGATTATGAATTCCCAGCAGGATTCAAACCCGTAAGCATAGAGGCATACGACGGAACAACAGACCCCGGAGTCTGGATTGAGGATTACATCCTCCACATACACATGGCTAGAGGAGATGACCTCCACGCCATAAAATACTTACCCCTCAAGCTCAAAGGGCCAGCCCGGCATTGGCTCAAAAGCCTCCCCGAAAACACCATTGGAAGTTGGGAAGAGCTCGAGGATGCTTTTTGGGCAAATTTTCAAGGGACCTATGTCCGACCTCCGGATGCAGACGATTTAAGTCACATTACTCAACAACCCGGAGAGTCAGCCCGAAAATTCTGGAACAGATTCCTTACTAAAAAGAACCAAATAGTCGACTGTCCGGACGCCGAAGCCTTAGCAGCTTTCAAACACAACGTCTGAGACGAATGGCTCGCCAGACACCTCGGCCAAGAAAATCCAAGAACAATGGCCGCATTAACAAGCCTCATGACCCGATTCTGTGCGGGAGAGGATAGCTGGCTGGCAAGATGCAGTACCAGCGACCCAAGTACATCCGAAGTCAGGGATGGAAATGGGAAACCGCAACGCAGCAAGGACCAGCGCCGGACCAAGGGAAACAACGCAAAGAGCACGGCAGTCAATGCCGGATTCAAAAGCTCTCGGCAGAATCATAAAAAACTGCCCCTTAAGGATAACAGGGACGAGCTATCTAACTTAAACAAAATCTTGGACAAGATATGCCAAATGCACAGTACTCCCGGGAAGCCTGCAAACCATACCCACAGAGATTGTTGGGTCTTCAAGCAGTCCGGCAAACTTAACGCCGAACACAGGGGGCTTGACACACCAAGCGAGGACGATGACGAACCTCACAAGCAGAGCACCGGAATACAAAAGAGTTTCCCGCAAGAAGTCAAAGCAGTAAACTCACTTCACGTGGCAAAAGGGAAAAATAGAGTGGTTCCCATAGAGGTACTCGCCACACGGCCTATCCCAGAGGAGTCCCGCAACTGGTTGTTAAAACCAATCACCTTCGACCATTAGGATTACTCTAGAAGTATCCGGAATGCAGGATGGACTGCCTTGATATTAGATCCGATAATTGACGGACTCCAAGTTACACAAGTCCTCATGGACGGTGGCAGTGATCTAAACCTGCTATACCAGGACACAATCCGCAAAATGGGGAAAGACCCAACCAAAATTTGCCATGGCAACACTTCCTTTCAAGGGGTTATGCCAGGCCCATATGCCCATTGTACGGGCTCTGTACTGCTAGAAGTTGTGTTCGTCTCACCAGACAACTTCCAACGCGAAAAGTTAACCTTCCACCTCGCCCCATTTACAAGTAGCTATCAAGCACTACTGGGACGTGAAGCTTTCGCCCGCTTTAGCGCAATACCGCATTATGCATCCCTTACACTTAAAATGCCCGGTCCACGAGGCGTCATCTCCTTAAAGGGAAATATCGAGTGTTCCTCGAGCGCGAAAGATTGTGTGACTGCCTTGACAGCCACACACTAAAAACAGCTTCACTAAGCAAAGCACCTAAGTAGGTCGTTCGGACCCCGGACACGGTTAGACGAGTCCGGCGTAAACATACAAGGGGCTCCGCGCATGTACAACAAGATACAATAAAGCTCAATTTTATTCATTCTTTGAATTGTACTTTGTTTTTTTATAACATACATTTTCGCACGATCTTTTCAATTAAGATCCTCTCTTTTCCAGATGAACACCGTGCTACACCCGTCCAGGATACGTCACAATGGAGACACAGGCACAGACGTGCAGTAGGGACCCGTGACAAGGATTCTTTTCAGATTAAGACCCTGCGTAAACATTTTTTACTGTCTCTTGTTGATACACATCCCCTGGTTTCTTGCTATAACCAAGGAGGAGGTTGACGTTTTGGCATGGGCCACGTCAGAATTTTGCGCGTACCAGGACACCAGGGGCTTATTACCACGGTCATTGTTCGGCCCGTTTTCATAAAGACCGAATACCTTAGGGAGTGTTCGGCGTCTCGAGTTAGGCCTTATATGCATCAGCTCCGAATCATGTCTTTGGTAAAATGTTGGGTTTGCCCAGCTCCTGTCTTTTGCTGCCTTACGTTCTGCTCTATCGGCTAAGGCGGCACCAGGAGAACTACTACGATTGTGCCCCGGTTCTGCCAGGCGAGCACCTCAGTAGAGAAAGCCGAAAACTGACTATCATGATATCGTGTGAGACTGGTCAACCACTCGATGACCCGCCAGAATCTATAGGATTCCTCCGCATTGACGAAGGACCATTTCCAGGGCAGGCACATACGCGCCCCAAATTCGGGTGAGCGCGGTGCCCCTAGGGGCTATGTCGTAGCCCCACTGTCAAACTCCTATGGCTAAGTGAAAGTGATAAACCATTATAGTCCGGTTGCCTAGTTTGCTGCGCTACCACCTCCTTTATAGGACCAAGACGTTGGATCAAGTGTGAAAATGCGCCTTTTCGCAAACACCCCTGCATTATATGCGTGGGGGCTGAAGCCGAAGACTGTCATCTTTCAGGTTATATATACATATACACTAGCGGCCGCACAGGAGGTATTTTACTTCTTGAAAGGCACAAGTATAAAAAGCTCTTATATTGTTTCACAATAATACATGTTATTCAAACATAATATCCTTCGAGCACTTCGTCTCCATTAAACGAGCGCCCTGCAGAACTTCCTGAAAATAGTGCTCGACAGGTACTCGGCATTCGTCCGAATCTTGGGATGCAATATCGGTGGCCTTCGTCTCCGCCTAGTATGTCTTGACACGGGAAAGAGCCATCCGCGCACCCTCTATGCATGCCGACCTCCTCATTGCTTTGATATGCGGCACCGCACCAAGGAACTGCTGCACCAAGCCAAAATAACTCTTCGGCTCAGGCCTTCTCGGCCACAAAATACTCACGACATCCTTCATGGCAGGCCCGGATAACCTATTCAGCTCAGCCCATTCGGCCAAGCGATCGGTTAATGGAAGTGGGCGCTCTGGATTATGGAACTGCGACCAAAAAACCTTTTCCATTTCGTGATCCTTTTGATCTCAGAAGTGTTCGGCCGCGTCCACGGCACTTGCTGCCAAGTCCAGATAAGCATCCTCCGAACTCCACAGCCGGTCCAACTGAGCACATTTAGGATCCACGAATTTCCTCCGCAGCAGAAAGGGCTTTCCAGCCGCGATATCTCCGGCCTGACGCAGCTCCTCCTTCATAGATCTCATCGCAGAGCAAGCATCCTTGGCCTCGGTAGCAGCCTTCTTCAGGTCCTCTTGTGCCGCTCGATCTTCTTTTTCAAGAAGCTTACAGTGGTCGGCAGCATTCTTCAACTTCACGGCCATCTCAGCCACTTCCTTCTTGCTTCAGCAGTGAGCAGCCTGTTCGGCTTTTAGCTCTTCGGCCGCCTTTAAGGCAGCCGCATCACTCTTTCTGGCCTGTTCCTTGGCCCAGGCGAGCTCTGCCCGTAGGTTCTCCATGGCAGCGGCACCATCTGCATCAAGCATACATGTTGTAAGGCACGGGCATCAAGCTCCCCTACCAGGTGTCTGTGGAGAAATTGCATACCTTGCGACTCGTCAAGTCGCTTATTGACAAGCGCGATGTCGGCATCCGCCACGTCAAGTTGCCGCTTTAGTTCGGCAAATTCCTAAGTCCGGCTAGCCACCGGAACCTTCGTCACCTACATTGGAAGGGCGACACATTATACCTGGGATTATGATCCTTGGCGCGCTATCCTTTTTGACAACACATTGAGCCTCAGGGGCTACTATGTACATACGGCGCATGTTATATGCGGAACTGTCACAGGGTACATCATTTTGCGTACCTCAAAGCCTGTTAGTAAACTTCTGACGGCTTTGTGTAATCCGCTCTCAGCGGATGAGATCCTTTCAATCACCGTACCCATTAACGCACGGTGATCTTCTGAGATAGACGCTCGCCCGAGCAGATCCTTTAGCTCCTCCGACCATACACCAGGTGGCGCCGGACTCGGAGAAGCCCTCCGCGACGACCCTCAGGGTCGCCCGCCTCGCTAGACGGTACAGAAGGGGGAGGCGTTTCACTCTCTATCATCTCCGAACGAAGATCCCCCGAAGATGAGCTCTACTGAGAAGGGCTGAGATCCGAACTACAAGGTAAATTTCGGTCATCTTTATCAGAAATTGGGCAGGGATATCCTTTATTTTAAATTAAACTCCCCTTTTTTACTTACGGCTTGGTAGAGGGCTGATCCCCTTGGGGGTATAATGCGACCGAGGCATCTCTCGGCGCAGGACCCTCTGGCGAAGATTTCTTCCCCAGCTTTGAGACCATTGTCTTCGGGTTTTCAGAGGCGGTTCTCTTCTTCCCTTGGAGGGAGGGATTCTCGATCCCCCCTCTCCTGACAGCCTCCTTCGCGGAGGCGGTAGCTTCCTTGTTCCCCCCTTTGCCCTCTTCCGGAGGCGCAACCTCCAGCATCCTGGTTAACACGGGATCCGACATGGTCTCAGGGAGGGGGGACGGAAACCTGATTAACTTTGCCTTCGCTATCCACTCCTGTTCAAGGAGCAGCTCTTTCAAAGGGCAAAGTTCATAATAAATACGGGATAGTGTGTTCAGATATAGGGCTACTTACTTGAGTATCCGGGCGATTGCAGCTCAGACCTGCGTCCTCGGTCAAGTCCGGACACATCGCTTGTGATCCGGAGAGAAGCTTGTACATCTCCATGGGTGTCACGCCCATAAAGTGTTGGAGAGCTCGTGGTCCCTCCGAGTTAAATTCCCACAGGCGGAGGGGGCGACGTTTGTAGGGCAGGATGCGACGAATCAGCATGACCTGCGCTACTACGACCAAAGTGATCTCCCTCTCTAGGAGGTCTCAAATGCGGCCCTGCAACAAGGGCACGTCCTTGGACGGCCCCCAGTCAAGTCCTTTATTAACCCATGACGCCAGCCGCGGTGGAGGACCCGAGCGAAAGGCAGGTGGCGCCACCCATTTGGTGCCCCTGGGAACTGTGATATAAAACCACTCTTGTTGCCATAGGCCGAGCTCCTCTTGAAAAAAGCCCTCGGGCCACGGAGCATCAGCATTCTTGCTTATAACAGCCCCTCCACACTCTGCCTGCTACCCCTTAATCATCTTCGGCTCCACCTTGAAGGTCTTGAGCCACAATCCGAAGTGAGGGGTAACGCGGAGGAGGGCTTCGCATACGACAATGAACGATGAGATGTGGAGGATGGACTCCGGATCCAAGTCATGAAATTCCAACCCATAATAAAACATGAGCCCCCTCACGAAGGGCTCCGTTGGGAAGCCTAGCCCCCGAAGAAAGTGAGATGCGAACACCACGCTTTCGCCGGGCCTGGGAGTGGGAATAACCTGCCCTTGGGCAGGTAGCCTATGCGAAATTTCGCCAGTTAGATACCTGGCATCTCTTAACCTTAGCACGTCTTCCTTCGTAAGGGAGGAAGGCATCCATCGGCCTTGCAGGTTGGAGCCGGACATCATCGAAGGTCCGAAGCGCCTGAATCTGGAGCTTTGGTTGTTGGAACTCGAAGCGAGGGGCGGATTCGATTGAGATTGAAATAAAGGAGCGGGGCCTTGGTCTCTTTATAAAGAGGTTGAATACCAAGAGCCTTCCCCGTGACCATTTGGGACTCGCCCTCGATAGAGGGGGCGAACCAACGGGCATGATTGGGTTACCCACGCCCGTATTGATGAGAATCCTGGAATAAGGGGACACGATCTCTGCTTTGACAAGACGTGCCAAGGAAACCGCCTCGCTAAACGCGCTGAGGTGGGACAATAAAACGATTCGAATGAAGGCTTGGCCGCAGCATGATGTCGCACTGCGGAATACATCAGCAGATTAGATTCGTCCAAATGTTATTCTCTCTATGGTGGTATGTGGAACTTATTTTGCAGAGCCGGACACTATCCTTGTGTTCAAAATCTTCTATGAAGTACTCGGAGGAGGAACCCGCCTTGCAATGCCAAAGACAATATGCGCGCCGGACTCGTCGTTATTGAAGCCTGGTTCAGGGGCTACTGAGGGAGTCCTGGATTAGGGGGTGTCCGGATAGCCGAACTATCACCTTTGGCCGGACTCCTGGACTATGAAGATACAAGATTGAAGACTTGGTCCCGTGTCCGGATGGGACTTTCCTTGGCGTGGAAGGCATGCTTGGCGATACGGATATGTAGATCTCCTACCATTGTAACCGACTCTGTGTAACCCTAACCCTCTTTGCTGCCTATATAAACCGGAGGGTTTTAGTCCATAGGACGAACAACAATCATACCATAGGCTAGCTTCTAGGGTTTAGCCTCTCTGATCTCGTGGTAGATCTACTCTTGTACTACCCATATCATCAATATTAATCAAGCAAGAGTAGGGTTTTACCTCCATCGAGAGGGCCCGAACCTGGGTAAAAACATCGTGTCCCTTGTCTCCTGTTACCATCCGCCTAGACGCACAGTTCGGGACCCCCTACCCAAGATCCGCCGGTTTTGACACCGACAGCTACCTTGCTGCACTTTTGTTAGTACTATTGTTACTTGCTCGTTACAAATTATCCTGCTATCAAACTACTCCGCTACTCACAATTTTAGCACTTGCGGACATTACCTTGCTGAAAACCACTTGTCATTTCCTTCTGCTCCTCGTTGGGTTCGATACTCTTACTTATCGAAAAGGGCTACAATTGACCCCATATAATTGTGGGTCATCAAGGAAACTTTCTGGCGCCATTTCCCGAGAGTGAGGCGCTCTTGGTAAGTGGAAATTGGTAAGGAAACATTATTATTATGTGCTGAAATTTATTGTCACTTGCTACTATGGAACACAATCGTTTGAGGGGTTTGTTCGGGGTATCTTCACCTCGACCGGAACCACAATTAGTTACCCCTCAACCTTCTGCACCTACTGAAAAAATATTGAATATGAAATTCCTTTTGGCATGTTAGAGCAACTGCTAGCTAATCCTTATGCAGGAGATGGAACCAAACATCCTGATATGTACTTGATATATGTGGATGAAATTTGTGAATTATTTAAGCTTGCAGGTTTGCCCGGAGATGAAGCTAATAAGAAGGTTTTCCCTTTATCTTTGAAGGGAAAAGCATTGACATGGTACAGGCTATGCAATATTATTGGATCTTGGAACTGGAACCATTTCAAATTGGAATTTCATCAGAAATTTTATCTCGTGATCGGAATTATATATATAATTTTTGGCCTCGTGAAGGAGAAAGCATCGCTCTAGCTTGGGGGAGGCTTAAGTCAATGTTATATGCATGCCCGAATCATGAGCTCTCGAGAGAAATTATTATTCAGAATTTTTATGTTCAGCTTTCTTGTAATGATCAATCCATGCTCGATACTTCTTGTATTGGTTCTTTTATGAAGAAGACTATTGAATTCCGGTGGGATCTTTTAGAAAGAATTAAACGCAACTCTGAAGATTGGGAACTCGATGTAGGTAAAGAGTCAGGTATTGTACCTAAGTTTGATTGTGTTAATTCTTTTCTGAATACCGATGCTTTTCAAAAGTTTAGCACTAAATATGGACTTGACTCTGAGATAGTAGCCTCCTTTTGTGAATCTTTTGCTACTCATGTTGATATCCCTAAGGAGAAGTGGTTTAAATATCACCCACCAATTAAAGAAGAAGTTAAAGAACCGGTAAAAGCTAAAGAAGAAACTATCATTTACAATGACGATCCAGTTGTTCCTACTACTTATATTGAAAAAACACCTTTTCCTGTTAGGATGAAGGAACACGCTACAGCTTCAACTGTGGTTAACAAAAGTTATGTTAGAACACCCAAACCGTCTGAACAAACCAAAGTTGAACCTAGTGTCGCTATGGTTAAAGATCTCTTAGTTGATAATATTGATGGCACGTTATTTACTTTTGTGATGAAGCTTCTAGAATTGCCAAACCTTAAGGAAAATATAAACATAGACCAATTGTTGGCATGCATGTTGTCTTAGTTAAGATAGGAGACCACTGTTATCATGGGTTATGTGACCTAGGTGCTAGTGTAAGTGCTATTCCTTTCTCCTTATACCAAGAAGTTAAAGATGAAATAGCACCTGCTGAAATAGAAGACATAGATGTTACTATTAAACATGCTAATAGAGATACTATATCACCAATTGGGATTCTTAGAGATGTTGAAGCCTCATGTGGGAAAATAAAATACCCTACTGATTTCCTAGTTCTTAGCACCCCACAAGATGACTTTTGTCCCATTATTTTTGGTAGACCTTTCTAGAACACCGTCAATGCTAAAATAGATTGTGAGAAACAAACTGTCGGTGTTAGCTTTGGTGATGAATCTCATGAATTTAATTTTTCCAAGTTTGGTAAACAACCTCATAAGAAGGATTTGCCTAGTAAGGATGAAATTATTGGTCTTGCTTCTATTGTTGTGCCTCCCATTGAACCTTTGGAACAATATTTGCTAGACCATGAAAATGATTTGCATATACGTGAAAGAAATGAAATAGATAAAATCTTTTTCCAACAACCACCTCTGCTTAAACACAATTTGCCTATTGAAACTCTAGGAGGTCCTCCTGCACCTAAAGGTGATCCTATGTTTGAATTAAAACAATTGGCATCCACTCTGAAATATGCTTATCTTGATGAAAAGAAGATATATCATGTTATTATTGGTGCTAACCTTTCAAAACATGAAGAAGAAAGATTATCGAAAATTCTAAGGAAGTATAGGGCTGCTATTTGGATATACTCTTGATGATCTTAAGGGCATTAGTCCCACTCTATGTCAGCAACAGATTAATATGGAACCTGATGCTAAACCTGTTGTTGATCACCAACGTCGGTTAAATGCGAAGATGAAAGAAGTGGTAAGAACGGAAATATTGAAACTTCCGGACAAGTCCTAATAATATGTCCTGTCCATTGTGTCCCTAAGAAGGGTAAGTCATGTTCATTGTGTCCCTAAGAAGGGAGGTATTACTGTTGTTCCTAATGATAAGAATGAGCTTATTCCACAAAGAATTGTCATAGGCTATAGAATGGTAATTGATTATACAAAATTAAATAAAGCTACTAGAAAAGATCATTACCCTCTACCTTTTATCGATCAAATGTTAGAAAGATTATCTAAGCACACACATTTTTACTTCCTTGATGTATACTCTGGCTTTTCACAAATACCTGTTTTACAATCTGATCAAGAAAAAACTACTTTTACTTGTCCATTTGGAACATTTTCTTATAGACGTATGCCTTTCGGTTTATGTAATGCACCTGCTACCTTTCAAACATGTATATGACTGTTATATTCTCTGATTTTTGTGAAAAGATTGTTAAGGTTTTCGTGGATGACTTTTTTGTTTATGGGAAGTCTTTTGATGATTGTTTAAGCAATCTTGACCGAGTTTTGCAGAGATGTGAACAAACAAATCTTGTCTTGAATTGGGAGAAGTGCCAATTCATGGTTAATGAAGGTATTGTCTTGGGCCATAAAATTTCTAAAAGAGCCATTGAGGTGGACAAAGCCAAGGTTGATGCAATTGAGAAAATGCCATGTCCTAAAGATATCAAAGGTATTCGTAGTTTCCTTGGTCATGCAAGTTTCTGTAGGAGGTTTATCAAAGACTTTTCTAAAATTTCTAGGCCTCTTACTAATCTTTTACAAAAGGATATTCCCTTTGTGTTTGATGATGATTGCATGGAAGCCTTTGAAACACTAAAGAAAGCCTTAATCACTGCACATGTTGTTCAACCACCTTATTGGAATTTGCCTTTTGAGATGATGTGTGATGCTAGTGATTATGCTGTTGGTGCTGTTCTAGGACAAAGAGTTGATAAGAAACTAAATGTTATTCATTATGCTAGTAAAACTCTACACAGTGCTCAACGAAACTATGCTACTACGGAAAAAGAATTATTTGCAGTGGTGTTTGCTTGTGATAAATTCAGATCTTACATTGTTCATTCTAAAGTAATTGTTCACACTGATCATGCTGCTATAAAATATCTTATGGAAAACAAAAATATGCTAAACCTAGACTCATTAGGTGGGTTCTTCTGCTACAAGAATTTGATTTGCATATCATTGATAGGAAAGGAGTAGAGAATCCAGTGGCTGATAACTTGTGTAGACTTGAAAATATTCTTGATGACCCACAACCAATTAATGATAGCTTCCCTGATGAACAACTAGTTGCAATAAATGTTTCTCATAGTACACCTTGGTATGCTAACTGTGCTAATTATATTGTTGCTAAATACATACCGCCTAGCTTCACATAACAACAAAAGAGAAAAATTCTTCTATGATTTAAGACATTACTTTTGGTATGACCCACATCTTTATAAAGAAGGAGTAGATAGTATTATTAGACGTTGTGTACCTGAGCATGAACAGGAACAAATACTACGGAAATGACACTCCAAAGCTTATGGAGGACATCACACGAGAGACAGAACCGCTCACAAGGTATTGCAATCTGGTTTTTACTGGCCTACTCTCTTCAAGCATGCCCGTAAGTTCATCTCATCATATTATGAATGCCAAAGAATAGGTAATATCGGTAAGCGTCAAGAAATGCCTATGAATTATTCACTTGCTGTTGAACCATTTGAGGTTTGGGGATTTGACTTCATGGGACCTTTTTCTTCCTCTAATGGGTATACACATATTTTGGCTGTTGTTGATCATGTTACTAAGTGGGTAGAAGCTATTCCAACCAGTATTGCTGATCACAACACCTCTATTAAAATGCTTAAGGAAGTTATTTTCCTAAGGTTTGGAGTCCCTAGATATTTAATGACAAATGGTAGTTCACACTTTATTCATGGTGCTTTCCGTAAAATGCTTGCTAAGTATGATGTTAACCATAGAATTGCATCACCTTTTCATCCTCAGTCTAGTGGTCAAATTGAACTTGGCAATAGAGAAATCAAACTAATCTTACAAAAGAATGTCAATAGGTCCCGGAAGAATTAGTATAAGAAATTAGATGATGCACTTTGGGCTTACAAAACAACTTGCAAAAATCCTATGGGTATGTCTCCATATAAAATGGTTTATCGAAAAGCTTGTCATTTACCTCTTGAGTTAGAACAGAAAGAATTTTGGGCAATAAAAGAACTCAATTATGATTTCAAACTTGCTGGGAAAAGAGGTAATTTGATATTAGCTCATTAGATGAATGGAGAACTCAGGCTTATGAAAATACTAAGTTATTCAAAGAAAAAGTTAAAATATGGCATGATAAAAGAATCCAAAAGCGTGAGTTCAAAGTCGGAGAATATGTTCTTTTGTACAACTCTCATTTTAGATTCTTTGCAGTAAAACTCCTCCCCAAATGGGAAGGACCCTATGTCATCGAGGAGGTCTATCGATCCGGAGCTATCAAAATAAATATTGCCGAAGGGACTAACACAAACGTTGTCAATGGGCAACGAATAAACCACTATATCTCAGGTACGCCCATTAATGCAGAAAGCAATGTTATCCAAACTTTGACACCAGAAGATCACATAAAAGAGTCCTTCCAGAATACTCCAAAATCGTGAAAATAAGGAGGTACGTGATACGGTAAGTAAACGGACTCCAAAAAATCCGCAAAAATATTTTTTGTCAGTTTTGGAATATTAAGAAAAATTTGAAAATAAGAAACTTCCAGGAAAGTGACCCTGGTGGGCATGATACACCAGGGCGCGTCAGCCATGCCTGGCGCGCCCAGGTGGGTTGTGCCCACCTTGGGTACTTTCCAATATCTGTTTTTCTTCCGTTCTGCTTGTTCCCTAAGATAAAAAAATCTATATATACCTCCCAAACTTGTTAACCTCCGTAGCACGGAGAAATCTCCTATTTTCTTTTCTTGTTGTTTTCTGTCTGATCCAATCCACCATGGCCTCTTCAAGCTCCTCCAAGGACAAGTTCTTCAACAATGTCATCAACCCATATCTGCGGGAGGTGATGCAGCACCCTCAAGCTATCTAGATACACGATGGGGTGCTGCACATCCGCGATGTGCAAGGACCCAGGTGGACTGGATCTGTGGAGGCCAGGCTTGGAGCCATGGAGCAGGACATCTTCAAGTGCAAGGGGATGGTGGAGCATGGACTCAATGCCAATCACCTCATGATCGCGGACTATACCCGTGATCTCAAGGTGGATGGCAAGCCCATAAAGGACAGCATCTTCTTCCTCAACGAGCAAATAAACTTCCTCCATAGCCAGATCCATGACCTTCAGAGCCAAGTCTTTGAATATGAGGCAAGGTTTAAAGGTATGAGTTTGGCTGCTAGTTGCAGGATCCGGGAGACTTACTCCTCCTCTTATGATGGTGAGCCTCTGCCGTGGAGACGCGAGGACAAGAAACCATCTACGTCATCACCACCGTCTTCTTCATCACCACCAAAAGAAAGCTAAGTATTGGGTATGGGCACTCCCGTTGGCTTTCGCCAAGATTGGGGGAGGTGCCCCAGTATCGTATCATCTCTACTGTCTTTTGCCTTTACTTTGTTAGTTCGATCAATGGCTATCTTTTGCTATTAGATGAATAAAAGTTTAGTTCGATCCTTTCTTTTATGAGTTTGCTTAGTGATGAATCCTTGTAATCGTGTGCAAGATATAATAAAGTCTAGTTTGAGTTTTTGCCTTCTTTACTTTCTTGCTGCAATAAAAAGAAAGGAAATAAAAGAAAATATCATATGCTAATATTATGGTAAGTGATGACATTACACAAGGAAAAGTATAAGTAGAAAATTGTATTGTAGATTGACAAACATAGCATTGGTCAATGATGCAACACATGAAAGAATTAATAAGGGAAGAGAAGATTCACATATAAATACACTATCATGGAAATCTTTTGTGATTGTGAGCACCCATCAAATATTATATACATAAATTGTTGACGTTGGACAAGGAAGACAACCTAATTATTTATGTTTGTTCTTATTCACATAGAAGTCATATTGTCATAGATCCTTCAAGATGTGGTGCTTGCCCCTATCTTCACTAGCCAAAAACTCCGCACTAAGTAGAGATACTACTTGTGCATCCAAAACCCTTAAACCCTAACTTGTTTGAGAGTCCACCATACCTACCTATGGATTGAGTAAGATCCTTCAAGTAAGTTGTCATCGGTGCAAAAAGGGCAATAAAAATTGCTTATAAAAATGTGAGATCATTTACTGTAAGGGAAAATTGAGTCTTGTACGAACTTGTGATGGTGAAGAATAAAAGCGACAGACTGCATAATAAAGGTTGCCATCACAAGGGGCAATATAACGTGACGTTCTCTTGCACTAAGGGGTTGAGCATACAAACAAAAAGCGCATGGCAACCTCTGCTTCCCTCTGCGAAGGGCCTATCTTTTACTTTCATGCAAGAGTCAAAGTTTTTCTCTCTTTTCCTTTTATTTTTCGCCTTTAGAAAGCATGATGTGGTGAGGAAAGATCTAGGCACATATGTCCAGTTGAATATGGGTGGCATAAATTATTATTGTTGACATCACCCTTGAGGTGAGTGTGTTGCGAGGCGAAACTATAATCCCCTATCTTTCTTTGTGTCCGGTTGAAACGTTTTGCTCATGTGTACGCGGTGAGTGTTAGCAGTCATAGAAGACTAAATGCTGGTTGAGTATGTGGACTTGCCTAAAAGCACTGATACGTGACCCTTACTGAAAAGACGATGAATTGTAGTTGCAAAGTTGACTGAGAACATAGTTTGTTGGTTTACAATAGAGTTAATTCTTTATACTTCAATGTTGTGATGAATTTTCACTTGTTCATGAGAAGTCTATGATAAAAGTTCTATAATAAAAGTTTTATATTAAAATTTGTTGCTGTTATAACAAGTCACATGATGCTGCTATGTCCGTGTTTTTGTTTTTATCGACACCTCTCTCTCTAAGCATGTGGACATGTTTTTCGATTTCGGTTTTCGCTTGAGGACAAGCGAGGTCTATGCTTGGGGGAGTTGATACGTCCATTTTGCATCATGTTTTCCTACTATTATTTATGTTGTTTTATTGTATAATAATGCTTTTTGGAGTAATTCTAATGCCTTTTCTCTCATAATATGCAAGGTATGCACCAAGGGGGAGAATTCTGGCAGCTAGAAATCTGGACCTGAAAAAACTATGTCAAGCTACCTATTCTGCACAACTCCAAATGAGCTGAAACTCCCCGAGGATTTTTTATGGAATATTTAATAAATATTGGAGCAAATAAGTACCAGAGGAGGGCCACCAGGTGGGCACAACCCACCTGGGCGCGCCGGGATGCCTAGGCGCGCCTTGGTGGGTGCTGCCCTCCTCGGCCCACCTCCGGTGCCCATCTTCTGGCATATAAGTCATTTTGACCTATAAAAAATAAGGGGAGGACATTCGGGACGAAGCGCCGCCGCCTCGAGGTGGAACTTGGGCAGGAGCACTTTTGCCCTCCGGTGGAGCTATTCCGCCGGGGGAACTTCCCTCCCGAAGGGGGAAATCATCGTCATCATCATCACCAATAACTCTCCCATCTTGGGGAGGGCTATCTCCATCAACATATTCACAACACCAATTCCTCTCAAACCCTAGTCCATCTCTTGTGTTCAATCTTTGTATCAAAACTATAGATTGGTGCTTGTGGGTGACTAGTAGTGTTGATTACATCTTGTAGTTGATTTCTATATGGTTTATTTGGTGGAAGATTATATCTTCAGATCCATTATGCTATTTAATACCCTCTGATCTATTTAATACCCAGGGCTTCTGTCGGCGTTCTGGGAACCAGGGTACCCAGACTTGCCTGTCTGCAGCCCACAGCATGGCTCCATCGACGACCTGGTATGGCCCATATTCAACCCCGACAAGACAAGACCCTCACGAGGGGCCAAGCCTCACAAGGTGGGCGACATCAAGACCTCACAAAGGAGCGGCCTCCTCAGGCAGCCTTCGGAGGAGCGGGGATTTCTATGCAAGCCCTCACCTCATGAGGCTGAAATGACATCAGCCAGGACGACCAAGGCCAGGCGTGCGCCAGCGGGCATAGAGCGGCAGGTTTCCTCTTTGGTGCAAAGGAGGCAAGCGCAGGTGTGGAGTCCCAAGGAATCAGCCAAAGGTTGTCGTTTGCATGCAACAAGACCAGGACTGCCAGAACAGCAGGATGGATGTCTTCGTCGAGCCCACCACGACATCATGATTAGAAGCTTTGCAGGCAAAGACCACCATTCGTCAGGACCAAGTGTACTACTTGTCCCCTTTCAAAATTGGCCATTGTGGGATCCCTTCCCACCTATGTTTTGGGGGAAGAGGACCAAGGCTCCTTTAAATATAGCCTAGCCACCACCGTAGAAGGGATAGAATCATCGAGTCCTTGAGAGACAAAACCCCAAGAGCTCATCACAATAACAAGCCTCCTGAGGTTGTTCTTCCCCTTGTACTAGTTCATCCTCAGCCCCCCGCGAGGCTAATCCCCAACAAAGCAGAAGTAGGGTTTTACACCGCAAGGTGGCCCGAACTTGGGTAAACTGCCACTTTCATTTCCTTCATGTTCATCGAGCTAGGTCGTGAGAGCAGCGGGTCAATGATAACCCACAAGTATAGGGGATCGCAACAGTTTTCGAGGGTAGAGTATTCAACCCAAATTTATTGATTTGACACAAGAGGTGCCAAATAATATTCTCAAGTATTAGCAGTTGAGTTGTCAATTCAACCACACCTGGATAACTTAGTATCTGCAGCAAAGTATTTAGTAGCAAAGTAGTACGATAGTAATGGTAACAGTGATAAAAGTAAGGATAGCAGTTTTTAGTAGTTGTAACAGTAGCAACGGAAAAGTAAATAAGTGAAGCACAATATATGAAAAGCTAGTAGGCATTGGATCAGTGATGGATAATTATGTCGGATGTGATTCCTCATGTAATAGTTATAACATAGGGTGACACAAAACAAGCTCCAGTTCATCGATATAATGTAGGCATGTATTCCGAATATAGTCATACGTGCTTATGGAAAAGAACTTGCATGACATCTTTCGTCCTACCCTCCCGTGGCAGCAGGGTCCTAATGGAAACTAAGGGATATTAAGGCCTCCTTTTAATAGAGAACCGGACCAAAGCATTAGCACTTAGTGAATACATGAACTCCTCAAACTACGGTCATCACCGAGAAGTATCCCGATTATTGTCACTTCGGGGTTGTCGGATCATAACACATAATAGGTGACTATAGACTTGCAAGATAGGATCAAGAACTCACATATATTCATGAAAACATAATAGGTTCAGATCTGAAATCATGGCACTCGGGCCCTAGTGACAAGCATTAAGCATAGCAAAGTCATAGCAACATCAATCTCAGAACATAGTGGATACTAGGGATCAAACCCTAACAAAACTAACTTTATTACATGGTAAATCTCATCCAACCCATCACCGTCCAACAAGCCTATGATGGAATTACTCACGCACAGCGGTGAGCATCATGAAATTGGTGATGGAGGATGGGTGATGATGACGACGGCGACGAATCTGCCTCTCCGGAGCCCCGAACAGACTCCAGAGCAGCTCTCCCGAGAGAGATTAGGGCTTGGAGGCGGCTCCGTATCGTAAAATGCGATGAAACTTTCTCTCTAATTTTTTTCTCTGTGCAACGGAATATATAGAGTTGGAGTTGAGGTCGATGGAGCACCATGGGGCCCACGAGATAAGGGGGCGCGTCCAGGGGGAGGGGCGCGCCCCCCACCCTCGTGGATAGGGTGTGCCCCCCTGGCCTTGATTCTTTCGCCAGTATTTTTTATATTTTCCAAAAGTTATCTCCTAGATTTTTAGGTTATTCCGAGAACCTTTGTTTTCTGCACAATAAACAACATCATGGCAGTTCTGCTGAAAACAACGTCAGTCCGGGTTAGTTTCATTCAAATCATGCAAGTTAGAGTCCAAAACAAGGGCAAAAGGGTTTGGAAAAGTAGATACGTTGGAGACGTATCAACTCCCCCAAGCTTAAACCTTTGCTTGTCCTCAAGCAATTCAGTTGATAAAACTGAAAGTGATAAAGAGAAGCTTTTACAAACTCTGTTTGCTCTTGTTGTTGTAAATATATAAAGCCAGCATTCAAATTTTCAGCAAAGATTATAAACTAACCATATTCACAATAACACTTAGGTCTCATGTTTACTCATATCAATGGCATAATCAACTAGCGAGCAATAATAATAAATCTCGGATGACAACACTTTCTCAAAACAATCATAATATGATATAATAAGATAGTATCTCGCTAGCCCTTTTTGAGACCACAAAACATAAATGCAGAGCACCTTTACAGATCAAGGACTAACTAAACATTGTAATTCATGGTAAAAGAGATCCAATCAAGTCATACCCAATATAAACTAATAGTAATGCATGCAAATGACAGTGTGCTCTCCAGCGGGTGCTTTTTAATAAGAGGGTGATGACTCAACATAAAAGTAAATAGATAGGCCCTTCGTAGAGGGAAGCAGGGATTTGTAGAGGTGCTAGAGCTTGATTTTAAAATAGAGATGAATAACATTTTGAGCGGTATACTTTCACTGTCAACGCAACAACTATGAGATCTCGATATCTTCCATGCTACATACATTATAGGCGGTTCCCAAACAGAATGGTAAAGTTTATACTCCCCACCACCAACAATCACACTCCACGGCCATCCGAAACAACGGGGTACCGTCCATACTAACAACAGTCATGGGGGAGTTTTGTTTTAATTATTTTGATTTGCTTTGATCTTTTTGATCATGGGACTGGCCATCCCGGTTACCGGCCATTTTCTCATGAATGAGGAGCGGAGTTCACTCCCCTTGAGAATAACCCACCTAGCATGGAAGATACAAACAGCCCTAGTTGAAACATGAGTTGCTCGAGCATACAAAACAGAATTTCATTTGAAGTTTTGGAGTTTGGCACATACAAATTTACTTGGAACGACAGGTAGATACCGCATATAGGAAGGTATGGTGGACTCATATGGAATAACTTTGGGGTTTATGGAGTTTGGATGCCAAGCAGTATTCCCCCTTAGTACAGGTGAAGGCTAGCAAAAGACTGGGAAGCGACCAACCGAGAGAGCGACAATAGTCATGAACATGCATTAAAATTAATCTACACCAGGTGCAAGCATGAGTAGGATATAATCCACCATGAACATAAATATCATGAAGGCTATGTTGATTTGTTTCAACTACATGCGTGAACATGTGCCAAGTCAAGTCACTCGAATCATTCAAAGGAGGATACCATCCTATCATACCACATCACAACCATTTTAATAGCATGTTGGCACGCAAGGTAAACCATTATAAGCTCCCAGCTAATTAAGGATGGCATAAGTAAATATGATCTCTAATTGTCATTGAAAACACGTTTATTCATAATAAGCTAAATCAGGAACGATGAACTCATCATATTTAAAAAAACAAGAGAGGTCGAGTTCATACCAGCTTCTCTTATCTCGATCAGTCCATTATATATCGTCATTATTGCCTTTCACTTGCACGGCCGAACGGTGTATATAATAATAATAGTGCACGTGCATTGGACTAAGCTGGAATCTGCAAGCATTCAATTCAAGAGAGAAGACAAAGTACTATGGGCTCTAGGTTAAATCAATAATCATGCATATGAGAGACACTAAACATTTTCATTATGGTCTTCTCCTCTCGACCCCAAAGGAAAGAAAAGAAATAAAACTATTTACATGGGAAAGCTCCCAACAAGCAAAAGAAGAACGATAAATCCTTTTGGGTTTTCTTTTTAATTACTACTACAAGCATGGAAATTAAACTAACTAATTTTTTTGGTTTTCTTAAGGTTTATCAAACACACAAGAAAGCTAGAAAAAGAAATTTTAAACTTGCATGGATAATACAATGAAAGAGTATGAGCACCGACAACTAGAATAGTGTGTGAACATGAATGTAAAGTCGGTGAGAAATACGTACTCTCCCAAGCTTAGGCTTTTGGCCTAATTTGGTCTAATGCCAAGGATGGCGGCTACTCTCCCCAGTGTACTGAGGAGTGTCATCTGGATACCACTGGCTGACGATCTCCTCCGGATCCCACTGATAACAGGATGAACGATAAGGGTCCAGTGGTGGTTCTGACTCAGGCTCTGGAGCTGATGTCTGTCCTCGGTGCGTGTACATGGCCTTCGACAAAACGAGGTAATGGCCTGCAGTTAAATCAAACAAAGAAGGCGCAGGCAGGGTAATAATCTCATTGTGTTTCTTATTAAATCTCAGGTTATACAGAAGCATCTTATCATCATTGTCAACAATAAACTCATGCGCTACCATGCTCCTGTAATCTAAAAAGGAAAGAGGCACTAGTGTCTCCTCCTTCTCATCATGCCTAATAGGTATCTCAAAATGTTTAGCAACATGTGCAACATAGATACCTCCAAAGATGGGGCCCTTTGTACGGTTTAAGCTCCGTTTAGCAATAACGGAACCCATACTAAAAGTGTTATCACTGAGTAAGGCACGGAGCAGAATAATAATATCAAGAACACTGAAGTTTCCACTATTTCCACGACCAATTCAGCATCGACTAGCAAATATGGCAAAGTAGCGTAAAACAGGAAAGTGTATGCTAGTCATTCTCGCATCGGAACCCTTCTTCGAATCCCCTACAGTAATAGTGTTAACAAAACCATCCACATCCTTATGATTTGGTTCACCTAAGTTGCCCTCAAAGGGTATTCTACAAACTGCGCGAAAACTACGTAATGACATTTCCTTAGTCTCATCATATAAATGAAAAGATACTGAAGGAGGTGAATTCTTAGGATAATAATAAAAGTTTTGCACGAAAGTATTGGTAAGTAAGAGTTACTGTTCGATCCGGTCGTGGAGGAAGTCGGTGAGGCCAGCATTTTCAGCCAATGAATAAAAGTCTTCATAAATCCCGGCTGCTCTCAAGAAATTATCACAAGGCCATTCACACAATTGTACTTCCGCTACGCGAGGAAGATTATACTTGGCCTTTTCTTTCTCCTTAGCATGTTTATCCTTAGAGCTTTGACTAGCAGATCCCCTCAATAATCTCCTCATCATTTTCTGAAAATTTCTAAAAAAATTAGTAACTTCAAAATAAAAGTGAATCAAACAAAACAAGATTGATAGCAACTACTCCTACAAGTGCCTAGAGCCTATATCATGCATTAGAATTACTTGGGACCTCATAAATTTGACATGCACGCTCAAGAACAGGGTCACCTATGCAGCAAAAATATGCAATGAATAAAGCACTAGAACAAAAACTAATTGGACCAATGGAGGAGTCACATACCAAGCAACAATCTCCCAAAGCAGTTTTGTGAATGGAGCTTTGAGCAAGGAGATCAAAAATCGCAGCAAAATGAGCTAGAACTCGTGCTTGAGCTGGATGGGGATTTTTTTGGGAGGCAGATGGAGTGTATGGGTGCAGGAATAAGTGGAGGGGGGCCACCGTGGGCCCACAAAACAGGGGGGGCGCCCAGGGGGAGTGGGCGCGCACTCCACCTCGTGGCCAGGTGCTTGCCCCCCTGTTGTGTTATCAGTGCCTAAAATCGTCAAATATTCCATAAAAAATCATACTAAATTTGTAGGGATTTGGAGCACTTTTATTTTCGGGATATTTTTTATTGGATGGATAGTTCAGAAAACAAATAGATAATACTATTTTTGCTTTATTTATTCTAAATAACAGAAAGTAAAAAGAGGGTACAGAAGGTTGTGCCTTCTAGTTTCATCCATCTCATGATCATCAAAATGAATCCACTAACAAGGTTGATCAAGTCTTGTTAACAAACTCATTCCGAATAACACGGAACCGGAGAAATTTTGAATAACACTAGGTTACCTCAACGGGGATATGAACATCCCCAACAATAAGAATATCACACTTTTTCTTGATAGTAGGAAGAGGAAATTCAAAACCTCCAATAATGATAGTTGGAACTTTTCCAATAGAATTGATGCTATGAACTTGAGGTTGTTTCCTCCCAAAGTGTACCGTATGCTCATTACCATTAACATGAAAAGTGACATTGCCTTTGTTGCAATGAATAACAGCCCCTGCAGTATTCAAAAAGGGTCAACCAAGGATAATCGACATATTATTGTCCTCGGGAATATCAAGAATAACAAAGTCTGTTAAGATAGTGACATTTGCAACCACAACATGCACATCCTCACAAATACTGACAGGTATAGCAGTTGATTTATCAGCCATTTGCAAAGATATTTCAGTAGGCATAACACTAACACCGGCTCCAAGATCACATAAAGTAGTTTTAACATAGTTTCTTTTAATGGAGCATGGTATAGTTGGTACTCCTGGATCTCCAAGTTTCTTTGGTATTCCACCTTTAAAAGTGTAATTAGCAAGCATGGTGGAAATTTCAGCTTCCGGTATCGTTCTTTTATTTGTAATGATATCCTTCATATCTTTAGCATAAGGATTTACTTTAAGCATAGCAGTTAAGCGCATAAGTAAGAAGATAGGCCTAATCATTTCAGCAAAGTGCTCAAAATCCTCATCATCCTTTGTCTTGGATGGTTTAGGAGGAAAAGGCATGGGTTTCTGAACCCATGGTTCTCTTTCTCTACCGTGCTTCCTAGCAAAAAAATATCTCTTATCATAATGTTGATTCTTTGATTGTGGGTTATCAAGATCAACAGCAGGTTCAATCTCTACATCATTATTATTGCTAGGTTGAGCATCAACATGAACATTATCATTAACATTATCACTAGGCTCATGTTCCTCACCTGATTGTGTTTCAGCATCAGAAATAGAAATATCATTAGGATTCTCAGGTGTGCCTACAATAGGTTCACTAGAAGCATGCAAAGTCCTATTGTTTTTCTTTTTCTTCTTTCTAGAAAGACTAGGTGCGTCTAAATTATTTCTCTGAGAATCTTGCTCAATTCTCTTAGGGTGGCCTTTAGGATACAAAGGTTCCTGAGTCATTCTACCAGTTCTAGTAGCCACTCTAACAGGAAAATCATGTTTATTATTTAATTCATCGAGCAAATCACTTTGAGCTTTAAGTACTTGTTCAGCTTGAGTGGTAACCATAGAAGCATATTTGCTAATGAGTTTAAGTTCACCTTTAACTCTAGCCATATAATCACTCAAGCGTCCTATCATGAAAGCATTACTATTTAATTCTCTACCGACATAAGCATTAAAACTTCTTGTCTAGCCATAAAGTCATCAAATTCATCTAAGCATTGGCTATGAAATTTAGTAGACGGGATATCAATCTTATCATATCTATAGAGGGAATTTACCTTCACTACCTGTGTCGGGTTATCAAGACAATGTGGTTCTTCAATAGGTGGTATATTAAGACCATGTATTTCTTCAATAGGAGGTAAATTCTTAACATCTTCAGCTTTAATACCTTTTTCTTTCATAGATTTCTTTGCCTCTTGCATATCTTCAGGACTGAGAAATAGAACACCCTCTTCCTCGGAGTTTGTTTAAGAATAGGTTCAGGAGTTGGCTCAATTGGCTCAGGAGTTGCCTCGGGAATTGGCTCAGGAAGAGTCCAATTATTTTCATTAGTCAACATATTATTCAATAGTAATTCAGCTTGGTTGACTGTTCTTTCCCTGAAAACACAACCAGCACAACTATCCAAGTGGTCCTTGGAAGCATCGGTTAGTCCATTATAAAAGATATCAAGTATTTCATTTTCCTTAAGAGGATGATCAGGCAAAGCACTAAGTAATCAGAGAAGCCTCCCCCAAGCATGTGGGAGACTCTCTTCTTAGATTTGCACAAAATTATATATTTCCCGCAAGGTAGCTTGTTTCTATGAGTAGGGAAATATTTAGCAGGGAAGTAATAAATCATATCCTGGGGACTACGCACACAACTAAGATCAAGAGAATTAAACCAAGTTTTAGCATCACCCTTTAATGAGAATGAAAATATCTTAAGGATATAATAATAGAGAGACTTTTCATCATTACAGAACATGGTGGCTATATCATTTAACTTGGTAAGATGTGCCATAACAGTTTCAGATTCATTGCCATAAACAGGATCAGATTCAACCAAAGTAATTCTCTCAGGATCAATAGAGAATTCATAATCCTTATAAGTACCAAAAATAGGTGAAGTAGCAAAAGCAGGGTCAAATTTCATCCTAGCATTCAGACTTTTCTGCTTAAGTTTAGCTAGTAATTTCTTAAGATCAGATCTATCATTGCAAGCAAAAAGATCTCTAGCAGTTTCTTCTTAATCCAGAACATAACCCTCAGGAACAACAAGCAATTCATATTTAGGGGGAGAACCTTCATCATCACTATCATCAATATTTCATCATCAATAATTTCATTCTCTAGCAAGTTGTTCATCAAGAAATTCACCTAATGGCAAAGTAGTATCAAGCACAGAAGTAGTATCATCATAAGTATCATGCATAGTAGAAGTGGCATCATCAATAACATGCGACATATCAGAGTTCATAGCAGTAGCAGGTTTAGGTGTCACAAGCTTACTCAAAATAGAAGGAGAATCTAGTGCAGAGCTAGATGGTAGTTCCTTGCCTCCCCTCGTAGTTGAGGGAAAAATCTTAGTTCTTTCGTCTTTAAAGTTCCTCATAGTGATCAGCATATATAAATCCCAAGTTACTCAAAGAATAGAGCTATGCTCCCCGGCAACGGCGCCAGAAAATAGTCTTGATAACCCACAAGTATAGGGGATCGCAACAGTTTTTGAGGGTAGAGTATTCAACCCAAATTTATTGATTCGACACAAGGGGAGCCAAAGAATATTCTCAAGTATTAGAAGTTGAGTTGTCAACTCAACCACACCTGGATAACTTAGTATCTGCAGCAAAGTATTTAGTAGAAAAGTAGTATGATAGTAATGGTAACAGTGATAAAAGTAAGGTTAGCAGTTTTGTAGTAGTTATAATAGTAGCAACGAAAAAGTAAATAAGCGAAGCACAATATATGAAAAGCTCGTACGCATTGGATCAGTGATGGATAATTATGTCGGATGCGATTCGTCATGTAATAGTTATAACATAGCGTGACACAGAGCTAGCTCCAGTTCGTCGATATAATGTAGGCATGTATTCCGAATATAGTCATACGTGCTTATGGAAAAGAACTTGCATGACATCTTTTATCCTACCCTCCCGTGGCAGCGGGGTCCTAATGGAAACTAAGGGATATTAAGGCCTCCCTTTAACAGAGAACCGGACCAAAGCATTAGCACTTAGTGAATACATGAACTCCTCAAACTACGATCATCAACGAGAAGTATCCCGATTATTGTCACTTCGGGGTTGTCGGATCATAACACATAATAGGTGACTATAGACTTGCAAGAAAGGATCAAGAACTCACATATATTCATGAAAACATAATAGGTTTAGATCTGAAATCATGGCACTCGGGCCCTAGTGACAAGCATTAAGCATAGCAAAGTCATAGCAACATCAATCTCAAAACATAGTGGATACTAGGGATCAAACCCTAACAAAACTAACTTGATTACATGGTAAATCTCATCCAACCCATCACCGTCCAGCAAGCCTACGATGAAATTACTCACGCATGACGGTGAGGATCATGAAATTGGTGATGGAGGATGGTTGATGATGACGACAGCGACGAATCCCCCTCTCCGGAGCCCCGAAGGACTCCAGATCAGCCCTCCCGAGAGAGATTAGGGCTTGGCGGCGGCTCCGTATCATAAAACGCGATGAAACTTTCTCTTTGATTTTTTTCCCCGTGAAACGGAATATAAAGAGTTGGAGTTGAGGTCGGTGGAGCATCAGGGGGCCCACGAGATAGGGGGCGCGCCCATGGGGAGGGGGCGCGCCCCCCACCCTCATGGACAGGGTGTGGGCCCCCTGGCCTTGATTCTTTCGCCAGTATTTTTTATATTTTCCAAAAGTTATCTCTGTGGATTTTCAGGTCATTCTGAGAACCTTTGTTTTCTGCACAATAAACAACACCATGGCAGTTCTGCTAAAAACAGCGTCAGTCTGGGTTAGTTTCATTCAAATCATGCAAGTTAGAGTCCAAAACAAGGGCAAAAGTGTTTGGAAAAGTAGATACATTGGAGACGTATCAGTCAATCGGCATGAGAGGTTGAGTTCTTCGCACACACCCCTAAGTTTGAACCTTTCTTGGGTCCACGGAGCCCGGAATCCGACAGTTTATTCATGTGTGAGTTTACTTTGTCTACATCATGTCATCTTGCTTAAGGCGTTACTCTGTTCTTTATGAACTTAATACTCTAGATGCATGTTGGATAGTGGTCAATGTGTAGAGTAATAGTAATAGGTGCAGGTAGGAGTCGGTATACTTGTCTGGACATGATGCCTATATACATGATCATTGCTTGGATATCGTCATGATTATTTGCTTTTCTATCAATTGTCCAACAGTAATTTGTTTATCCACCGTATGCTATTTTCAAGAGAGAAGCCTCTAGTGAAAACTAAGGCCCTCGGGTCTACATTTATCATATATTAAAAATCCTAAAAATACCTTGCTGCAATTTTACTTTATTTATTAATTTTATTTTTGTTTGATCTATCTATCTATCTATCACCATACAATTTAATCTTTAAATTAAGCGTCAAGGGATTGACAACCTCTTGTTTGCGTTGCGTGCAAGGATTTGTTATTTTGTGTGCAGGTGTTGTTAACGTGTTTTTGCATGATTCTCCCACTAGATTGATAACCTTGGTTTCATAACTAAGGGAAATACTTATCTCTGTACTGCACCACCCCCTCCTCTTAGAAATCCCAATGCAGCTCACAAGTAGCAGGAAGTATTTCTGGCGCCGTTGCCGGGGAGACATCATCAACATATATCAAGTACCGACGCATAAAGTTTCATCTCCTTGCATTTATTTTATTTGTCTTTGCCTCTCGTTTTCATCCCCTCCACACACACACTTCTAAAAAGTTTTAACAAAATTTATAAAAATATTTTCCTTTTGCCTTTTTGCATGTTTTCTTGTTTGTTTGCTTGAAGTTGCAATCATGGGTGATTTTGGCATGGCGGGAAACGACGATGGTAAAACTCCTAAAATTGAAATTTCTGCCAATCTTGATGCTAAAATTTTTGTGATGGGACAAGGGAATGTTATAGGAAAAAGTGTTATCCAAGAATCCTTAATTGGATTGGAACCTTGGCTTGTGATGATGCTCCTATACTTAAAAGAACAAAAAATTATGCCAAAGTTATTTCTGCAATTGTTCTTAAACTCGAGAGAAGATTTATCTGTACCCGTCCTACTTTGCAAAGATTGTTTTATGAGTTGCCAGTTATTACAAATCCTAGAGCTAAGAAAATAGCTACCCTTGTCCTCATAAATGAATTTGATTACATAGTGCGAGAAGCTAGAGAGATCTTTATTTTTATGGTATGAACCCTGAAAAACCAGTGATAGATGAGATTTTATACAATAGTGATTACTTGTTGAGATATTTACTTTGCAATGATCACAATTTTGATGAGAATACCAAAAATGAGGTCCCTCCCTTAAACATAATCCAACAAGTTTTCAATGGTATTAATAAACAGTATTCTTGGATTGTAAAAGGGAATCAAGAGGGATTTAGAGATGGTCAACTTAGTAATGCTAAAATTCCCATGGATGATGTGTTTCACATAATCTTTGAAAAGCCTCCTGATGAGAAAACATCCTTAGGAAAGGAGAAAAAAGATGACAATACTTGAAACTATGCACTATGCATAGCTAGGGGCGTAAAACAATAGCACTAGTTAGGAGCCAACCCAATAGTTATCTTTATTTTTGTGTTTATTTTTGTGTTTTCTTGTGTGTGCAAAATTATGGTACTGTTATGGTTTTTGTTTTTTGAGTTTAAATTAGAGTTTATGCCAAGTAAAGCCTTTGGGATGATTTGGATGATAGTTTCTTTGATTCTATGCAAAAACAGAAAAAAAATTGCATCAAGTAGCAGTATTTTTAGAATTTCCTGGAGCATGATAAAATTCTGAAATTTTTACACATGATTGATATACAAATTTCCATGATTTCCTAACTTTTTAGAATTTTGAAGTGACTAAAGTATGGTCAATGTTCAGATTATTACAGACTGTTATGTTTTTGACAGATACAATTTTTGTTGCTCTGTTGCTTGTTTTGATGAATCTATGGAGTGTATCGGGGGTATAAGCCATCGTGAAGTTACAATACAGTAGGTATAATGCAATAATAAAATATGAATGGGTTTGCAACAGTACTTAAAGTAGTGATTTGATTTATTATACTAACGGATCTCATGAAAGTTTTGTTGAGTTTTGTGTGATTCAAGTTTTCAACTTTTGGGTGAGATCACGATGGATGAAGGAATAAGGAGGGGCAAGAGTCTAAGCTTGAGGATGCCCGAGGCACTCCAAGGTATTATTCAAGGATTCCCATGCTTGGGGATGCCCCGTAGGCATCCCCTCTTTCTTCTACCGACCATCGGTAATTTCACTTGGAGCTATATTTTTATTTGTCACATATTATGAGTTTTGTTTGGAGCGTCGTGTATTATATGAGTCTTTGCTTTGTTTATGTTTTATTTTGTCACAATCATCTTTGGTGGACACACCTATTTGAGAGAGCCACACATTTACCATGATTTGTTAGAATACTCTATGTGCTTCAGTTACATCTTTTGAGCTAGGCAGTTGCTCTCGTGCTTCACTTATATCTTTTTGAGCACAGTGGTGATTAAATTTTGAAGAAATATTTGCACTCTCATGTTTCACTTATATCTTTTTGAGAATTGATAATAGTAATGGTAATTTGCAAAAGATATGAATATGGTCTTGTCAGTGTACAAAAGTATGGGTACTTCTGTACCCCTTGTGCATGGATGGTCGTAGCCACCCCTATAGCAGGGCTTGGCGAGGCAGAGGAAGACAGCAGGAGACAAGAACAAAAGAACATCAAGGCAAATGTTCAGAGTAGCGAGCCGCAAGAGGCAAGCAGGACTACGCTCAGCAACAAACCTTGCCGAGGCGACCGGCGAGGTCCCCCGGCAAGCCCCTTGCCGGGGCAACTTGTGAAGGGACCGGCAGGACCACCACCCTTGGGATTGAGAGCTCTGACATCATTGACAAGGATGAAGACCAAGATTTGAAGAGCACATGCCTGGTAGCATGCGGCTGCTCACGAAGATTGATGACCCACGAGTCCATGTGGGATCAAATGATGAAGACCCTTGGCAAGACCCTTGCCGGGGACGACTCCAAGCCCCCCGGCAAGCCTTGCCGGGGATGATCGTTGGGCTGCGGCAAGGCCCGCGCTCGGCAGGGTTCTGCCACCTCACCACCACTCCAACGCGGTGATAAACATGCCAGCGTGGCGGCATGCAGATCTTCATGGAAGCTTACCACTTTGCCAACACAACAGCTGGTTGGCCAGTGTGGCGCTGCATGCCTCGTCAGCCCAGACGCGTGGCAAGGCGAGGGGAAGCGGTGAAGGACGAGATGGCCTCTGTTGCCGTACCCAATAAAGCAAGATGGCATGTAGGCATCGCATTATATGCGCTTGTCCTACGTTGATCGAGCGATAAGCTCGTACCACTGTAGCTTGCCACCTCCTGTGTGCCACTATGGCAACCCCTTTGTGTTTAAAAGGAGGCCCAAGGCACATAGAGAGGGGATTTAGACTTTTGGACAAAGCACACATCGTATCTAGTTCAAAAGCTCAAGAACACTCATATAACTAGATAAAGCAGGACTAGGGTATTACGCGTCTCCGCGGCCCGAACCTGGATAAAAATTCTCTGTGTCCTAACGGCTCGACCTGCTCATCGTGCAACTAATCCCCTGCAACGTAGAAGGGATCCTTGTGACCCCATAGGTGATTGGTTTCCCCGACATCTTTGGCGCGCCAGATAGGGGGCGGTTAGTTGCGAGAATCTATTCTGTTGGTTAGGGCGGCGCCGCCTTCGTCACCATGGATCTGAAGGACCAGGCAAGCGGTGGTGCCCATGGCCGCAATGATGATCCACATAGCGACCAAAAAGCTAAGTTATCTTAACCTTGAGTAATTGTCCCTTTTATGAGGTTACCAGCGGTTAAGTTCTTAAGGGTTAAGTCTGCCATTTTGGTGTGCCAAATAGGGTCGCCACTGACAACGGCACATGATTCTCAAGCCGCACCATCATGCAGTACCTCCAAGACCTCTGCGTCAAGGACAAAAACTTTGGACAAGCCAAGCAAGTGCAGAAGGCGCCGAATTGATGAGTTGTTGGTGGTTCTTTGGTCGGTCGGAACGACGCCAAATCGAGCCACCGGCCAGACACCCCTCTCCCTCTTATCTGGGGTAGAGGTAGTTCTCCCCATGAAACACACATACGGGTCACCTCGAGTGCTCGCTTATGACGAGCTTGAGCAAGAGCGGTTGCGGCAAGATGACACAGTGCTCCTTGAGGAAGATCGTCTTCGGGCGGCTGTGCGAGCTGCGTGCTACCAGCAAGCTTTGTGCCGCTACCAGAGCCGCAAGGTTCATGCCTGAAGCTTTGAGGGAGGCGACCTTGTTCTTCGGCGCATTCAGTCGGCCAAGAATTCTAGCAAGTTGACGCCAAAGTGGGAAGGCCCTTGTCGGGTAATACGAGTCACCAGGCCCGGCGCTGTCTGCCTGGGGACCGAAGATGGTGTTCCGGTGAGCAACTCCTGGAACAGTAAACATCTTCGTAAATTTTACCCATAAGGCGCGGTTGTCGGGCCCCCTGGCAGACCACCTTTCGTACAAGCCTTTCCGGCAAGGCATGTCACCCTTTTTACAAGCCAGACATAGACCCTGAGCAACAAATAAATAAATGAAGCGCTGGCGCCCTGAATTTTAGCACGCATGCTAGGTCAAGTCTTTTTCCCTCTATGTTAGGGTCCATAGTGCTCAACAACAACTAATCCCTAGCACAGAGGTCGAGTGCGTGTCTTTCTGTCCCTTCCGGTCTTTTTTGGTTTGTGGGCTGCCCAGGCGTTTCGACCAAACCCTTTGGAGGAGAGGAGATAGATCGCTGTCCCGACCCCGGCAAGCCAATGTTGCCGAGGGCTGCAACTTCAAGCATCCATCCATAGTGAGCCAAAGTTTCCGGGGGCTACGGACTTCGATAAGTCTTTTTGTCCCATGCCATGTACTTCCATGAAACATGGACGTACGAAACTTCGTTCATTCCTATACCACCGTGCCCCCTTTTTCCACACCCAGAAACCCTTCCTTGGGCCGGAACTTGGTTGTAGTGTGCTAGGAATGAAATAAATGAAGGGCCTGATCCTTCTCATCTCCTACTCCCGCCAAGGGTATGAGTGTAGACAAGCTATGGAGCGGGAGGACGGCAAGGTCTGTGCCGGGTGACGATGTTTATCTTAAGATAACGAGGACTCGCCCCTTGGTGTGAGCCTCGCTCGCGCACAAAAGAACCCGACAAGCACCCTTTTCTTCATTGATATGTTGTTTACAAGTGCAGTTCACACAGGATTTGAACATGAGCAAGGAATTGCAAAGTTTAAGTTCGACAAGTGCCCACGGGCTTAAGATTTTTTTTAAAAAGATAAGGTGCCCGCAATCCCTTTCTTGTTCCTCTCCTTAGGAAGCAGACCAAGATAGCACGAGGGCAAAAAGAGCGCCTAGGCGAGGTACGAGCAGCAGAAGGCACCAAGAGAGCCTCCCAGCGGCCGTCGAGAAGAGGGCTGGTGATGACGGTGCCGGGGAAGAAGCTGGAAGATGAGGCAGCGGCTCGCTAATACGAGACAAAGGTGCCGATGCCATCGTCCTCCAACTTGACGGCCCGCCACCTGCCTTCTTTGTCTTCTCTGGCCCTCCAGCGTGAGCCACCAAGGACGGCAACCCTGAGAAGTTCAAGGAGCTGGTCTAGGAAGCCACCGCTAAGAACTACTCCCCGGTAAATTGCTCTGCCGGAGGGGAGGCCAGGTGTAGGTGATGGTGCTGCCGGCGTCGCCCAGGGATGGTATGTCCGACACCTAGTCAGACCCGCCATCCTCCCGCCCGCTACTCCCGTTGTTGCTGTCGCCGCCCTCCTCGTCGCCGTTGCTCGAGGAGGAGCTCTCGTCATTGGTTGAGCTCTCTGCACAGCATCCTAACCTGTGTCCCGAGCACCCGAAGACCTTGACGGAGAGCAGGTCGCTCTCCACTAGTTTGAAGTGGAGAACGCTCCCCTTCATCAAGCAGTGGGCGCGTGCGAACGTTTTCCAACCCTGTCAAAGGAGCATTACATGAGGGACAGGGAACCTTGTGTTCGCCCACATGTCGCCATTGCAGCACCCCTTCATGTGAAGCCTCAACTTCGGCGGCTGGTCGATCTCCATCACCCTTGAAAATGCCTCGGGGAGGCGGAGGCGGTTACATGGCGGCTCGTGCAACTGTAGGATAAACTCCAGCGTCGTGTCTCCGACATGGACGCTCAACAAGGCAGGAGGAGACGGAGGTGGAGAAGGTGGCGCAACGGATACCCCTCTTCCACGCCCACCTCTGCATCGACCACCTCGCCGACCGCGGCCCCGTCCGACGCCTTCGCCTCGAGCATCTGGCTCTTCCTTGACCATCGTGGATTTCTGGCGGTAAGAAGGTCATGTCGCCTCCCCGGAGTGACGACCACGGCCTCGCCCTCTCGGCATGGTGTCGGATGGAGGACGGGGAAAGGAGAAGACGCGAGAAGATGCCTCCCCTCCTCCTCCTGGACCCCTTTTTATAGCCAAACCAAGGAGACAGAAGGCTGGCCTTGCGCCTCTGAAAACCCTTTTCAAATCCTGCTCGTTAAGGCCACTGATAACGAGCAGGGCCGTCGACCGCCCTCCCCCCGCCAATGAAAGGCACATGGGTATCGACCATGGCGCGCTTTCCTGTATCACATGCGTCCATCATCTACCCCGCGCCTTGCATGCGGCGTACATGGCGGAAAAGGCGGGCGTAGGAGGAAACTTGGAATGGCGGGTCTAAGATTGAGGAAGGCAAGGAGAGTACATGAGTAGTGACCCCACGATCTCCCCCACTCTTTTGAGGCGGAAACGGGCCGCCTCTTTACCATTTGCCATGGGGTCATGCAAGAATGCTACGATCAGTCCACGCATGACCCCCATGTCACGCACGCGATGCGGGGTGTGGGGAAACGCAACTGCCAGAAAAATCGTGGCGGTTCGCCTCTGCCATGCCTGCCCGCGCACTGCTTTGGGCCTGGCCCAACTACGCCTTGCGCTTATATGTGGCCCAGGCCCGGGGGCTCCTGCCGGTGTACAAAAGTATGGGTACTTCTGTACCCCTTACTTGTGCACGGACGGTCGCAACCACCCCTATAGCAGGGCTTGGCGAGGCAAAGGAAGACGACAGGACACAAGAACAAAGAACATCAAGGCAAGTGCTCAGAGTAGCGAGTAGCAAGAGGCAAGTAGGACTACGCCCGGCAACAAGCCTTGCTGAGGCGACCTGCGAGGTCCGCGGCAAGCCCCTTGCCGGGGCAACTTGCGAAGGGACCGGCAGGACCGCCACCCTTGGGATTGAGAGCTCTGACATCATCGACAATGATGAAGACCAAGATTTGAAGAGCACGTGCCTGGTAGCATGCGGCTCCCCACGAAGATTGATGGCCCATGAGTCCACGTGGGATCAAATGATGAAGACCCTCGAAAAGACCCTTGCCGGGGACGACTCCAAGGCCCCCGGCAAGCCTTGCCGGGGATGATCGCTGGGCCGCGGCCAGGCCCGCGCTCGGTAGGGTTCCACCACCTCACCACCACTCCAACGCGGCGATAAGCATGCCAGCAAAGCAGGCGCCTACATGGCGGCATGCAGATCTTCGTGGAATCTTACCACTTTGCCAACACAGCAGCTGGTTGGCTAGCGTGGTGCTGCATGCCTCGTCGGCCCAGACAAGTGGCAAGGCGAGGGGAAGCGGCGAAGGACGGGATGGCCTCAGTTGTCGTCGCCAATAAAGCAAGAGGACACATAGGCATCGCATTAAATGCGCTTGCCCTACGCAAGCTCGTACCACTGTAGCTTGCCACCTCCTGTGTGCCACTGTGGCAACCCCTTTGTGCATAAAAGGAGGCCCAAGGCACACAGAGAGGGGATTCAGACTTTTGGACAAAGCATGCATCATAGCTTGTTCAAAAGCTCAAGAACACTCATTATAACCAGATAAAGCAGGACTAGGGTATTACGCGTCTCTGCGGCCCGAACGTGGATAAAAATCCTCTTATCCTAACGGCTCGACTTGCTCTTCATGCAACTAATCCCCCGCCGAACGTAGAAGGGATCCTTGTGACCCCATAGGTGATGGATTTCCCCGACAGGTCCCAAAGTGATGAATATTCAAGATGTATATAATAAAAACTTTCATGAAAGATCATTGGATATGATAAGTTTAATTCTTTGCAATAGTTTTGCGATATGGAGATGATACTATGTGTGTCATGTTAGTGAGTACTTGTGGTTTAGTAAGAATATTGCTGTTAAGGTTTGTGATTCCCTATGCATGCACGTAAAGTCAATAGTTATGCAACGAAGTTATATGCTACTTATGGTGCATTATTAAGTGTTAGTTATGTTCAATGCATGTTTATGGCCGTTTTTGCCTTTTGTTTGTCGCTTCTCAATCTATTTGCTAGCCTTCATTTGTACTAAGCGGAATGTTGCTTGTACATCCAATTCATGAAAGTGCGTTATATCGACTAGAGTGGGGTGAATAGGCGATTTTTACAAATTCATCACTGAGGAAATTCTAAGTGAGGATTTCCTAAGCAACGACACACTAGCAGTGGAATAAGTACTCGGGTACAAGTATAATAGAGCAATAGCATAGTCATCATGATGAAATGAAAACAAGCACAGAGTACAGGTAGTGTGAAAACATGATAAGCAGGCTGAAGACAAAGTGACTGAAAAAATAGGGTTGAGGAAATAGAGAAAGTCTTCAGTCAAAGTCTTCAAACAGTAATGATCAAGTTCATCAACACATGAATGAGGAACTGAAAGAGTTGAGGAAATAGAACCAGTAGCTTGGTGAAGACGATGATTTGGTAGACCAGTTCCAACTGTTGTGACAATTGTACGTCTGGTTGGAGCGGCTGGGAATTTAAACCTGAGGACACACAATCCCGGACACACAGTCCTCACGATATTCTCCTTGAGCTAAAGTCACACGACCTCGCCCAATCACTCGTGGTAAGTCTTCAGGTGACTTCCGAACCTTCACAGAGTTGGTCACTTGGCGATCCACAATTCCTCTTGGACGCTCTAGACCATGACACCTAACCGTTTGGAGGATGCACAGTCCTCAAAGGTAACAAGCGTCTATTCCACACAGGAACAATCTCTTCAGTGATCCTCATTCACTTTGGGTTCTAGGTGTTTGGGTTTTGGTTTTTCCTCACTAGATGATTTTCACTTAAAGTCCTTGGAGGATGGGATGCTCTCAGTGACAAGTGTCAGTTTCTCTCAGAGCAGCCAACCAGCAAGTGGTTGTAGGGGGCGGCTATTTATAGCCTAGGGAGCAGCCTGACATGATAAGACATAAATGCCCTTGATTGATATGACCGTTAGGTTGGTAGGATATTTTGGACAGCTAGCGCGTAGCACAACAACAATCGGAGATTTGATCTCTCAAATTCCTCAGGGCTATGATGTTCCTCACTATGTAAGCAATCTGCACTGGCGAATTCGTAACTCCTCAGTCAGAACTAATTCTTAGAGAACAAGATCTTCGTCTCTGTCACTGAAGAAATTGACTGAACTGTATGAGATTTCCAAAGGCTTCACTCAAAAGATTGGTGATAGAGGCAAAGGTGTCCCGTCTTTCGATGAGATGATGGATATCGCTTTGGTGGAAGTCGACTTTGACGATCCGACTACGAACGTGCGAGGACGTCGCGCCTTAGCAATCGCTAAACCAACTCCGAGAGGTTATTGACCACGCCAGAGCACGATCAACCTGACCACGAGGGTCTGTTTCCTGCGAGCAAACGAAGAACAAGCAAGAAACTAAGATTGCAATCTGGATATTGCGAATATAAGATGAAAGCTTTATTGATCAAGGTGGGGTTCTGTGACGCCTTTGTCTCGTCGTTGAACACAAACGAAGTATGCGAAGTTGCGGCTATGGCGAACTTTTAATCTAAACAAAACCCAAAGTCTAAACGGTGCCCTAAGGGCTGTATATATGGAGGAAGAGAGGGGGAATTTCGTGGCCCTTGGTGGAGGGGTCCGAAATCAACCCTATCTCTTGTTTCCCCACACATACGGACTCTAAAAATAGCCTATACCTATGTATTTCGAAATTACATGGGCCTGGCCCAATAAAAAGGTGACGCAGCACCTATAATAGCCTCGGGACGAAATTTATGAAGTGGCATCTTGTATATTTCGTCCAAGGCTTCATGCACCCATTATGGTGGCTTCAAAGTCCTGAAATCATCACTTGTAACTCCGTTCTTGTTCCCCTTGCGCATGGCATCATCTCCATGCTTGTTCTTGCTCCAATGTTCATCCTTCTCCAAGATAGGCCCTTCATTTGTAAGCAAAACAAATGTATCCAATTTAGGCAGCATCATATTCTCATGAACATTAGAATCATTACCAAGAAACGAAAGTACCTGATAATTTAATTGGCGTGCGCGAGCTCTAGTAATTGGTCCCGTATATGTAGCAGTAGGGGCTGTGGGTGTAACAATGGTATTGATGTCCTCATCATCCTCCCCTTCTTGAAATGAAGTCGTCCTCGACGGAAACTCATCTTCCTCACCCAAATAAGGCTTCAAATCTGCAATGTTAAAAGTGGGACTAACCCCAAAATCTGCAGGCAGTTCAAGTTTATATGCATTATCATTTATTTTCTCTAACACCTTACAGGGACCATCAGCACGTGGCATTAGCTTTGATTTGTGCAAATTAGGAAATTTATCCTTACGCAAATGTAACCAAACAAGATCTCCAGGTGCAAACACAACATGTTTTCTACCCTTATCTCCAGCAAGTTTATATTTAGCATTCATACGCTCAATGTTTTCCTTAGTTAACTCATGCATTTTTAAAATCAATTCAGCACGTTGTTTAGCATCAAAATTAACCTTCTCCGAAGATGGAAGAGGCAACAAATCAATAGGTGCACGAGGTAGGAAACCATACACAACTTCAAAAGGGCACATCTTAGTAGTAGAATGCAATGAACGATTATAAGCAAATTCAATATGAGGCAAGCATTCCTCCCACATTTTCTTATTATTCTTCAAAACAGCCCTAAGCATAGTAGACAACGTTCTATTGACTACTTCAGTTTGTCCATCAGTTTGGGGGTGACAAGTAGTACTAAAAAGCAGTTTAGTCCCCAACTTAGCCCATAAACATCTCCAAAAGTGGCTAAGAAATTTAGTATCACGATCTGAAACAATAGTATTTGGCACACCATGCAAGCGAATAATTTCACGAAAGAACAAATCAGCAACATTAACAGCATCATCGCTTTTATGACATGGTATAAAGTGTGCCATTTTCGAGAATCTATCCACGACAACAAATATGCTATCCCTCCCCTTCTTTGTTAGAGGTAAACCTAAAACAAAGTCCATAGATATATCCTCCCAAGGAACACTAGGTACAGGCAAAGGCATATATAAACCATGAGGATTGAGTCGTTACTTAGCTTTTTGACATGTAGTGCATCGAGCAATAAAACGCTCAACATCCCGTCTCATCTTTGGCCAAAAGAAATGTGTAGCAAGTACGTCCTCCGTCTTCTTCACGCCAAAGTGTCCCATTAATCCTCCTCCATGCGCCTCCTGCAACAACAAAAGACGAACGGAGCTAGCTGGAATGCATAGCTTGTTAGCACGAAACACAAATCCATCGTTAACGACGAACTTGTTCCACATTCTTCCTTCTTTACAATTCTGCATTACATCTTTAAAATCAGCATCATGCACATATTGATCTTTGATGGTCTCCAAACCAAATATTTTGAAGTCAAGTTGTGAAAGAATAGTATAGCGATGAGACAATGCATCAGCAATAACATTATCTTTACCCTTCTTGTGTTTAATGACATAAGGGAAAGTCTCAATGAATTCAACCCATTTAGCATGTCTGCGATTCAGTTTAGCTTGACTTTTAATATGTTTCAAACATTCATGATCAGAATGTATAACAAATTCTTTGGGCCATAAATAATGTTGCCATGTTTCTAAAGTCTGAACAAGAGCATATAATTCTTTATCATAAGTAGAATAATTCAGACTAGGCCCACTCAATTTTTCAGAAAAGTATGCAACAGGTTTGCCATCTTGTAATAACACACTTCCTAATCCAATTCCACTAGCATCACAGTCAAGCTCAAATGTCTTATTAAAATCAGGAAGTTGGAGTAAAGGAGCATGTGTCAACTTATCTTTCAACACCGTGAAAGCTTCTTCCTGTGCGGTACCCCAAACAAAAGGCACATCCTTCTTTGTAAGCTCATTGAGAGGTGCAGCAATGGTGCTGAAATCTCTCACAAAACGCCTATAGAATCCAGCGAGGCCAAGAAAACTCCTCACTTGTGTGACCGTTTTGGGTTGCGGCCAACTCTCAATAGCTTCAATCTTGGCTTTATCAACTTCAATTCCCTGTGGAGTAACAACATAGCCAAGAAAAGACACTCCATCGGTGCAAAAGATGCACTTCCCAAGGTTACCAAACAAACGTGCATCACGTAGAGCAATAAAAACAGCACGTAAATGTTCCAAATGTTCTTCCAAAGATCTGCTATAAATCAATATGTCATCAAAGTAAACTACCACAAATCGTCCAATGAAAGCACGTAAAACTTCGTTCATTAATCTCATGAAAGTACTAGGTGCATTAGTTAACCCAAAAGGCATGACTAACCACTCATATAATCCAAACTTAGTTTTGAATGCTGTTTTCCATTCATCTCCCAATTTCATACGAATTTGATGGTATCCACTACGCAAATCAACTTTGGAGAATATTGTAGAGCCACTCAATTCATCAAGCATATCATCTAGCCTAGGAATAGGATGACGATAACGAATAGTAATATTATTAATGCCTCTACAATCAACACACATACGTGATGTACCATCCTTTTTCGGCACTAGAATAATAGGAACAGCACAAGGACTAAGGGATTCACGTATATAACCTTTGTCGAGAAGCTCTTGTACTTGACGCATAATCTCCTTCGTCTCCTCTGGATTGGTACGGTATGGTGCACGGTTTGGCAGTGAAGCACCGGGAATTAAGTCAATCTGATGCTCAATCCCTCGAATAGGCGGTAATCCCGGTGGCACGTCTTGTGGAAAGACGTCAGCGAACTCCTGCAAAATGTTAGTGACAGCAGGAGACAAAGAGGAAGGCACGTCCTCGAATGAAAATAATGCCTCTTTGCACACAAAAGCATAGCAAACAGAGTTGCTGAAATCTAGCTCATCAATATCCGATTTGGTGCCAAATAAACATGCACTTTTCAATTTAATTTCAGAAGCAACACTAGATGGTTTATTATTAGGCTTCATTTGCTGCTCAAATTCTTTTGCCACAATCTGATTTTCACTCTTATTCGTCTCCTGTTTTGCTTTATTAGCTCTATGAATATCATCTTTCAAAATGGAATCAGGAGTCATAGGAAGCAAAGTAATATTTTTATCCTTATGAACAAGAGTATAGTGATTGTTTCTACCATGGTGTATAGAATTTTTATCAAATTGCCATGGTCTACCAAGTAATAAGGAACATGCTTGCATAGGTACCACATCACAATCAACATAATCAGCATATGTAGAGATACTAAAATGCACATGAACAGTACGTGTTACCTTAACCTTGCCGCTGTTGTTGAACCATTGGATGTAGTAAGGATGTGGATGTGGTCTTGTGGTGAGAGAAAGCTTCTCCACCATCTCCATGCTAGCCAAGTTATTGCAGCTCCCTCCGTCTATGATGACGCGCACAGAACGTTCCTTCACAACTCCCTTGGTATGGAACAAATTGTGCCTCTGATTTTGCTCAGCTTGTGTGATCTGCACACTCAAAACACATTGAGCAACTAAACATTCATACTTGTCAGCGTCTTCAGGAGCCATGTATTGCGTCTCATGATCGGAATCATCTCCACCATGTTCTTCACGTGTAATAAGAGCCAAAGTCTCCTCATCATAGTCACTAGCAGACTCATATCCACCATCCGCGGTAGCAATCATCACACGCGGAGATCTGCATTCTCTCGCATAATGACCTCCTCCCTTACAACGACGACAAATAATATCACTTGTGTGCCCTGTTGATGCCATGGAAGAAGAAGAATGTTGTGCAGGCCCCGCAGGTGCGCTCTTGGCAGATAATGGTGGTTGTGCCTGTTTTCTTGTATCACGGCTGGAGGTGGCACCGGATGGAGGTGCTGGTGCAGTTGAAGTAGAAGATGCACGTGGTGTCCGTGATGAAGGTCGGCCTGCAGAAAAGTTAGTTCGCCCCAATGCTTGTCGATCCTGCACTTCACGTTCAGCTTTACAAGCAAGATAGAATAAACGAGTGATATTAGTATACTCCTTATAGTCTAGAATGGTCTGAATCTCTCTATTTAATCCACCCAGAAAACGTGCAAGCATAGCTTCATTCTCCTCAACAATACCACATCTAATCATGCTAGTTTGTAATTCCTGATAATATTCTTCTACAGAATTTTTCCCTTGTCTTAAACGCTGCAATTTTTGAAGCAATTCACGTTGATAATATGGTGGAACCCAATGCGTACGCATAGCAGTTTTCAAAGCAGCCCAAGTAGTTGGAATAGGATATAATCTACAATGTTCAGACCACCATACACATGCAAAACTAGTGAAAGCACAAACAGCAGCAACAACTCGTCTCTCCTCAGGATATTGTAAACATGTAAATCGTTGTTCAGTTTCTAACTCCCAAGTAAGATATATATCAGGAACATATCTACCCTCAAATGGTGGAATATTCAATTTCAGTTTAGGAATATGGACATCATCTCGTACCTGAGGTGGTGGTGCAGGCCTACCATTACGAATATATACCTGAGGTCGACCTGCTGGTGGTGGTACAGGTGGCTGCACGTAGTGCTGATTTTGATCAACCTCATCCTCATAATCTCCCACATAATCATCCTCCTTCGCATCAGCAGCAGGAGCCATAGAAGTATCAATAGCAGCACCAACAGTTTGGCCAAACGCAAGAGGAACACGGCTTGCTCGGTGGAGGTCTATTTCGCGACGTGGAGGTAGTCGTTCTTGTTGTTGTTGGAGAGGTGCGTTAGGTGCAGCGGGTGGTGGTGGTGGAAGACGCGCGAGCAATTCATTAAACTTGTTATTGAGCTTTGTTTCGAACGTCTTCTCAAGGCCAGTGATCTTCTCCATGGCCTCTTCAAAATTGTTCAGCACATCTTGCACCTGTTCAGTCATCATTTGCTGAAACTTATCATGAAGCTCCTTGTTCGATAAATTCTCCCAGTCAATCTCGTCGGCTTGTGATCCTGGCATGGTTAGCAGCAATAGAAACACACAAGAATATGATCCTACAGACTACGAACAAGTGGTGGTGGTGGGTGTCACAAACCCGTCAAGCAAAACTCAAATTCTTACCAGTTCTTACCCAGCAGCAGGCGGTGATCGGCAACCGTTGTAGTCAAAACTCTCAAAGCTTGGATAGAGCGATTACCAGGGAGAGTCAAACGCACGACGTAGATGTATGTGGAGCTGGGAAGGCTTATAATATGGTAGCAAAAAGGGTCAGCAATAATCAATTCAGAGATGCAAAGTTGAATAAATGCTCAACGACGGTACTGTGCTGGTCCTAGGCTAGACTGTGCTAGAGACGCGAGCCTAGAACAGCAACAAAAGCATGGCGCGGCACGTAAACAAGGGAAGAGCACACTCTGAATTTTTTTTCTCTTTTTTTTGCACTTTTTTTCCTCTTTTTTTTTGCTCCGCAACAATTTTTTTTCGAAAAAGTCTACAAATGGTCTAAAAACTGCCTAGCCAGAATTTTCCAGACTTAGTTTTTTTTTTAAATTGGAACTATTTTTCTTCTGTGGATGGCTCGGAAGTTGGGGAGTCCTTCTCTGTCACGACTCGGAGTATCGCGTGATCTGGAAATCGAGAACAATGCAACAATTACTGGACTCGGACTAGCACTGGTGGCGGAGATGAATCTGGTGGAACTCGGACTGGTGGCGAAGATGAATCTGGTGGAACACGGACAGGTGGCGAATATATGTTGCAGGTGAACTCGGATTGGCGTGATGGCGGCGGATATGTGGTGGCGTATATGGATTCGGATTGACGATGAATATGTGGTGGTGGTATATGGCAACAACGACGATGATGATGCGGTGGTGATATATGGCAGCGGCGACGTGACAACCTGTGAACAGAACTCGAAACTCTAAAAGACTAGACGCTAAGACCAGCAACTGGACACGACGATGCAACCGCAAATTCAACAAAGCAAATACAGAAAAGATTATGCAAGGCTCAGATTGGTTCGGATGGGATGAACTAACCCTAATTTTTTTTGGCTTTTTCGTGGACTATAGGTATGAAGAACAGACTCGATCTAAACTACGAAAAACTGTAAAATCTCACCGAGCAACCTGGAAATCTGATACCACTTGATAGAGGCAAAGGTGTCCCATCTTTCGATGAGATGATGGATATCGCTTTGGTGGAAGTCGACTTTGACGATCCGACTATGAACGTGCGAGGACGTCGCGCCTTAGCAATCGCTAAACCAACTCCGAGAGGTTATTGACCACGTCGGAGCACGATCAACCTGACCACGAGGGTCTGTTTCCTGTGAGCAAACGAAGAACAAGCAAGAAACTAAGATTGCAATCTGGATATTGCGAATATAAGATGAAAGCTTTATTGATCAAGGTGGGGTTCTGTGACGCCTTTGTCTCGTCGTTGAACACAAACGAAGTATGCGAAGTTGCAGCTATGGCGAACTTTTAATCTAAACAAAACCCAAAGTCTAAACGGTGCCCTAAGGGCTGTATATATGGAGGAAGAGAGGGGGAATTTCGTGGCCCTTGGTGGAGGGGTCCGAAATCAACCCTATCTCTTGTTTCCCCACACATACGGACTCTAAAAATAGCCTATACCTATGTATTTCGAAATTACATGGGCCTGGCCCAATAAAAAGGTGACGCAGCACCTATATTAGCCTCGGGACGAAATTTATGAAGTGGCATCTTGTATATTTCGTCCAAGGCTTCATGCACCCATTATGGTGGCTTCAAAGTCCTGAAATCATCACTTGTAACTCCGTTCTTGTTCCCCTTGCGCATGGCATCATCTCCATGCTTGTTCTTGCTCCAATGTTCATCCTTCTCCAAGCTAGGCCCTTCATTTGTAAGCAAAACAAATGTATCCAATTTAGGCAGCATCATATTCTCATGAACATTAGAATCATTACCAAGAAACAAAAGTACCTGATAATTTAATTGGCGTGCGCGAGCTCTAGTAATTGGTCCCGTATATGTAGCAGTAGGGGCTGTGGGTGTAACAATGGTATTGATGTCCTCATCAATTGGGTAGGTGTAGGATTTGAGATGAGCATCACTTGGAAAGTGTTTCCTTAGTTTTACCTCGACCCCCTTTAACAGTATGGTGTTTCCTATGACTTAAGAAAGAGAAAGTGAAAAACAAAAGTCTTCACGCATCATAGTCCTCTTCAAGGTCACACCAATGTCGTCACTTTCAAAGTCTTCAAGAAAACCAAAGTCTTCAAGTGAAGACATACATATTTGTCCCTTAGCCTATAAGTCTTCAATACACCCAAATCACTAAGGGGCACTAGATGCACTTACAATCTCCCCCTTTTTGGTAATTGAGTGACAAATAGGTTAACGTTTCAACGGGGATAATAATATGAAGTGTAAATGCTAATAATGAGGAATTTGATTGCAAGATATACAAGATCGCCCCCTGAAAATGTGCATATTTGAGGAATTTGCTTTGGATAGCAAATGCACATTGTAGAGTAATATCGTGGAGAGCCCCACCCCCCTATAAATTGTAATTCATACATGCATTTGACATAAAATATGAAGAATTTGTAATGCATGATCAAATATGGTGTCTGACGAAATTCAGCATGCGTGCATTGAAGTATTTTGAGGAAATAAGCAAGCAGAAAGCAGTTGATACGTCTCCAACGTATCTACTTTTCCTTACGCTTCTCCTCTTGTTTTGGACTCTAATTTGCATGATTTGAATGAAACTAACCCCGGACTGACGCTGTTTTCAGCAAAACTACCATGCTGTTATTTTTGTGCGGACATAAAAGTTCTCGGAATGGAAAAAACTTTGCGAGGATTTTTTATATCAAATAAGAGAATTTTCGGAGCCAGGATGGACCTGAGGGGGGCACCTGGGTGGGCACAACACACCAGGGCGCGCCAGCCCCCCAGGCGCACCCAGGTGTGTGTTGCCCACCTGGTGGCCCCGCTGACCCTCAAACAAACGCTATAAAATCCCTTATTTCCAGAAAAAATCAGGGAGAAAGAATTATTGCGTTTCACGAGATGGAGCCGCCGCCAAGCCCTGTTCTTCCTCGGGAGGGTAGATCTGGAGTCCGTTTGGGGCTTCAGAGAGGGGGATCTTCGATCTTCGTCATCACCAACACATCTCCATCGCCAATTCCATGATGCTCCCCACCGGGAGTGAGTAATTCCTTCGTAGGCTCGCTGGTTGGTGAGGAGTTGGATGAGATTCATCATGTAATCAAGTTAGTTTTGTTAGGGCCTGATTCCTAGTATCCACTATCTTCTGAGATTGATGTTGCTATGACTTTGCCATGCTTAATGCTTAACACTTTGGGCCCGGGTGCCATGATCTCAGATCTTAACGGTTTATGTTATCACCTTATTATCCATGTTCTAGATCCGATCTTGCAAGTGATAGTCACCTACTACGTGTTATGATCCGGCAACCCCGGAGTAACAGTAGTCGGGACCACTCCCGGTGATGAACGTAGTTTGAGGAGTTCATGTATTCATCGTGTGTTAATGCTTTGTTCCGGTTCTCTATTAAAAGGAGGCCTTAATATCCCTTAGTTTCCAATAGGACCCCGCTGCTACGGGAGGGTAGGACAAAAGATGTCATGCAAGTTATTTCCATAAGCACGTATGACTATTTACGGAATACATGCCTACATTATATATATGAACTGGAGCTAGTGTCACATCACCCTAGGTTATAACTGTCTCATGATGAATATCATCCAACGAGTCACCGATCCAATGCCTACGAATTTATCTTATATTGTTCTTACTAAGTTACTACTATTGCTACTGCTATCATTACTGCTACAATATCACTGCTGTCACTGTTACTATTACTGTTACCGTTACTACTGCTGCTATCATGAAAACTATCATACTACTATGCTACTAATCATTTGCTGCAGATAATTAATCTCCAGGTTTGGTTGAATTGACAACTCAGCTGCTAATACCTTCAAATATTCATTGGCTCCCCTTGTGTCGAATACACTACCCTCGAAAACTGTTGCGATCCCCTATACTTGTGGGTTATCAACACCTTTTTCAGGAGCCGTTGCCGGGGAGCATAGCTATATTTTTTGGGTCTCTTGCGCTTATTATCATATTATCACTATGAAGAATCTGAAGGATGCTAAGACTACGATTTTTTCCTCAAAGACGAGGGGAGGTAAGGAACTGCCATCCAGTTCTGCTTTAGATTCACCTTCTGTTATAAGTAAACTTGCAACTCCACAACATGCTATTAATTCTAATATGTCACAAGTTATTGATGATGCTACTTTTGCTATGAATGTTGATCATGATGAGGCTAGTACCTTGCTTGATGATAATCTGCCACTAGGTGAATTTATTGATGAGCAAATTGCTAGAGTAAGACGACATGATATTGTTGAATATGATGATGAACTTGAAACTGAAACTACTGAAACACCTACTAGAACTAGTCCTCCTAGATATGAATTGCCAAAGGTACCGGAAGGTTACATGCTACCTCTTGAGCACTATGTTAGTTTTGCTTGAAGAGGAAAGGGTGATGCAGCAAAGTAGTGTAAGTATTTCCCCCAGTTTTTGAGAACCAAGGTATCAATCCAGTAGGAGGCTCCTCAAAAGTCCCACGCACCTACACAAACAAACAAGAACCTCGCAACCAATGCAATAAAGGGGTTGTCAATCCCTTCACCATAACTTGCAAAAGTGAGATCTGATAGACATAATAAGATAACATAAATATTTTTGGTATTTTTATGATATAGATTGGAAAGTAAAAGATGCAAATAAAAGTAGATGGAAAACTTATATGATAAAAGATAGACCCGTGGGCCATAGGTTTCACTAGTGGCTTCTCTCAAGATAGCATAAGTATTTCAGTGGGTGAACAAATTACTATCGAGCAATTGATAGAAAAGTGCATAGTTATGAGATTATCTAGGCATGATCATGTATATAGGCATCCCGTCCGTGACAAGTAGATCGAAACGATTCTGCATCTACTACTATTACTCCACACATCGACCGACTCCTGCCTGCATCTAGAGTATTAAGTTCATGAAGAACAGAGTAACGCATTATGAAAGATGACATGATGTAGAGGGATAAACTCATGCAATATGATATAAACCCCATCTTTTTATCATCGATGGCAACAATACAATACGTGCCTTGCTGCCCCTGCTGTCACTGATACGTCTCCAACGTATCTACTTTTCCAAAAACTTTTACCCTTGTTTTGGACTTTAACTTGCATGATTTGAATGAAACTAACCCGGACTGACGCAGTTTTCAGCAGAACTGCCATGGTGTTATTTTTGTGCAGAAACAAAAGTTCTCAGAATGACCTGAAAATCTGTTGAGATTACTTTTCAAAAATATAAAAAATATTGGCGAAAGAATCAAGGCGAGGGGCCCACACCCTGTCCACGGGGGTGGGGGCGCGCCCCCTCCCCCTAGGCGCGCCCCCTGCCTCGTGGGCCCCCTGGTGATCCACTGACCTCAACTCCAACTCTATATATTTGCTTTCGCGGAGAAAAAAATCAGAGACAAAGTTTCATCGCGTTTTACGATACGGAGCCGCTGCCAAGCCCTAATCTCTCCCGGGAGGGCTGATCTGGAGTCCGTTCGGGGCTCCGGAGAGGGGGATTTGTCGCCATCGTCATCATCAACCATCCTCCATCACCAATTTCATGATGCTCACCATCGTGCGTGAGTAATTCCATCGTAGGCTTGCAGGACGGTGATGGGTTGGATGAGATTCACCATGTAATCAAGTTAGTTTTGTTAGGGTTCGATCCCTAGTATGCACTATGTTCTGAGATTGATGTTGCTATGACTTTGCTATGCTTAATGCTTGTCACTAGGGCCCGAGTGCCATGACTTCAGATCTGAACCTATTATGTTTTCATGAATATACGTGAGTTCTTGATCCTATCTTGCAAGTCTGTAGTCACGTATTATGTGTTATGATCCGACAACCCCGAAGTGACAATAATCGGGATACTTCTCGGTGATGACCGTAGTTTGAGGAGTTCATGTATTCACTAAGTGCTAATGCTTTGGTCCGGTACTCTATTAAAAGGAGGCCTTAATATCCCTTAGTTTGCACTAGGACCCCGCTGCCATGGGAGGGTAGGACAAAAGATGTCATGCAAGTTCTTTTCCATAAGCACGTATGACTATATTCGGAATACATGCCTACATTACATTGATGAACTGGAGCTAGTTCTGTGTCACCCTATGTTATAACTATTACATGAGGAATCACATCTGACATAATTATCCATCACTGATCCAATGCATATGAGCTTTTCACATATTGTGCTTTGCTTATTTACTTTACCGTTGCTACTATTACAACTACTACAAAACTGCTACCGAAACTTTTATCATTGTTACCATTACTATCATACTACTTTGCTACTAAATACTTTGCTGCAGATACTAAGTTATCCAGGTGTGGTTGAATTGACAACTCAACTGCTAATACTTGAGAATATTCTTTGGCTCCCCTTGTGTCGAATCAAAAAATTTGGGTTGAATACTCTACCCTCGAAAACTGTTGCGATCCCCTATACTTGTGGATTATCAAGACTATTTTCTAGCGCCGTTGCCAGGGAGCATAGCTCTATTCTTTGAGTAACTTGGGATTTATATCTGCTGATCACTATGAGGAACTTGAAAGATGAAAGAACTAAGATTTTCCCCTTAACTACGAGGGGAGGTAAGGAATTGCCATCTAGCTCTGCACTAGATTCTCCTTCCGTTTTGAGTAAGCTTGCGACACCTAAACCTGCTACTGCTAGGAATTCTGATATGTCGCATGTAATTGATGATGCCACTTCTGCTATACATAATACTTATGATGAATCTACTTCTATGCTTGATACTACTTTGCCAGTAGGTGAATTTCTTGATGAACAACATGCTAAGGTTAGAGAGAATGAAATTATTGAAGATGATGTTATTGAAGAGAGTGATGACAAAGGTTCTCCCCCTAAGTATGAATTGCCTGTTGTTCCTGAGGGTTATGTTATGGATGAAGAAGCTGCTAGAGCTATTCTTGCTTGCAATGATAGATATGATCTTAAGAAGTTATTAGCTAAATGGAAGTAGCAATCTCTGAATGCTAGAATGAAATATGACCCTGCTTTTGCTACTTCACCTATCTTTGCTACTGATAAGGATTATGAATTCTCTGTTGATCCCGAGATAACTACTTTGGTTGAAGCTGATCCTTTTTATGGCTATGAATCTGAAACTGTTGTGGCACATCTTACTAAATTGAATGATATAGCCACCCTGTTCACTAATGATGAGAAGTCTCTCTATTATTATATCCTTAAGATATTTCCGTTCTCATTAAAGGGTGATGCTAAAACTTGGTTTAATTCTCTTGATCCTGGTTGTGTGCGTAGTCCCCAGGATATGATTTATTACTTCTCTGCTAAATATTTCCCTGCGCATAAGAAACAAGCTATCTTGTGGGAAATATATAATTTTGTGCAAATTGAAGAAGAGAGTCTTGCGCAAGCTTGGGGGAGGCTTCTCCGATTACTTACTGCTTTGCCTGATCGTCCTCTTAAGAAAAATGAAATACTTGATATCTTTTATAATGGACTAACCAATCCTTCCAAGGACCACTTGGATAGTTGTGTTGGTTGTGTTTTCAGGGAAAGAACAATCGACCAAGCTGAAATGTTATTGAATAATATGTTGACTAATGAAAATAATTGGACTCTTCCTGAGCCAATTCCTGAGCCAATTCCTAAGGCAATTCCTGAGCCAATGGAGCTAACTCCTGAGCCGATTCATAAACCAACTCCGAAGAAAAGGGGAGTTCTATTTCTCAGTCCTAAAGATATGCAAGAGGCAAAGAAATCAATGAAATAAAAAGTTATTAAAGATGAAGATGTTAAGAATTTACCTCCTATTGAAGAAATACATGGTCTTAATATACCACCTATTGAAGAAACACATTGTCTTGATAACCCGACACAGGTAGTAAAGGTAAATTCTCTCTATAGATAAGATAAAGTTGAAATCCCGTCTACTAAATTTCCTAGCCTATGTTTAGATGAATTTGATGACTTTATGGCTAGACAAGAAAGTTTTAATGCTTATGTTGGTAGAGAATTAAAGAATAATGCTTACATGATTGGACACTTGAGTGATTATATGGCTAGAGATAAAGGTGAACTTAAACTCATTAGCAAATATGCTTCTATGGTTACCACTCAAGCAGAACAAGTACTTAAAGTTCAAAGTGATTTTCTCGATGAATTATATAATAAACATGATTTTTTGTTAGAGTGGCTACTAGAACTAGTAGAATGATTCAGGAACCTTTGTATCCTGAAGGCCACCCTAAGAGAATTAAGCAAGATTCTCAGAGAAATAATTTAGATGCACCTAGTCCTTCTAAAAAGAAGAAAAAGAAAAATGATAGGACTTTGCATGCTTCTAGTGAACCTATTGTAGACACACCTGAGAATCCCGATGATATTTCTATTTCTGATGCTGAAACACAATCTGGTAATGAACATAAACCTAGTGATAATGTTAATGAAAATGTTCATGTTGATGCTCAACCTAGCAATAATAATGATGTAGAGATTGAACCTGCTGTTGATCTTGATAACCCACAATCAAAGAATCAATGTTATGATAAGAGAGACTTTGTTGCTAGGAAGCACGGTAAAGAAAGAGAACCATGAGTTCAGAAACCCATGCCTTTTCCTCCTAAGCCATCCAAGAAAAAGGATGATGAGGATTTTGAGCGCTTTGCTGAAATGATTAGACCTATCTTCTTACGTAAGTGCTTAACTGATATGCTTAAAATAAACCCTTATTCTAAATACATGAAGGATATCATTACAAATAAAAGAAAGATACCGGAAGCTGAAATTTCCACCATGCTTGCTAATTACACTTTTAAGGGTGGAATACCTAAGAAACTTGGAGATCCAGGAGTACCAACTATACCATGCTCCATTAAAAGAAACTATGTTAAAACTGCTTTATGTGATCTTGGAGCCGGTGTTAGTGTTATGCCTCTCTCTTTATATCGTAGACTCGAATTGAATAAGTTGACACCTACTGAAATATCTTTGCAAATAGCTGATAAATCAACTGCTATACATGTCGGTATTTGTGAAGATGTGCCTGTTGTGGTTGCAGATGTCACTATCTTAACGAACTTTGTTATTCTTGATATTCCCGGGGATGATAGTATGTCGATTATCCTTGGTAGACCCTTTTTGAATACTACAGGGGCTTTTATTGATTACAACAAAGGCAATGTAACTTTTGATGTTAATGGTAATGAGCATACGGTACACTTTCTGAGGAAACAACCTCAAGTTCATAGCATCAATTCTATTGGAAAAATTCAAACTATCATTATTGGAGGTTTTGAATTTCCTCTTCCTACTGTCAAGAAGAAATATGATATTCTTATTATTGGGGATGTTCATATCCCCGTTGAGGTAACCTAGTGTTATTCGAAATTTCTCCGGTTCCATGCTATTAGGAATGAGTTTGTTAACAAGACTTGATCAACCTTGTTAGTGGATTCCTTTTGATGATCATGAGATGGCTGAAACTAGAAGGCACAACCTTCTGTACCCTCTTTTTACTTTCTGTTATTTAGATTAAAGAAGGGGAAAATAGTATTTTCTGTCTGTTTTCTGAATTATCCATGCAATAAAAAATATCCCGAAAATAAAAGTTAGCCAAATGCCCTGCCGATTTAGTTTGATTTTTTATGGATTATTTGAGGATTTTAGGCACTGAGAACACAGCAGGGGGGGCAAGCACCTGGCCACGAGGGTCCAGGGCGCGTCCACTCTTACTAGGTGCGCCCCCTGCCTCGTGGGCCCATGGTGGCCCCCCTCCACTTATTCCTACAGCCATGCACTCCATCTTCCTCCCAAAAAATCCCCATTCAGCTCAAGCACGAGTTCTAGCTCATTTTGCTACGATTTTCGATCTCCTTGCTCAAAGCTCCATTCACAAAATTGCTTTGGGAGATTGTTCCTTAGTATGTGACTACTCCATTGGTCCAATTAGTTTTTGTTCTAGTGTTTTACTTATTGCAAATTTTTGCTACCTAGGTGATCCTGTTCTTGAGCTTGCATGTTAAATTTATGAGGTCCCAAGTAATTCTAATGCATGATATAGGCTCTAGGCACTTGTGGGAGTAGTTGCTATCAATCTTGTTTAGTTTGATTCACTTTTATTTCAAAGTTACTAAATATTTCAGAAATTTTCAGAAAATGATGAGGAGATTATTGAGGGGCTCTTGTAGCCAAGGCTCCAAAGATAAACAAGCTAAGGAGAAAGAAAAGGCCAAGTATAATCTTCCTCGCGTAGCGGAAGTAAGGCCGTGTGAGTGGCCTTGTGATAATTTCTTGAGAGCAGCCGGGATTTATGATGACTTTTATTCTTTGGCTGATAATGCGGGCCTCATCGACTTCCTCCATGATCGGGTCGAACAGTATCTTTTACTTACCAATACTTTCGTGCAAAACTTGTACTATTATCCTAAGAATTCACCTCCTTCAGTAGCTTTTCATTTATATGATGAGGCTAAGGAAATGTCATTACATAATTTTTGCGTGGTTTGTAGAATACGCTTTGAGGGCAGCCTAGATGAACCACATCGTAAAGATGTGGATGGTTTTATTGACACTATTACTGTAGGGGAATCGAGGAAGGTTTCTGATGCGAGAATAACTAGCATACATTTTCCTGTTTTACGCTACTTTACCATATTTGCTAGTCGATGCTTAATTGGTCACGGAAACTGTGGAAACCTTAGTGTTCCTGATATTATTATTCTATTCCATGCCTTATTTGGTGACAACACTTTTAGTATGGGTGCCTTTATTGCTAAATGATTAAGCCTAAACCGTACCAAGGGCCCCATCTTTGGAGGTATCTATGTTGCACGCCTTGCTAAAAATTTTGAGATACCTATTAGGCATTATGAGAAAGAGGAGACACTACTGCCTCTTACCTTTTTAGATTATAGGAGCATGGTAGCGCATGAGTTTATTGTTGACAATGATGATAAGATGCTCCTGTACAACCTGAGATTTAATAAGAAACACAATGAGATTATTACCCCGCCTGCACCTTATTTGTTTGATTTAACTGTAGGCCACTACCTCGTCTTGCCGTCGGCAGTGTACGCGCACTGAGGCCAGACATCAGCTCCAGAGCCTGAGCCGGAACCACCACTTGACCCTTGTTGACTATCATGTTATCAGTGGAATCCGGAGGAGATCGCCAGCCAGTGGTATCCAGATGACACTCCTCAGTACACCGGGGAGAGTAGCCACGGTCCATGGCCATAGACCAACTTAGGCCAAAATCCTAACCTTGGGGGAGTACGTATTTCTCACCGACATTACATTCATGTTCACACACTTATTCTAGTCGTCGGTGCTCGTACCTTTTCATTGTACTATCCATGCTAGTTTAATTTCTTTTTCCAGCTTTCTTCTTGTGTGTTTGATATACCTTAAGAAAAACCAAAAAAATAGTTAGTTTAATTTCCATGCTTGTAGCAGAAATTAAAAAGAAAACTCAAAAATATTTCTCGTTCTTCTTTGACTTGTTGGGAGCTTTCCCGTGTAAATAGTTTTATTTCTTTTCTTTCCTTTGGGGGTCGACAGTAGAAGACTATAATGAAAATGTTTAGTGGCTCTCATATGCATGATTGTTGATTTAACTTAGAGCCCATATTACTTTGCATTCTCTCTTGAATTGAATGCTTGTAGATTCCAGCTTAGTCCAATGCACGTGCACTATTATCATTATTCACACCATTCGGTCGTGCAAGTGAAAGGCAATAATGACGATATATAACGGATTGATTGAGATGAGAGAAGCTGGTATGAACTCAACCTCTCTTGTTTTTGTAGATATGATGAGTTCATCGTTCCTGATTCAGCCTATTATCAATAAACATGTTTGCAATGACAATTAGAGATTATAGTTGTATATGCCATGCTTAGTTAGCTAGGAGCTTATAATGGTTTACCTTGCGTGCCAACAAGCTATTAAAATGGTTGTAATGTGGTATGATAGGGTGGTATCCTCCTTTGAATGATTCGAGTGACTTGACTTGGCACATGTTCACGCATGTAGTTGAAAACAAATCAACATAGCCTTCATGATATTTATGTTCATGGTGGATTATATCTTACTCATGCATGCACTCAGTGTTGATTAATTTTAATGCATGTTCATGACTGTTGTCGCTCTCTCAGTTGGTCGCTTCCCAGTCTTTTGCTAACCTTAACCTGTACTAAACGGAAATACTACTTGTGCATCCAAACCCCATAAACCCCAAAGTTATTCCATATGAGACCACCATACCTTCCTATATGCGGTATTTACATGTCGTTCCAAGTAAATTTGTATGTGCCAAACTCCAAACCATCAAATGAAATTCTGTTTTGTATGCTCGAGCAGCTCATGTTTCAACTAGGGCTGTATGTATCTTCCATGCTAGGTGGGTTATTCTCAAGGGGAGTGGACTCCACTCCTCATTCACTAGAAAATGGCTGGTAATCGGGATACCCAGTCCCATGATCAAAAAGATCAAAGCAAATCAAAATAATTAAACAAAACTCCCCCAGGGTTGTTGCTAGTTGGAGGCACTCATTGTTTCGAGCAAGCCATGGATTGATGCTTGTTGGTGGTGGGGGAGTATAAACTTTACCATTCTGTTTGGGAACCGCCTATAATGTATGTAGCATGGAAGATATCGAGATCTCATAGTTGTTGCTTTGACAGAGAAAGTATACCGCTCAAAATGTTATTCCTCTCTATTTTAAAATCGAGCTCTGGCACCTCTACAAATCCCTGCTTCCCTCTGCGAAGGGCCTATCTATTTACTTTTATGTTGAGTCATCACCCTCTTATTAAAAAGCACCCGCTGGAGAGCACACTGTCATTTGCATGCATTACTATTAGTTTATATTGGGTATGACTTGACTGGATCTCTTTTACCATGAATTACAATGTTTAGTCAGTCCTTGATCATTAAAGGTGCTCTGCATTTTTGTTTTGCCGTCTCAAAAAGGTCTAGCGAGATACCATCTTGTTATATCATATTATGATTGTTTTGAGAAAGTGTTTTAATCCGAGATTTATTATTATTGCTCGCTAGTTGATTATGCCATTGATATGAGTAAACATGAGACCTAAGTGTTATTGTGAATATGGTTAGTTTATAATCTTTGCTGAAAACTTGAATGCTGGCTTTACATATTTACAACAACATGAGCAAACAGAGTTTGTAAAATCTTTTCTTTATCACTTTCAGTTTATCAACTGAATTGCTTGAGGACAAGCAAAGGTTTAAGCTTGGGGGAGTTGATACGTCTCCAACGTATCTACTTTTCCAAACACTTTTGCCCTTGTTTTGGACTCTAACTTGCATGATTTGAATGAAACTAACCCGGACTGACGCTATTTTCAGCAGAACTGCCATGGTGTTGTTTATTGTGCAGAAAATAAAGGTTCTCAGAATGACCTGAAAATCCACGGAGATAACTTTTGGAAAATATAAAAAATACTGGCAAAAGAATCAAGGCCAGGGGGCCCACACCCTGTCCACGAGGGGGGGGGGCGTGCCCCCTCCCCCTGGGCGCACCCCCTGCCTCGTGGGCCCCCTGGTGCTCCATCGACCTCTATATATTTGCTTTCACAGAGAAAAAATCAGAGAGAAAGTTTCATCGCGTTTTACTATACGGAGCCGCCGCCAAGCCCTAATCTCACCCGGGAGGGCTGATCTGGAGTCCGTTCGGGGCTCCGGAGAGGGGGATTCGTCGCCGTCGTCATCATCAACCATCCTCCATCACCAATTTCATGATGCTCACCGCCGTGCGTGAGTAATTCCATCGTAGTTTTGCTGGACGGTGATGGGTTGGATGAGATTTACCATGTGATCAAGTTAGTTTTGTTAGGGTTTGATCCCTAGTATCCACTATGTTCTAAGATTGATGTTGCTATGACTTTGCTATGCTTAATGCTTGTCACTAGGGCCCGAGTGCCATGATTTCAGATCTGAACCTATTATGTTTTCATGAATATATGTGAGTTCTTGATCCTATCTTGCATGTCTATAGTCACCTATTATGTGTTATGATCCGACAACCCCGAAGTGACAATAATCGGGATACTTCTCGGTGATGACCGTAGTTTGAGGAGTTCATGTATTCACTAAGTGCTAATGCTTTGGTCCGGTACTCTATTAAAAGTATGCCTTAATATCCCTTAGTTTCCACTAGGACCCCGCTGCCATGGGAGGGTAGGACAAAAGATGTCATGCAAATTCTTTTCCATAAGCACGTATGACTATATTCGGAATACATGCCTACATTACATTGATGAACGGGAGCTTGTTCTGTGTCACCCTATGTTATAACTATTACATGAGGAATCGCATCTGACATAATTATCCATCACTGATCCAATGCCTATGAGCTTTTCACATATTGTGATTTGCTTATTTACTTTACCGTTGCTACTATTACAACTACTAAAAAACTGCTACCGTTACTTTTATCATTGTTACCATTACTATCATACTACTTTGCTACTAAATACTTTGCTACAGATACTAATTTATCCAGGTGTGGTTGAATTGACAACTCAACTTCTAATACTTGAGAATATTCTTTGGCTCCCCTTGTGTCGAATCAATAAATTTGGGTTGAATACTCTACCCTCGAAAACTGTTGCGATCCCCTATACTTGTGGGTTATCAGTCACTGGGAAAGGACACCGCAAGATTGAACCCAAAGCTAAGCACTTCTCCCATTGGAAGAAAGATCAATCTAGTAGGCCAAACCAAACAAATAATTCGAAGATACTTGCAAAGATAACCAATCATACATAAAAGAACTCAAAGGAGATTCAAATATTTCTCATAGATAAACTTGATCATAAACACACGATTCATTGGATCTCGACAAACACACCGCAAAAAAGAGTTACATCGAATAGATCTCCACAAGAGAGGGGGAGAACATTGTATTGAGATCCAAAAAGAGTTACATCGAATAGATCTCCACAAGATAGCATAAGTATTATGGTGGGTGAACAAATTACTATCGAGCAATTGATAGAAAAGTGCATAGTTATGAGATTATCTAGGCATGATCATATATATAGGCATCACGTCCGTGACAAGTAGATCGAAACGATTCTGCATCTACTACTATTACTCCACACATCGACCGACTCCTGTCTGGATCTAGAGTATTAAGTTCATGAAGAACAGAGTAATGCATTAAGAAAGATGACATGATGTAGAGGGATAAACTCATGCAATATGATGTAGAGGGACACCGCAAGATTGAACCCAAAGCTAAGCACTTCTCCCATTGCAAGAAAGATCAATCTAGTAGGCCAAACCAAACTGATAATTTGAAGAGACTTGCAAAAATAACCAATCATACATAAAAGAATTCAGAGGAGATTCAAATATTTCTCATAGATAAACTTGATCATAAACCCACAATTCATCGGATCTCGACAAAACACACCGCAAAAAAGAGTTACATCGAATAGATCTCCAAGAAGATTGAGGAGAACTTTGTATTGAGATTCAAAGAGAGAGAAGAAGCCATCTAGCTAATAACTATGGACCCGAAGGTCTGTGGTAAGCTACTTACAACTCATCAGAGAGGCCTTGGAGATGATGTAGAGGCCCTCCGTGGTCGATTCCCCCTCTGGTGGAGCACCGGCAAAGGCTCCAAGATGGGATCTTGCGGATACAGAAGGTTGAGGAGGTGGAATTAGGTTTTCGTGGTGCTCCCTGATGTTTTCAGGGTACAGGAGTATATATAGGAGGAAGAAGTGGGTCGGTTGACGCTCGAGGGGCCCACGAGGGTGGGGGCGCGCCCACCCCTAGGGGGCATGCCGGGCACCCTCGTGGCCGCTTAGTTTGTTGCTTGACGTCCACTCCAAGTCTCTAGGTTTGCATTTGTTCTAAAAATATCGCTCCTGAAGGTTTCATTCCGTTTGGACTCGGTTTGATATTACTTTTATTCAAAACACTGAAATAGGCAAAAAAAAATAGCAATTCGGGCTGGGCCTCCGGTTAGTAGGTTAGTCCGAAAAATGATATAAAAGTGTAAAGTAAAGCCCATAAACATCCAAAACAGGTAATATAATAGCATGGAACAATCAAAAATTATAGATACGTTGGAGACGTATCAAGCATCCCCAAGCTTAATAGATATCAATGTGAGTGAGTAGGGATTGCCATGCAACAGATGCACTAGAGCTATAAATGTATGAAAGCTCAACAAAAGAAACTAAGTGGGTGTGCATCCGGCTTGCTTGCTCACGAAGACCTAGGGCGTTTTGAGGAAGCCCATCATTGGAATATACAAGACAAGTTCTATAATGAAAAATTCCCACTAGTATGAAAGTGATAACATAGGAGACTCTCTATCATGAAGATCATGGTGCTACTTTGAAGCACAAGTGTGGTAAAAGGATAGTAGCATTGTCCCTTCTCTCTTTTTCTCTCATTTTTTTATTTGCTTGGCCTTTCTCTTTTTTTTATTTGGCCTTTCTCTTCTTCTTTTTTGTGAAGTCTGAAGTCTCATCCCGACTTGTGGGGGAATCATAGTCTCCATCATCCTTTCCTCGCTTGGGACAATGCTCGAATAATGAAGATCATCACACTTTTGTTTACTTACAACTCAAGATTACAACTCGATACTTAGAACAAAATATGACTCTATATGAATGCCTCCGGTGGTGTACCGGGATATGCAATGCATCAAGAGTGACATGTATGGAAATTATGAAGGTGGCTTTGCCACAAATACGATGTCAACTACATGATCATGCAAAGAGCAATATGACAATGATGATGTGTGTCATAATAAACAGAACGGTGGAAAGTTGTTTGGAAATATATCTCGGAATGGCTATGGAAATGCGATAATAGGTAGGTATGGTGGCTGTTTTGAGGAAGGTATATGGTGGGTGTATGGTACCGGCGAAAGTTGCGCGGCACAAGAGAGGCTAACAATGGCGGAAGGTGAGAGTGCGTATAATCCATGGACTCAACATTAGTCATAAAGAACTCATATACTTATTGCAAAAATCTACAAGCCATTGAAAACAAAGTACTACGCGCATGCTCCTAGGGGGATAGATTGGTAGGAAAAGACCATCGCTCGTACCCGACCACCACTCATAAGGAAGACAATCAATAAATAAATTATGCTCCAACTTCATCACAAAGCGGTTCACCATACGTGCATGCTACGGGAATCACAAACTTCAACACAAATATTCATAAAATTCATAATTACCCAAGTAGCATGACTCTAATATCACCATCCTCATATCTCAAAACAATTAGCAAGCATCAAATTGATCATAGCATCCAACTCACTTTCTATGATAGTTTTTATTATACCCAACTTAGATGCCCATCATTCTAGGACCAATTTTATAACCATAGCAAATACCATGCTGTTCTAAAAGACTCTCAAAATAATATAAGTGAATCATGAGAGATCAACAATTTCTACAAAGTTAAGCCACCGCCATGCTCTAAAAGATATAAGTGAAGCACATAGAGCAAAACTATCTAGCTCAAAAGATATAAGTGAAGCACATAGAGTATTCTAATGAATTCCAAATCAAGTGGGTCTCTCCCAAAAGGTGTGTACAGCAAGGATGATTGTGGTAAACTAAAATTAAAAGACTAATATCATACAAGACGCTCCAAGCAAAACACATATCATGTGGCGAATAAAAATATAGCTCCAAGTAAAGTTACCGATAGACTAATACGAAAGAGGGGATGCCTTCCGGGGCATCCCCAAACTTAGGATTTTGGTTATCCTTGAATATCTTGGGGTGCCATGGGCATCCCCAAGCTTAGGCTCTTGCCACTCCTTATTCCATAGTCCATCACATCTTTACCCAAAACTTGAAAACTTCACAACACAAAACTCAACAAGGAAATCTCATAAGCTCCGTTAGTGCAAGAAAGAAAAACCACCACAAAAGGTGCTGTAATGAACTCATTCTTTATTTATATTGGTGTTAAACCTACTGTATTCCAACTTCTCTATGGTTCATACCCCCCGTTACTAGCCATAGATGCATCAAAACAAGCAAACAACACACGAAAAATAGAATCTGTCAAAAACAGAACAGTCTGTAGCAATTTGTAACTTCTGAATACTTATGGAACTCTAAACATCCTACCAAAATAGGAAATCCTGGGCAATACGTCTATTGATCTACAGCAAAAAGAATCAACGCAAAAGCACGTTTCTGTGATTTACTAAAATTATTTTCATGCAGCCAAAGGTTTCTGTTTTTCAGGAAAATCAAATTAACTATCACCGTAGGTTATCCTATAGGTTCTACTTGGCACAAACACTAATTAAAACATGAAAACACATCTAAACAGAAGCTAGATGAAATATTTATTACTAAACAGAAGCAAAAAGTAAGAAACAAAAATAAAATTGGGTTGCCTCCCAACTAGCGCTATCGTTTAATGCCCCTAGCTAGGCATAAAAGCGAGAATAGATCTAAGTAGTGCCATCTTTCATATTAGGAAAGAAAAGAGAGAATTTCCTTTATATGGCATTCATCCTTCTATTTTGGGAAAGTACATTGCCATTAATGGAGGAAGTAAGATTAAGCACATTACAGATATTTGCATCTAAGCTAGCCTTCATCTCTTTAATAATTTCGTTTTGATAAAAGCATAAAAGAGTGGTAGATTCAACCTTATCATTCATGGGATGCCAAAATATAGTTTTCATTTTTCATAGGTATCTATAGCATCCCCTTCAAGAAAACCTCCTTCAAAATAGAATCTAGAACTTGCTTGAAAGAAGCGGGTAAGCGAACATAGAAACTTTTTAAGTAAACCTCAATTTGATATTGTGGCACATAGCTAGCCTGAATCCTTAATAACCTATCCCAAGCATCTTTCAAAGACTCGTCAAGTAAATAACGAAAAATTCAGGAGTCATCTTCATCAAAATTATTCAAACTCTCATTGGCGACCCCGGTAGGTCTTTCCATAGCATCATTATTTATGAGCTTAGAGAGGATAGAAGGACTGTCCAAGGTACTAAAACCCTAGAAAGAACCCTTAGTTCTTTTTGATACAGCCATGGTAACGGGAAGGCGAACGGTAAAGATAGGGCGAATGAAACGGCAAGGGTGAAGTGGGGGAGAGGAAAATGAGAGGCAAATGGCAAATAATGTAATGCGAGGGAAATGAGTTTGTGATGGGTACTTGGTATGTCTTGACTTGAGCGAAGACCTCCCCGGCAACGGCGCCAGAAATCCTTCTTGCTACCTCTTGAGCACTCCGTTGGTTTTCCTTGAAGAGGAAAGAGTGATGCAGCAAAGTAGCGTAAGTATTTCCCTCGGTTTTTGAGAACCAAGGTATCAATCCAGTAGGAGGCTCCTCAAAAGTCCCACGCACCTACACAAACAAACAAGAACCTCGCAACCAACGCAATAAAGGGGTTGTCAATCCCTTCACGGTAACTTGCCAAAGTGAGATCTGATAGATATAATAAGATAAGATAAATATGTTTGGTATTTTTATGATATAGATTGGAAAGTAAAAGATGCAAATAAAAGTAGATGGAAAACTTGTATGATAAAAGATAGACCCGGGGGCCATAGGTTTCACTAGTGGCTTCTCTCAAGATAGCATAAGTATTACGGTGGGTGAACAAATTACTATCGAGCAATTGATAGAAAAGTGCATAGTTATGAGATTATCTAGGCATGATCATATATATAGGCATCACGTCCGTGACAAGTAGATCGAAACGATTCTGCATCTACTACTATTACTCCACACATCGACCGACTCCTGTCTGGATCTAGAGTATTAAGTTCATGAAGAACAGAGTAATGCATTAAGAAAGATGACATGATGTAGAGGGATAAACTCATGCAATATGATGTAGAGGGACACCGCAAGATTGAACCCAAAGCTAAGCACTTCTCCCATTGCAAGAAAGATCAATCTAGTAGGCCAAACCAAACTGATAATTTGAAGAGACTTGCAAAAATAACCAATCATACATAAAAGAATTCAGAGGAGATTCAAATATTTCTCATAGATAAACTTGATCATAAACCCACAATTCATCGGATCTCGACAAAACACACCGCAAAAAAGAGTTACATCGAATAGATCTCCAAGAAGATTGAGGAGAACTTTGTATTGAGATTCAAAGAGAGAGAAGAAGCCATCTAGCTAATAACTATGGACCCAAAGGTCTGTGGTAAACTACTCACAACTCATAGGAGAGGCCTTGGAGATGATGTAGAGGCCCTCCGTGGTTGATTCCCCCTCCGGTGGAGCACCGGTGAAGGCTCCAAGATGGGATCTCGCAGATACAGAAGGTTGCGGCGGTGGAATTAGGTTTTCGTGGTGCTCCCCGGTGTTTTCGGGGTACGGGAGTATATATAGGAGGAAGAAGTAGGTCGGTTGACGCTCGTGGGGCCCACAAGGGTGGGGGCGCGCCAGGAACCCTCGTGGCCGCCTCGTTTGTTGCGTGACGTCCACTCCAAGTCTCCAGGTTTGCATTTGTTCCAAAAAGATCGCTCCCGAAGGTTTCATTCCGTCTGGACTCCGTTTGATATTCCTTTTCTTCGAAACACTGAAATAGGCAAAAAAAACAGCAATTCGGGCTAGGCCTCCGGTTAGTAGGTTAGTCCCAAAAATGATATAAAAGTGTACAGTAAAGCCCATAAAAATCCAAAACGGGCAATATAATAGCATGGAACAATAAAAAATTATAGATACGTTGGAGACGTATCATTACACTATGAGTCAGGAGGCAACTAGAGATATTCTTGCTTGTAAGGATAGATATGATCTAGAGAAATAATTATGCAAGTATAACGAAAGATCTCTGAATGCTAAAATGAAATGTGATCCTGAGTTTGCTACTTCACCTATTGTTATTGCTGATAAGGATTACGAATTCTATGTCGACCTAGAGTTAATCACTTTGGTTGAATCTGATCCTTTCCATGGTTATGAAACTGAAACTGTTGTGGCACATCTTACTAAGTTGAATATATAGCTACCCTTTTTGCTCATGATGAGAAGATTCGCTATTACTATATTCTCAAGTTATTTCCGTTCTCATTAAAGGGTGATGCTAAAGCTTGGTACAATACTCTTGCTCCTGGTTGTGTGCGTAGTCCCCAGGATATGTTCTATTACTTGTCTGAGAAATATTTCCCTGCTCATAAGAAACAAGTTGCCTTGCAGGAAACATTTAACTTTGTGCAAATTGAAGAAGAGAGTCTCCCACAAGCTTGGGCGAGGCTTTTGCAACTGCTTAATGCTTTGCCTAATCATCCTCTTAAGAAAATGAAATACTTGATATCTTCTATAATGGACTAATCGATGCTTCTAGGGACTTCCTAGATAGTTGTGCTGGTTGTGTTTTGAGGGAACGAACTATTGTACAAATTAAGGAATTATTGAATAACATATTGAAAAAATATGATGATTGGACTCCTCCTGAAGCACCTATTAAACCCACTCCAAAGAAGAGGGGTATCTTATATCTCAGTCCTGAAGATATGCAAGAGGCAAAGAAATATATGAAGGAAAAAGTATTAAGGCCGAGGAAGTTAAAAATTTACCACCTATCAAAGAAATACGTGGGCTTGAAGCACCACCACCACCCAAGGTGGTAGAGGTAAAATCTTTAATGAAATTCAATGATAGTTATGATCCTCATAATAAACATCCTAGTCAATGCCTTTCTGAGTTTGATAATTACATTAGAAAGCAAGATCACTTCAATGCAAATGTTATGAAACAACTGAAATACAACTCTAATATGATTGCCCGCTTGAGTGGCTTGTTATTTAGAATCTCAAATGATGTTAGAGGTGTAGGAAAACATGCCTCTATGGTTCAAACTCAATTAGAACAAGTTGCTAAATTTCAAAGAGAGTTACTTGATGAAATGAACAATAATATAAGTGACTTTGCTATTAGAGTAGAAACTAGAGGAGGTAAAATGGCTCAGGAACCACTTTATCCTGAGGGATACCCAAAGAGAATTGAACAATATTCTCAAAGGAACAACACCACTACACCTAGTTCTTCTAAAGAGAAAAAGAAGAAGAAAAATGATAAGACTTTGCCTGCTTCTAGTGAACCTGAAATAGAAAAAAATCCTATTAATGATAATGAAGTTTCTATATCAGATGCTGAAACTCAATCTGGTAATGAACACTCAACTTCTGATAATGAAAAAGATAATGATGAGGTTCATGAAGACACTCAACCTAATGATAAAGAACCATATAATGATGTTGAGATAGAACCGGCTGTTGATCTTGATAACCCACAACCTAAGAATAAAAGATATGACAAAAGAGACTTTGTTGCTAGAAAACATGGAAAGGAAAGAGAACCATGGGTTCAAAAGCCTATGCCCTTTCCACCTAAGTCAACTAAAAAGAAAGATGATGGAGAATTTGAACGCTTTGCTGAAATGATTAGGCTTGTCTTTTTGCGCGCATGCTTGACTGATATCTTGAAAATGCCTCCTTATGCAAAGTACAAGAAAGACATCATCACTAATAAGAGAAAAATACCAGAAGCTGAAATCTCCACTATGCTTGCTAATTACACTTTCAAATATGGAGTACCTAAAAACTTGGAGATCCGGGAATACCAACTATACCTTGCTCCATTAAAAGAAATTATGTGAAAACTGCTTTATGTGATTTGGGAGATAGTGTTAGTGTTATGCCTTTTTGTTTATATAAGAGACTTGATTTGAATAAACTCACACCTACTGAAATATCATTGTAAATGGCTAATAAATCAACTGAAATACCTATCGGTATTTGTGAGGATGTGCCCGTTGTTGTTGCTAATGTTACTATTCTGACTGACTTTGATATACTTGAGATGCCCGAGGATGAAAACATGTCGATTATCCTTGGTAGACCCTTCTTTAATACCGCAGGGGCTATTATTGATTGCAATAAAAGCAAGGTCACTTTTCATATCAATGGTAATGAGCATACAGTGCACTTTCCGGAGAGACAATTCCAAGTGAATGGTATTAATGTCATTGAAAAATCTCCGACAATCACTATTGGAAGTTTTCAACTACCTCTACCTACTGTCAAAAAGAAATCTTAAATGCTTATTGTATGGACATTCATATCCCCATTGAGGTAACTTAGTGATTTACGAAAGTTCTTTGGTTTCATGCTAATCGAAATTGGTTGTTAATAAGACTTGATCAACCTTATTAATGGATCATTTTTGAGAGGTATGAAGTTGATGAATTTAGTTAGCACTACCTTATGTCCCTACCTTTTGTTTTTCTGTTTTTGTTAGTCAAATAAAATAAAATGCCATGCTTTCTTTGTTTTCTGCTTTTTCTGTGCAATAAAAAATGACCCAAAAATAAAAGTTCTCATAATGCTCTGAAAACCTGACATGATTTTTTTCTGAATTTTTCTGAATTTCTGGTGCAAATAATACCCAAGGGAGGTGCACCAGGTGGGCACAACCCACCTGGGCGCGCCAGCACCCCTAGGCATGCCCTGGTGGGTGCTGCCCACCTGGTAGGCCCCCTCACTTACTTTTTCCTCCAACACCACTCCATTCACCCAGAAAAAAATCACCAACACACTCTCTCTCATGTTCTTGCTCCCTAGACCGCGGATTTCGATCTCTTTGCTCGAAGCTCCGTTTCTGAAATTGTTTCGGGAATTTGTTGCTTGGTATGTGACTCCTCCATGTGTCTAATTAGTTTTTGTTTTTGTGGTTTATATTTAGAATAATTATCTATTCTTGCTTCTGCTGTAGATGAGCTTGCATGTTAAATTCTTAGAGTTCTAAGTAGTTTGAATGCTTACTATGGCCTCTACACATCCCTATGAGTAGTTGATATCAATCTTGTGAAGTTTTGTTAATAAATTTTTCATGAGCAAAAATTTTCAGAAAATTGTACACGAACATTATGAACTTCTTTGGAAGGAGTTCTTCGAGGAGGAGATCCTCGGATGCATCCTCTACTAGCAGCTCCGTTCGCCAGTCCTATGCTGAACCAAGCGAAAAATCCATTCAAAGTGCCACAACTAAAACATGCTTATGGCCATGTGACGATTACATGGCGAGAGTGGGTATTAAGGAAGAATTTGAGCAACTAGTTCACAATGCCGAACTCGGTCCCTACATTTCAGATAAGTGGGACCAACGCCTCATCCTCACTGAATCATTTGTTGAAGAATTTAAATTCTTCCCCCGGGAGTCTAGGGTGTCTTTTAGATTTTATTGCAATCCGTTTACCATTTCTCTAGAAAGGTTTGCTCACCTCTACAAAAATCCCATTCTGTGGTTTACTCGATGAGCCACCTAGGTATGAGTTTGAGTCTTTCTTAACTAGCCTTTGCTTTGGTGAAACTAGGGGGGTGGCACAAGGTAGAATAAAGAGCATACATTTTCCTGCAATTCAGTACTTTGCATTATTCAATGGAAAATGCATAGTAGGCAAGCAAGACTATAGTACACTTTGTGCTCCAGACTTGAGCCTCATACGTGCCGCTCTCACCAGTGAAAAGGTTTATAATCTTGCAGCGATTGTTCCACGCTGACTGCAGCACAACTCTAGCAGTGGCTATCTTTATGGTGGAATTTATGCCACACGTTTAGCACGAGAGCTGGGTGTTTCACATTTGCCCTTTGACCTTATCCTACCCACATAGTATTTAGATTTTGAGGATTTAAAAATCCATAATATTCTCAAAGGAAAAATTCATGACTTCACTTATAATTTGTTGTTTAACCAATCCTCTGTTGTGCACACATATTTGCCTACGCCTGCTCTTTTTGACTATCACAGCAACGGAAGATATTATGTTCTGGAGAGAGAGGCTCGAGCTCACAGTGCAGCAGTGGAGGCGGCGCGGTGGGCTGAGGCATCGACAACGAGGGCCTCCGTGAGATACCATGCCAACTACCATCCCGGCTACTGACTGATTACCAAGCTAGGCCAAAAGCCTAAGCTTGGGGGAGTACGTATTTCCACCGACATTACATTCATGTTCTCACATTTCATTCTAGTTGTTGTTTTCCACACTTTTTCATTGTATCATCCATGCTTAAATTATTTTTCTCGCTTTCTTCTTGCGTGTTTGAAAAACTTTGAGAAAATCCAAAAATATGTTTCTTGCTTCTTTTAGATTTTTCTTTCTAGTTTAAATTATTGTAGCACTAAAAGAAAACCCAAAAATATTTCCTTGTTCTTTTTTTACTTGTTGGGAGGTTTCCCGTGCAAATAGTTTTTATCGTTCTTGCTTTTCCCTTTTCCATTTGCTTGCCTTCGAAAAATCAAAAACTCCAAAAATATTTCAGTGTGTTTCTCTAATATTCTTTTTCTTTTATCAAATCATACCGAGGAGAAGTCCACGATGAAAATTTTGAGTGGCTCTCATTTGCATTATTGTTGATCTAACAAAGAGCCCATATTACCTTGTCTTCTCCTCTTGAATAAAATATTTGTATATTCCAGCTTAGTCCACAACACTCTTGCACTATTATTACTCCCTCTGTTCATTTTTATAAGGCTTTGTAGATGTTTCAGACAGTGTGCAAAACAACACAATTTTACTTGTCTGAAACGACCTATAAAAGTGAACGGAGGGAGTATTTCAAATCATTTGGTCGTGCAAGTGAAAGGCAATGATGACGATATTAGATGAACTGGCCGTGGCAGAGAGAAACGAGTATGAACTCGACTTGTTCTGTTTTTGTAAATATGTTTAACCTAGTACCCATGGTTTAGCCTATTATGTTCAAACATGTTTGCAATGACAATTAGAGATTATAGTTTCTCATGCCATGCATAAGTAGCTAGGAGTGAATAATGACTTATCTTGGATATCAACATTGTGTTAAAATTATTGTGATGTAGTATGATGATATGGTATCCTCCTCTGAATGTTCGAGTGGCTTGACTTGGCACATGTTCATACATGTAGTTGATTCAAAACCAACATAGCCTCTATGATATTTATGTTTATGGTGTTCATATCCTACTCATGCTAGTTTCCAATGTTACTTATGCATAATGCATGTTCATGACCATTGTTGTTCTCTAGCTGTCCGCTTCTCAACCTAATTGCTAGCCTTCGCCTGTACTATGTGGGAACTCTGCTTGTACATCAAAAACCTGAAACCCAAGTTATTCCAGATGAGTCCACCATACCTACCTATATGCGGTATTACCCTGCCGTCCTAAGTAAATTTGCATGTGCCACCTCTAAAAACTTCAAATAAATATCATTTTTGTGTGCCTGGATCGTTCATGGGACAACAGGAGGTAGTCGGTATCTTCCATGCTAAGCGGGTTATTCTCAGGTCGAGTGTTTATTCACTTGCCATTGCACGAGAAAAGGGCGGTAATAGGGATGCCCAGTCCCAAACTGCAAAAAGAAACAACTTACAAATAATCAAACAAAAACTCCCAATGGAGTCATAACCTTTACCTTTCCGCTTGGGAACTGCTACTAGCGTGCTTAGCATGGAAGATATTGATAACTGATGGTCATGGAGTAAATGAGAAGGGTGCATATCTCAAAAAATCATTTACCTCTACTTTAAAACTTGAGCTCTGGCACCACTTCAAATCACTGCTTCCCTCTATGAAGGGACTATGTATTTACTTTTATGTTGTGTCATCACCTTCTCAAATAAGCGCGAGAACCTGAGAGCATTGTTGTCATGTTGATGCATTGTGTATAGCTAATGTTGCGTGCATCATGACTGGATCTTTTCTACCATGAATTACAATGTTTAGTTGCCGCTTGAACTTTGGGGTTGCTCTTCGTTTATGTTTTCCGGTCTCAGAAATGGCTAGCGAGATACCACTATTGCCATATTATATCATGGTTGCTATTTGAGATATCTTGTTATTGCTCTCCAGTTGATCATGTCATTGATATGAGTTAATATAATTTTTAAGAGTTATTGTCAACGTGGTTAGTTATAATCCTTTCTAAAAACTTGGGTGTTGTTTAAGCTTATTTATGAAACAAGAGCAAAAGAGTTCGTAAATATTTTTCTTTTTCACTTTCAGTTTATCAACTGAATTGCTTGAGGACAAGCAAAGGTTTAAGCTTGGGGGAGTTGATATGACTCCTACGTATCTACTTTTCCTAATGCCTTTTCTCTTGTTTTGGACTCTAATTTGCATGATTTGAATGAAACTAACCCCGGACTGACGCTGTTTTTAGCAGAACTACCATGGTGTTATTTTTGTGCAGAAATAAAAGTTCTCGAAATGGAATGAAACTTTGCGAGGATTTTTTATATCAAATAAGAGAATTTCTGGAGCCAGGATGGACATGAGGGGGGCACCTAGGTGGGCACAACCCACCAGGGTGCGCCAGCCCCCCAGGCGCGCCCAGGTGGGTGCTGCCCACCTGGTGGCCATGTTGACCCTCAAACCGATGCAATAAAATCCCATATTTCCAGAAAAAAAAATCAGGGAGAAAGAATTATCGCGTTTCACGAGACGAAGCCGCCGCCAAGCCCTATTCTTCCTCGGGGGGGGGGGCAGATCTGGAGTCCGTTTGGGGCTCCGGAGAGGGGGATCTTTGATCTTCATCATCACCAACACATCTCCATCACCAATTCCATGATGCTCCCTACCGGGAGTGAGTAATTCCTTCGTAGGCTCACTGGTCGGTCAGGAGTTGGATGAGATTCATCATGTAATCGAGTTAGTTTTGTTAGGGCCCGATCCCTAGTATCCACTTTGTTCTGAGATTGATGTTGCTATGACTTTGCCATGCTTAATGCTTGACACTTTGGGCCCGGGTGCCATGATTTCATATCTTAACCATTTATGTTATCACCTTATTATCCATATTCTAGATTCGATCTTGCAAGTTATAGTCACCTACTACGTGTTATGATCCGGCAACCACGGAGTGACAATAGTCGAGACTACTCCCGGTGATGACCGTAGTTTGAGGAGTTCATGTATTCACCGCGTGTTAATGCTTTGTTTCAGTTCTCTATTAAAAGGAGGCCTTAATATCCCTTAGTTTCCAATATGACCCCGCTGCCACGGGAGGGTAGGACAAAAGATGTCATGCAAGTTCTTTCCATAAGCACGTATGACTATTTACAAAATACATGCCTACATTATATTTATGAACTGGAGCTAGTGCCTTATCGCCCTAGGTTATAACTGTCTCGTGATGAATATCATCCAACGAGTCACCGATCCAATGCGTACGAATTTATCTTATATTGTTCTTACTAAGTTACTACTATTGCTACTGCTATCATTACTGCTACAATATCACTGCTATCACTGTTACTGTTACCGTTACTATTGTTGCTATCATCAAAACTATCAAACTATTGTGCTACTAATCACTTTGCTGCAGATAATTAATCTCCAGGTGTGGTTGAATTGACAACTCAGCTGCTAATACCTTCAAATATTCTTTGGATCCCCTTGTGTCGAATCTATAAATTTGGGTTGAATACTCTACCCTCAAAAACTATTGTGATCCCCTATACTTGTGGCTTATCAGCAGTCAAAAGTATCAGAGCACCATAGGACTTAAGTTTGCAACTCATCAAAGCAAACACCTTAGAAGAGCAAGAGTTGTGACTTGACAAAAAAAACGCCGATATATAAGAGACCCGCTTTAAGATTAACTCAAATTCCTCCCCCTTTCTCATCAAATGACCAAAAGGGATGAAAAAAAGAGGACTAATGCCCCTGTAGAATATCATCATGATGTTTGATAGAGGAGCGCCAGCGTTGTTGGGGTCGTCCGTTGAGCTAGGGCCTGCCGCAGTGTCGTTCAAATCTTTAGCTTCATCCGTCTCGCACGATGAAGAATATGAACTGGCGACCAGCTGGGGAACTTTGTCCTTCTTGAATTTCTTCGAAGGTGGGTGAGACCAGTCAAAGTCCTGTGGGAAGTCCATTTCCTTGAGTTCTTCAGCACTATAGAGATGTGAAAGAATAGCCCAAGTTCAGTCGAAGACTTGATGCAGAGAATGGTGATTCTTCTTCATAGTGTTTTGAGTGACTGTCATTTTCTGAAGGACTACACCAAAATGACGCTTGACCCACTTGTCATTTCAATCAACTTTTTGGTGAAGACTAATGAGAAGCTCAAGATCAGTCATTACACGCGGAGCAGTGTCTTGAGGATATTGCTTTGAAGCTTTGCCGGCAGAATCTTGTGGTGCAGAGTCATCATTGGTAGAATATGATGCAGCCTTGCGAAACTGACCATCCAATGGACTAGTGCCTTCATAAATAACAGCTGCTTTGCCCTTTTCATCGGCTGAGGAAATAGTCCTTTTGAGGACTTCAATAGGTGGCAAATAGCTGAGATGATTTTGAAAGTCAGCCTTGTAATGAATTGGAGACCTTGATCTGATGAATTTCATGATCCAGAGAGCATAAGGCTTCAACTCAAAAGGTGACAGAGCAACATTGGCCAAAGTCCTCATGAAGAAATCATGGTAGTTGATAGGAATACCGTGCATGATATTGAAAAGCAAATTCTTCATGATGCCAACAACCTCTTCTTCATCAGAGGTGTGGCCCTTGATTGGACTGAGGGTTTTGGTCAAGATGCGGTACACTGTCCGTGGCACATAGAGCAATTCCTTCACGAGGAATGTGGTCCTTGGAGCTTGTCCAGCCTTCAAAGGCTTCATCAGTACTTGCATCAAATGATTTGGAAGTTCAGGTTCCTCATAGAGAAGTAGTGCACCTTCTGTGGGAGGACTGACTAGGACCGCATGAAGCAATTCAGAGGCCGGTGCTTTGTAATGAGTATTTTCAGTCATCCAGTCAATCACCCTTGAATTCACATCTTGCACATTTCCAGTGAGGTGCAGTGTTGCATAGAATTGAAGAATAAGTTCTTCATTCCAGTCATAGATATCAGTGCAGAAGTTCAGAAGTCCAGCGTCATGAAGACCACTGAGGACAGGTTGGAAGCAAGGAAGTGATTCCATATCCACATGAGGAATTTGCTGATGCTCAAATACCTTGTCTTTGTCAAATAGGACTGTAGAATAAAAGTTCATCTGACTGGTTGTCCAGAAGCGGTTGCATTGAAGTCTTGCAGAGTCATATGGATTGTAATCCGTCAAGAAATGATGCTCAGCAAAGAAATCATCAACTTTGAATTTCTGGTTCTTTGTATGAGGATTTTGTGGCTTGGGCTGAAGATTAAGAGTTGAAGTCTTCACAGTCTCTTGTTGCACAACCTATGGATCCATAGACTAAGGAATTTTAGCGGCAGATTCATCAGCAACAGTCTTGGTCTCCATTTCTTCAGCATAATAGCTAGAGCTTCTTCAGGAATAGAATGAAGAGAAGCTTGACATCCTTTAGATCCCATATGAATTTCTTCGGTCTGCACATGGGACTGAGTAACTTGATGTAGAGGAGTGGTCAATGGTGAATTGGGATGATGTCTTTCCCAATAATCATCATTCAGAATAGGAGTTGTAGACCCGATGTCCACATCCTCATCTTCATCATCAATTTCTTCAACGCCTGCCTCTTCCTCTATGAACTGAGGCATGGGCGATGACACCTACAGAGTTGAAGGTTATCCATTTCTTCATCCAACCACTCTGAAGTTGTAGCAAAGGGATTTTCTTCATCACTGTCATCTGGAATGACATATTCCACACCAAAGGGAACAATCTCCTTTGATGGCATGCTTGAGAGAGGAACAACATCAATGGGGTTGGTGTATGAACTCGTGAAAGTCTTCACTTTCTTAGGAGCTGGAGACACTAAAGATGTTGATGCTTTTCTTTTCTTCACTGCTGCCTTCTCCGTAGCTTTGGTCTTCTTCGCTTCAGATGTAGAAGGAAGGTTGATACTTTTCATCTGTGATGACTTTGCAGGAGGAACAGATGAAATTGGTTCAATTTCTTCAGGCACAACTGATGCAGTTGCCCTGGTAGGTTCAGATTCTTGAGGCACAACAGAAGATTCTTCAGCTAGCCTGGGTTGTTCTTCGGGCGTAACAATGGAGGTTTCCCTGACAGTTTCTTCAGGAGCTGGAATTTCTTCAGCACCCCTGGTACTTTCAGTTTCTTCAACAGCCTGATTTTCCTCAACTATGCTAGCATTTTCTTCAGTAGGCTGAGCAGATGCTTCAGCCTGAGGGATTTATTGTTGTGATGCAGCTGCAACATTTGTCTTGAAACCCTTCGCCATTCTAATGAATCTGACTTTGGCACCTAGCCAATCTGCACGATATGCGTCAAATTCATCACTAAGAGCTTTAATCTTAGTTTCTAGAGTCATAAGTTCTTCAGGAGACATGTTTACAACATTCTTCTTCTGAAAACGCTCCTTCTTGTACTAAGCTTTCTTCACTTGCCTGGCCTTGTCAAATTTCCATTTTTATTCACTAATGAAGGCAGTCAACATATGACTTTCGCCAGGCGAGAGGTTTAATTTAGGAAGAGGGGTGTTGGGGTCCTTGTGCCATAGGTCGATGAAATCCAGGATCTTCTTCGGATCCAGTAAGAGAGGCACAACACTGCCTTTGGCTCTAGCGTCCCTTTGTTGTCGGTCTCTGATGATCTCAGTGAGTTCTTCATCATCAGCCTCATCGTCACTTGATGGAACTTGAAAGGCAACCTACTTCTTGTGAGGACTTGGCCTTGTGTTGCGTCCAGCAGTAGCCTTTTTCTTTAGCAAGGTTGGACCTGTTGAGGACTAACTCAGAGCTGAGGAACTTGCAGAGGCTCCTGAAGCAATAGAGATTCCATTTGTCCATTGGCACGTGACAAGATGCACAGGTGATGAGGAGTTTGCAGGTGTAGCTGAGGATTTTGCAACTGAGGGAGCTGGAGCTATATTTGAAGATGTTGCTTGAGGAATTGGCCGTGAGGGCTTTAAAGAGCTTGGCCTTGAGGGCATTGTAGTTGAGGAACTCGGCTTTACAGCATATTTCTTCGGCAAAGCCTTCATGGGATTGCTAGCAAAGGCCTCAGCGGCAGCAGCAGAGTCTTCGTTGAATTTGTTCACTGCTTCTTTTGCTACTTTAGCCAACTTGGCATGTCGTTTGCCCCATTCCTTGGGAAATTCCTCACCTCTTCTGATGCTAGAGGGATCAGCTTCTTGGCATGGAGCCAATGGAGGTCTTGGGCATGGAAGGTTAACAACGAATTTCTTCATGTATTTTGGAGTGACATAACGATATTCCCTCCATTCTCTTGCCCGTCTTCTTTCAATCCGCTGAATGCACACTTTGCGCTGATCTTCGTTCTCCTTGACATGAGTGGCTTCATCAAGAGTGCAATATTCATCACAGATTTCTTCAGGGATTTCAAAAGCAGTATTTGTTTTAGGCCTCTTTCCTCCTTTCTGTGGACGCTTACCATCTACCATTTTCTGCACTTGAGGATTTTGAACAATCGAAGTTTCTGAGGAGGTATGCAGTTTGTCTTCGAGGAACGTTGCAAATGAGTTAAGTTGATGAGAACCTAGTGATTCAACAGCGGACATGTGTACCTGTGAATAGAGTATAGGTGTGAAGAATTTGGAGAGGTCATATGTGTTCTCAGAATTTGTTTTTTAAAAAGAATCAAGTTTGAGGAATTTGACCATGGATGTCTTGAGGAATTTCACTAAGTGTTCTTGTCTTAGGTTCTAGAGTTGTGTAGATTGAAAATCCACACAACTGAGGAATCTTAAAGAAAAACTCATCCTAGAGGAAACAAATCAAGAACAGATGCAACTTGGTGTTTAAGGATATGGAAGTTGAAGAATAAACACCTTTTGAAGATTTTGTGGAAATCATCAGAATTAATAAGGGCAGTAAAAATAGATTTTATTTACCCTTGGTGAAGAACACGACGAACTAGGAGTTGAAGTAGAAGAGAAGTTCGTCAGTCCAGATCTCTCACGCCCTAACTTGGCACTGAGAGACAGCTATGGCGTGTTGGGGAACGTAGTAATTTCAAAAAAATTCCTACGCACATGCAAGATCATGGTGATGGCATATCAACGAGAGGGGAGAGTGTAGTCCATGTACCCTCGTAGACCGTAAGCGGAAGCGTTATGACAACGCGGTTGATGTAGTCGTACGTCTTCACGATTCGACCGATCCAAGCACCGAACGTACGACACCTCCGAGTTTAGCACACGTTCAGCTCGATGACGATCCCTGGGCTCCGATCCAGCAAAGCTTCGGGGATGAGTTCCGTCAGCACGACAGCGTGGTGATGATGATGATGCTCTACCAGCGCAGGGCTTCGCCTAAACTCCGCGACGATATGACCGAGGTGGAATATGGTGGAGGGGGGCACCACACACGGCTAAAGAACGATCCGTAGATCAACTTGTGTGTTATGGGGTGCCCCCCTGCCCCCGTATATAAAATAGCAAGGGGGGAGGAGGCCGGCCCTAGGAGGGGGCGCGCCAAGTGTGGAGTCCTACTAGGACTCCCTAGTCCTAGTAGGATTCCACCTCCCTTGTTGGAGTAGGAGAAGGGGAAAGAGGGGGAGAGGAAGAAGGAAAGGGGGGCTGCGCCCCTTGTCCAATTCGGACCAGAGGGGGGCCGCAGGCCTCCTTCCTTTTGGCCTCTCTCCTCTATTCCCGTATGGCCCAATAAGGCCCATATACTCCCCGGCGAATTCCCGTAACTCTCCGGTACTACAAAAAATACCCGAATCACTTGGAACCTTTCCGAACTCCGAATATTAGTCGTCCAATATATCGATCTTTATGTCTCGACCATTTCGAGACTCCTCGTCATGTCCCCGATCTCATCCGGGACTCCGAACTCCTTCGGTACATCAAAACTCATAAACTCATAATATAACTGTCATTGAAACCTTAAGCGTGCGGACCCTACGGGTTCGAGAACAATGTAGACATGACCTAGAACTATTCTTGGTCAATAACCAATAGCGGAACCTGGATGCTCATATTGGCTCCTACATATTCTACGAAGATCTTTATCGGTTAAACCGCATAACAACATACGTTGTTCCCTTTGTCATCGGTATGTTACTTGCCCGAGATTCGATCGTCGGTATCCAATACCTAGTTCAATCTCGTTACCGGCAAGTCTCTTTACTCGTTACATAATGCATCATCCCGCAACTAACTCATTAGTCACATTGTTTGCAAGGCTTATAGTGATGTGCATTACCGAGAGGGCCCAGAGACACCTCTCCGACAATCGGAGTGACAAATCCTAATCTCGAAATACGCCAACCCAACATGTACCTTTGGAGACACTTGTAGTACTCCTTTATAATCACCCAGTTACGTTGTGACATTTGGTAGCACCCAAAGTGTTCCTCCGGTAAACGGGAGTTGCATAATCTCATAGTTACAGGAACATGTATCAGTCATGAAGAAAGCAATAGCAACATACTAAACGATCAAGTGCTAGGCTAACGGAATGGGTCATGTCAATCACATCATTCTCCTAATGATGTGACCTCATTAATCAAATCACAACACATGTCTATGGTTAGGAAACATAACCATCTTTGATTAATGAGCTAGTCAAGTAGAGGCATACTAGTGACTATATGTTTGTCTATGTATTCACACATGTATCATGTTTCCGGTTAATACAATTCTAGCATGAATAACAAACATTTATCATGAAATAAGGAAATAAATAATAACTTTATTATTGCCTCTAGGGCATATTTCCTTCAGTCTCCCACTTGCACTAGAGTCAATAATCTAGTTCACATCGCTATGTGATTTAACACCAATATTCATATCTGCATGTGATTAATACCCATAGTTCACATCATCATGTGATCAACACCCAATGGGTTTACTAGAGTCAATAATCTAGTTCACATCGCTATGTGATTAACACCCAAAAGAGTACTAAGGTATGATCATGTTTTGCTCGTGAGAGAAGCTTAGTCAACGGGTCTGTCATATTCAGAGCCGTATGTATTTCGCAAATATTCTATGTCCACAATGCTCTGCACGGAGCTACTCTAGCTAATTGCTCCCACTTTCAATATGTATCCAGATTGAGACTTAGAGTCATCTGGATTGGTGTAAAAGCTTGCATCGTTGTAACTTTTATGACGGGCTCTTTTATCACCTCCATAATCGAGAAACATCTCCTTAGTCTTCACTAAGGATATTCTTGACCCATGTCCAGTGATCTACTATTAGATCAAAATTGTATTCCTTTGCCAAACACAGAGCAAGGTATACAATAGGTCTGGTTCACAACATAGCATTCTTTATAGAACCTATGGCCAAGGCATAGGGAATGACTTTCATTCTCTTTCTATCTTCTGCCGTGGTCGGGTTTTGAGTCTTACTCAATTTCACACCTTGTAACACAGGCAAGAACTCTTTCTTTGACTGTTCCATTTTGAAATACTTCAAAATCTTGTCAAGGTATGTACTCATTGAAAAAAAACTTATCAAGCGTCTTGATCTATCTCTATAGATCTTGATGCTCAATATGTAAGCAGCTCCACCGAGGTCTTTCTTTGAAAAACTCCTTTCAAACACTCCTTTATGCTTTGCAGAATAATTCTACATTATTTTCGATCTACAATATGTCATTCACATATACTTATCAGAAATGCTGTAGTGCTCCCACTCACTTTCTAGTAAATACAGGCTTCACCGCAAGTCTGTATAAAACTATATGCTTTGATCAACTTATCAAAGCGTATATTCCAACTCCGAGATGCTTGCACCAGTCCATAGATGGATCGCTGGAGCTTGCGTATTTTGTCAGCACCTTTAGGATTGACAAAACCTTCTGGTTGCATCATATACAACTCTTCTTTAAATCCATTAAGGAATGTAGTTTTGTTTATCCATTTGCCAGATTTCATAAAAGTGCGGCAATTGCTAACATGTTTTGGACAGACTTAAGCATCACTACAAGTGAGAAAATTTCATCGTAGTCAACACCTTGAACTTTGTCAAGAACCTTTTTCGACAAGTCTAGCTTTGTAGATAGTAACACTACTATCAACGTCCGTCTTCCTCTTGAAGATCCATTTATTTTCTATGGTTTGCCGATCATCGGGCAAATCCATCAAAGTCCATACTTTGTTCTCATACATGGATCATATCTCAGATTTCATGGCCTCAAACCATTTTGCAAAATCTAGGCTCATCATCGCTTCCTCATAGTTCGTAGGTTCGTCATGGTCAAGTAACATGACCTCCAGAATGGGATTACCGTACCACTCTGGTGCGGATCTCACTCTGGTTGACCTACGAGGTTCGGTAGTAACTTGATCTGAAGTTACATGATCATCATCATTAGCTTCCTCACTAATTGGTGTAGTAGTCACAGGAACAGATTTCTGTGATGAACTACTTTCCAATAAGGGAGAAGGTACAATTACCTTATCAAGTTCTATTCCTCCCACTCACTTCTTTCGAGAGAAGCTCGTTCTCTGGAAAGGATCCATTCTCAGCAACGAATGTCTTGTCTTCGGATCTGTGATAGAAGGTGTACCCAACAGTCTCCTTTGGGTATCCTATGAGGACGCATTTCTTCGATTTGGGTTTGAGCTTATCTGGATGAAACTTTTTCACATAAGCATCACAACCCCAAACTTTAAGAAACGACAGCTTTGGTTTCTTGCTAAACCATAGTTCATATAGTGTTGTCTCAACGGATTTAGATGGTACCGTATTTAACGTGAATGCAGCTGTCTCTAATGCATGATCCCAAAACGATATTGGTAAATCGGTAAGAAACATCATAGATTGTACTATATCCAATAAAGTACGGTTATGACGTTCGGACACACCATTATGATGTGGTGTTCCAGGTGGCATGAATTTGTGAAACTATTCCACATTGTTTTAATTGAAGACCAAACTCGTAACTCAAATATTTGTCTCCGCGATCAGATCGTAGAAGCCTTATTTTCTTGTCACGATGATTTTCCACTTCACTCTGAAATTCTTTGAACTTTTCAAATGTTTCAGACTTATGTTTCATCAAGTAGATATACCCATATCTGCTCAAATCATCTGTGAAGGTCGGAAAATAACGATACCCGCCGCGAGCCTTAACACTTACCGGATCGCATACATCAGTATGTATTATTTCCGATAAGTCAGTTGCTCGCTCCACTGTTCCGGAGAACGGAGTCTTAGTCATCTTGCCCATTAGGCATGGTTCGCACGCATCAACTGATTCATAATCAAGTGATTCCAAAATCCCATCAACATGGAGTTTCTTCATGCGCTTTACACCAATATGACCTAAACGGCAGTGCCACAAATAAGTTGCACTATCATTATTAACTTTGCATCTTTTGGTTTCAATATTATGAATATGTGTATCACTACGATCGAGATCCAATGAACCATTTTCATTGGGTGTGTAACCATATAAGGTTTTATTCATGTAAACAGAACAACAGTTTATTCTCTTACTTAAATGAATAACCGTATTGCAATAAACACAATCAAATCATATTCATGCTCAACGCAAACACCAAATAACATTTATTTAGGTTCAACACTAATCCCGAAAGTATAGGGAGTGTGCGATGATGATCATATCAATCTTGAAACTACTTTCAACACACATCGTCACTTCACCCTTAACTAGTTTCTGTTTATTCTGCAACTCCCGTTTCGAGTTACTACTCTTAGCAACTGAACCAGTACCAAGTACCGAGGGGTTGCTATAAACACTAGTAAAGTACACATCAATAACATGTATATCAAATATACCTTTGTTCACTTTGCCATCCTTCTTATCCGCCAAATACTTGGGGTAGTTCTGCTTCCAGTGACCAGTCCCTTTGCAGTAGAAGCACTTAGTCTCAGGCTTAGGTCCAGACTTGGGCTTCTTCACTTGAGCAGCAACTTGCTTGCCGTTCTTCTTGAAGTTCCCTTCTATCCCTTTGCCCTTTTCTTGAAACTAGTGGTCTTGTTAACCATCAACACTTGATGTTCTTTCTTGATTTCTACCTTCATCGATTTCATCATCATGAAAAACTCGGGAATCATTTTCATCATCCCTTGCATACTATAGTTCATCACGAAGTTCTACTAACTTGGTGATGGTGACTAGAGAATTCTGTCAATCACTATCTTATCTAGAAGATTAACTCCCACTTGATTCAAGCGATTGTAGTACCCAGACAATCTGAGCACATGCTCACTAGTTGAGCGATTCTCCTCCATCTTTTAGCTATAGAACTTGTTGGAGACTTCATATCTCTCAACTCGGGTATTTGCTTGAAATATTAACTTCAACTCCTAGAACATCTCATATGGTCCATGACGTTCAAAACGTCTTTGAAGTCCCGATTCTAAGCCGTTAAGCATGGTGCACTTAAACTATCAAGTAGTCATCATATTGAGCTAGCCAAACGTTCATAACGTCTGCATCTGCTCCTGCAATAGGTCTGTCACCTAGCGGTGCATCCAGGACATAATTCTTCTGTGCAGCAATGAGGATAAACCTCAGATCACGGATCCAATCCGCATCATTGCTACTAACATCTTTCAACACAATTTTCTCTAGGAACATATCAAAATAAACATATAAAAGCAACAACGCGAGCTATTGATCTACAACATAGATATGCTAATACTACCAGGACTAAGTCCATGATAAATTAAAGTTCAATTAATCATATTACTTAAGAACTCCCACTTAGATAGACATCCCTCTAATCCTCTAAGTGATCACGTGATCCAAATCAACTAAACCATAACCGATCATCACGTGAAATGGAGTAGCTTTCAATGGTGAACATCACTATGTTGATCATATCTACTATATGATTCATGCTCGACCTTTCGGTCTCCGTGTTCCGAGGCCATATCTACATATGCTAGGCTCGTCAAGTTTAACCTGAGTATTCTGCGTGTGCAAAACTGGCTTGCACCCGTTGTAGATGGACGTAGAGCTTATCACACCCGATCATCATGTGGTGTCTGGGCACGACGAACTTTGGCAACGGTGCATACTCAGGGAGAACACTTCTTGATAATTTTTAGTAAGAGATCATCTTAAAATGCTACCGTCAATCAAAGCCAGATAAGATGCATAAAGGATAAACATCACATGCAATCAATATAAGTGATATGATATGGCCATCATCATCTTGTGCTTGTGATCTCCATCTCCGAAGCACCGTTGTGATCACCATCGTCATCGGCGCGACACCTTGATCTCCATCGTAGCATCGTTGTCGTTTACGCCGTCTATTGCTTCTACGACTATCGCTACCGCTTAGTGATAAAGTAAAGCATTACAGGGCGATTGCATTGCATACAATAAAGCGACAACCATATGGCTCCTGCCAGTTGCCGATAACTCGGTTACAAAACATGATCATCTCATACAATAAAATATAGTATCACGTCTTGACCATATCACATCACAACATGCCCTGCAAAAACAAGTTAGACGTCCTCTACTTTGTTGTTGCAAGTTTTACGTGTCTGCTACGGGCTGAGCAAGAACCGTTCCTACCTACGCATCAAAACCACAACGATAGTTCGTCAAGTTGGTGTTGTTTTAACCTTCGCGAGGACTGGGCGTAGCCACACTCGGATCAACTAAAGTTGGAGAAACCGACACCCACCAGCCACCTGTGTGCAAAGCACGTCGATAGAACCAGTCTCGCATAAGCGTACGCGTAATGTCGGTCCGGGGCGCTTCATCCAACAATACCGCCGAACCAAAGTATGACATGCTGGTAAGCAGTATGACTTATATCGCCCACAACTCACTTGTGTTCTACTCGTGCATATAACATCAACGCATAAAACCTAGCCTCGGATGCCACCATTGGGGAACGTAGTAATTTCAAAAAAATTCCTACGCACACGCAAGATCATGGTGATGGCATATCAACGAGAGGGGAGAGTGTAGTCCACGTACCCTCGTAGACCGTAAGCGGAAGCGTTATGACAACGCGGTTGATGTAGTCGTACGTCTTCACGATTCGACTGATCCAAGCACCGAACGTACGGCACCTCCGAGTTCAGCACACGTTCAGCTCGATGACGATCCCCGGGCTCCGATCCAGCAAAGCTTCGGGGATGAGTTCCGTTAGCATGATGGCGTGGTGACGATGATGATGCTCTACCGGCACAGGGCTTTGCCTAAACTCCGCGACGATATGACCGAGGTGGAATATGGTGGAGGGGGGCACCGCACACGGCTAAGGAACGATCCGTAGATCAACTTGTGTGTTATGGGGTGCCCCCTGCCCCCGTATATAAAGGAGCAAGGGGGGAGGAGGCTGGCCCTAGGAGGGGGCGCGCCAAGTGTGGAGTCCTACTAGGACTCCCTAGTCCTAGTAGGATTCCACCTCCCTTGTGGGAGTAGGAGAAGGGGAAAGAGGGGGAGAGGAAGAAGGAAAGGGGGGCTGCGCCCCTTGTCCAATTCGGACCAGAGGGGGGGCGCAGGCCTCCTTCCTTTTGGCCTCTCTCCTCTATTCCCGTATGGCCCAATAAGGCCCATATACTCCCCGGCGAATTCCCGTAACTCTCCGGTACTCCGAAAAATACCCGAATCACTTGGAACCTTTCCGAACTCCGAATATAGTCGTCCAATATATTGATCTTTACGTCTCGACCATTTCGAGACTCATCGTCATGTCCCCGATCTCATCCGGGACTCCGAACTCCTTCGGTACATCAAAACTCATAAACTCATAATATAACTGTCATCGAAACCTTAAGCGTGCGGACCCTACGGGTTCGAGAACAATGTAGACATGACCTAGAACTATTCTTGGTCAATAACCAATAGCGCAACCTGGATGCTCATATTGGCTCCTACATATTCTATGAAGATCTTTATCGGTTAAACCGCATAACAACATACGTTGTTCCCTTTGTCATCGGTATGTTACTTGCCCGAGATTCGATCGTCGGTATCCAATACCTAGTTCAATCTCATTAACGGCAAGTCTCTTTACTCGTTACGTAATGCATCATCCCGCAACTAACTCATTAGTCACATTGCTTGCAAGGCTTATAGTGATGTGCATTACCGAGAGGGCCCAGAGATACCTCTCCGACAATCGGAGTGACAAATCCTAATCTCGAAATACGCCAACCCAACATGTACCTTTGGAGACACCTGTAGTACTCCTTTATAATCACCCAGTTACGTTGTGACGTTTGGTAGCACCCAAAGTGTTCCTCCGGTAAACGGGAGTTGCATAATCTCATAGTTACAGGAACATGTATCAGTCATGAAGAAAGCAATATCAACATACTAAACGATCAAGTGCTAGGCTAACGGAATGGGTCATGTCAATCACATCATTCTCCTAATGATGTGACCTCATTAATCAAATGACAACACATGTCTATGGTTAGGAAACATAACCATCTTTGATTAATGAGCTAGTCAAGTAGAGGCATACTAGTGACTATATGTTTGTCTATGTATTCACACATGTATCATGTTTCCGGTTAATACAATTCTAGCATGAATAATAAACATTTATCATGAAATAAGGAAATAAATAATAACTTTATTATTGCCTCTAGGGCATATTTCCTTCATGGCGGCGGCGAAGGTGAAGATTTCCGTGGCCGGGCGAGTACGACGGCGACGAGGTCAAGGCAGTGAAGCTCTTCCTCGTCGATGGCGATGGAGAGTAGCAGTGGCGCTAGGTCAGGGAGCTCGAGCAAGGGAGTGAGATTGAGCGGGGTAAATCTGGTGTGAGGAGGGCGAGGGGTATTTATAGCCGAGGTGAAAAACCGCTCGTCTGAGGAAATTGGACGAGCATGCCCCTGGCCCTTGCCATCCTAGCGACATGTGTCACCCACATACTGAGAAGTGGAGATCGTGTTAGATTGTGGGTGAATATTTTAATCCTAACGTGGGATGTGGAACGATTTGAGCGACAAAAGCCGAAAAATTAGATATGAAAATTTTAACGTTTCGTTCGCAGATTCTTCAACTGTCAAGGACACAGTGAAGATTTTGAATGGATTTCAAATAGAACACACGAAGTAACATATATATAGGCAATGAATAACACCAATCGAAAAGACTAAGGAAATTGCAAAGTTGAAGAATTTGAAAAACGAACAAATTGCAAAAATGAGGGAAAACTCAAATTTGAAGATTTTCAACTTTGGTTGGTGGCGTAACCCATCGTATAAGAATGATGATTTCCGACACTGCATACAATTGTCCTAGGGTTCTAAGAGTCAAATTCTTCATTAATTTCTTCACACTTTAGAGGGTTAGTCTTCATTGATTGAAGAAAAATGTTACTTCATGTGTTGCACATCTAAGTCATCAATTTTGCATAAGTGTTAGGATGTGTGTCCTTTCAAAATACATTCGAAGATTCTAAGATATTTAGCTCACGCTGCAACTTGATAAATCTCTTCTCATCCAAGGGCTTTGTGAAGATATCTGCCAGCTGATCTTCAGTCTTTACGTGGTCGATGGAGATGTCGCCCTTCAACACATGATCACAAAGAAAATGATGACGAATCTGGATGTGCTTTGTCTTCGAGTGCTGAACTAGGTTCTGAGCAATCTTGATGGCACTCTCGTTATCGCAGTAGAGTGCCACATTCTTCACATTGATGCCATAGTCCTTGAGGGTTTGCTTCATCCATAGCAATTGAGCACAACAAGAACCAGCAGCAATGTACTCAACTTCCGTAGTAGAGAGTGATACACAGTTCTGCTTCTTTGAGGACCAACATACCAAGGATCATCCAAGGAAATTACATGTTCCTGATGTTGACTTGTGATCCACCATCATAGTCAGAGTTAGAATCTAATAAGATCAAAAGCCAAGCCCTTGGGATACCATAATCCAAGTGTTGGAGGGTGAGCTAGATATCGAATAATATGTTTCATAGCCTTATGGTGTGACTCCTTCGGTGCAGCTCGAAATCGGGCACACATGCAAACACTAAGCATAATATGAGGCCTAGATGCACTTAGATACAATAAAGAGCAACGGTATACCTTTTGATCAAAGTCTTTACCATTTTCATCGGTGCATAGATGGCCATTTGTGGATATAGGAATTTTGACGCCTTTGCAGTCTTGCATGCCGAATTTCCTCAACACATCCTTGAGGTATTTCTCTTGAGATATGAAGATGTCGTTGCGTTGTTGACTAATTTGAAGACCTAAGAAGAATTTCAATTCTCCCATCATAGACATTTGATATTCTTCACTCATCATATAGGCAAATTTGTCACTGTAACGTTGGTTAGTACAGCCAAAGATAATATCATCAACATATATTTGGCACACGAATAATTCATCATCATATGTTTTGGTGAAAAGAGTTGGGTCAAGTGAACTGAGTTTGAAGCTTTTCTTCATGAGGAATTCCTTCAAAGTATCATACCATGCCCGAGGGGCCTTCTTGAGACCATAGAGGGCCTTATTGAGTCTGAAGACATTGTTTCAAAGCTTTGGATCCTCAAAACTTGTGGTTGAGCAACATATACTTCTTCCTCAATCTTACCATTGAAGAATGCACTTTTCACATCCATTTGATATAAGATGATATTATGATGGTTAGCATAAGCAATCAATATGCAAATAGACTGAAGTCTAGCAACAGATGCAAAAGTTTCATCGAAATCAATTCTTTTAACCTGTGTGTAGCCTTGAGCTACAAGATGAGCCTTATTCCTCACCACATCTTGCTTGTTGCGGTAGATCCATTTTGTGCCGATGATATTGTGTTTGCATGGGTCTGGTCGCTTGAAAAGCTCCTACACATTGTTGAGCTCAAATTGATGTAATTCCTCTTGCATAGATTGAATCCACTCAGGCTCTAGAAATGCCTCATCAACTTTGGTGGGCTCTGTGATAGAGAAAAAAGTGAAGTTCCCAAAAAAATTAGATAAATGTGAACCTTTTGAGTGTGTGAGAGGACCTGGTGTGTTGATGTCGTCGATGATTCTCTCAATCTGCACTTCATTTGCAAGGTGAGGATGAGCAGGTTGACGACTTTGATTTGGCTTAGCAGTTTGTTCAGAGCCATTTCCTTCAGGTGCACCAGCATGATTTTCTTCACGTTCTGGAATGACTTCTTCAGTAGATTCTTCAGTGGGTATGACATCCTTAGTAGCCTTGAACTTGATGGATTCCTCAGGTGACATTTCATCTAGCACAGGAGGTAGGTGCTCTCTTTGCGAGCCATTAGTTTCATCGAACTACACATCTACAGTTTCAACAACCTTATGGTGATAGGTGTTGAAGACTCTATAGGTGTGCGAGTCCTTCCCGTAACCAAACATAAAACCCTCAGGTGCTTTCAGTGCAAATTTAGAATTGTGACGAGGATCTCTAATCCAGCATTTAGCACCGAAGACTTTGAAATAACTCACATTGGGTTTCTTATCAGTGAGGAGTTCATAGGAGGTCTTTTTGAAGAATTTGTGAAGATATACCCTGTTGATGATGTGGCACGCAGTATCGATAGCTTCAGGCCAGAAACGAGGAGGTGTCTTGTATTCATCAAGCATAGTGCGAGCCATCTAAACAAGAGTCATGTTCTTGCGCTCCACGATGCCATTCTACTAAGGAGTATAAGGGGAAGATAATTCATGAGTAATACCAAGTTCATCAAGATAGTCATCAAGACCAGTATTGTTGAGCTCGGTCCTATTATCACTCTGGATATGCTTGATCTTCACACCGAAGTTCATGCATGCTCTTGAGGAAAATCGTTTGAAGACTTCCTGCACTTCAGTTTTGTAAGTGATGATATGCACCCATGTGTAACGAGAATAATCATCAAGAATGACAAAACCATATAGAGATGCTACATTAGTTAATGTGGCATAATGAGTAGGGCCAAAGAGATCCATGTGAAGTAATTCAAAGGGACGAGAGGTGGTCATGATAGTCTTCGAGGTGTGCTTGGCTCTGGTTATCTTTCCAGCCTCACACGCCCCACAAAGATGATCTTTGAGGAATTTGACACCCTCGATGCCAATGACATGCTTCTTCTTCGCGGGTGTATGCAAGTTCCTCATGCCAGCATGACCAAGTCATCAATGCCATAACCATTCTTCTGAAGCTTTTGCAAGTAGACATGTGGCAGGTTGTGGTCCTGCAGACAAATCAACAATATACAAGTCTCCTCTCCTAAATCCTTCAAAGACTTTGGAATTTCCAGATTCCATTAGCACAATACAATGATATTTGCCAAAGACGACAACCATATCAAGATTACAAAGCATTGAGACAGACATGAGGTTGAATCCTAAGGACTCGACAAGCATGACTTTGTCCATGTGTCTATCCTTTGAGATTGCAACCCTACCTAGACCCAATACCTTGCTTTTGCCTTTCAGTGTAGGTGATATGCTTCAGATGAGATGGAGATAAAGCAATGTCCATTAATAAGTTCCTGTCACCGGTCATGTGATTTGTACATCCACTGTCGAGGACCCACTCAGTAGCTTTGGGTTGTTCATCCTACAGATGAATTAGTGCAACTTACGAACCCATATACTTCATCAGTGAAGAATATGACATTAATTTCATCAGTTTGAATTTCATCAAGCAGTACAACAGATATAGCAGTGGGAGGACGTGAGAAATGATTAATTCATTTTTTTCATGATTAGCCTGCGTCCTTTCAAGCATATTCAGGTCTCCAACAAATTATTCAAATGATTAAGTTCGTCTGGAGACCTGACCCTACACAAGAGATTAGTTCTTTTTCTTCACCACCCACATCTGGAGGGGTGGCAAAGAGTTCATCATTCTACGAGCTCCATAAGAGAAAGGTGGCATTGAAGCCAGTGCACTTCGTTTCATAGAAGAGGGGTTGGAGTAAGCATATGAATAAGCAGAGAAATTCTTCGAGGACTTATGAACATAATGATTTGATGAATAATGCACATATTGATAGCCTTTAGACTTTCCTTGCGAAACAGAAGTGTTAGCACGATGATGTTCATATGAGGATTTGGATCCATGTGAGGAATTTGATCCAAATGAAGAATTTGGTCCATATGAGGACTTGAATCCATATGATGATTTTGATCCATATGAAGAATTTGATCTGGGGTTCCTATTCTTCACAAGTGGTGTCATGAGGACATTCACCTGAAGACTTTCAAGGCAGTTTATGGGAACCCAGTTTTTCTTCATAGGGGGGCCATTCCTGTAGTTAGTTCCAACGTATCGAGCAAATACTTCACCATTCTGATTTTTGAACAGTTTATAGTTGGAGTCAAATGACTCATCAAAGGAGCATGAAGATTCACAAGTAAAGCCAAATAAAGTGGATGGATCTACGGGAGGTCCTTTCGCAGCAACCCATGAGGTTTTGGAATACTGCTCAGGTTTCTAGTAGGTCCCATCAGCATTGAGTTTCCTCTCAAAGGCAATACCCTCTTTCCTAGGGTTCCTTTTCAAGATCTGCTTTTTGAGCACATCCCAAAGAGTCTGATGCCCTTTGAGGCTTTTGTATATGACTGTCACATACAATTCCTTCAACCCTGCACTATCGTTAGTGATACTTGTGGTATCCTCAGATGAGGAATTTGTGACCACAGAGACAGTTGAAGAATTTGCAGTAATGGAAGCATTTGAACATTCAGGTGAAGAATTAGCAGATTCTTGCTCAATGCATTTCAGACATGGTGGAATGAATTCTTTCTGAGCGAAACTGATCTGTTGAGCAAGCAATGAATCGTTTTCCTTCTGAAGATCTTCATAACTCACACTTAACTTCTCAAGATATTGCTTTCTCTGAAGAAATCCATAAGAAAGCTTCTCATGACCGGCTAAGAGAGAGTTATGATGACTCTGAAGATTATCAAACTTAGACTGAAGACTTTGAAGATCATCAGTCAGAGTTTGAGTTCGATCCATTTCTTCACCAAACTGGTCATCGCTTTTTTCTAGCAGATTTTGAACCTTTTCCAAATCCTTTTGTTGTTTAGTGGCAGTAGTAGCAAGCTTGGAATAACTAGGTCCAAAAACACCATCATCAGATTCATCATCACTAGATTCGAAAGAGGAGTAATCAGGTACCTTTGCACCCTTGGCCATGAGGCATGGTGCGGATAATGATGATTCTGGTTCGAAAGTCATCGTTTTGAGTGATTCCTTGAAATCATCAAACTAGGGATCCTGACGAGTTCGATGACCTTCATAAACATCAAAGATTCGGTCCTAGATAAGCTTAGCATTGCATAGATGCATAATGAACCTGAACTGATTTCTGGATAAACAAGAGCAGATGATATTCTTCGCCATGCAATCCAGATGAGTGTACTTGCGAATATCATCAGCATGCGCCATCTTACATAGATTAGTAAGGCCAATCTCAGTGACGGTCCACAACTCACTGTTCATCGCCATGAGGCGTTTCCACATCATGGCCTTCCACTTGGGATAATCTTGACCATCAAAGATGGGGCACGATACTTTCTTCGTACCTGCGGTCGACATAACTAAAACTCCAGGTGGTTAAACCAAAAAACAGAACAAGGGAATACCTTGCTCTGATACCAATTTAAAGTGTGTTATATCAACTAGTGGGGGTGAATAGGCAATTTTTACAAATTCGTCAATGAGGAAATTCTAGGTGAGGAATTTCCTAAGCAAAGACACACTAGCAGCGGAATAAGTACTCAGGTACAAGCAAAACAGAGTAATAGCATAGTCATCATGATGAAATGAAAACAAGCACAGAGTACAGGTAGCATGAAAACATGATAAGCAGGCTGAAGACAAAGTGGCTGAAGAAATAGAGTTAAGGAAATATAGAAAGTCTTCAGTCAAAGTCTTCAAACAGTAATGATCAGGTTCATCAACACTTGAATGAGGAAATGAAAGACTTGAGGAAATAGAACCAGTAGCTTCGTGAAGACGATGATTTGGTAGACCAGTTCCAACTATTGTGACAATTATACGTCTGGTTGGAGCGGCTGGGTATTTAAACCTGAGGACACATAGTCCTCACCGTATTCTCCTTGAGCTAAAGTCACACAGATCTCGCCCAATCACTCATGGTAATTCTTTAGGTGACTTCCAAACCTTCACAGACTTGGTCACTTGGCGATCCACAATTCCTCTTGGACGCTCTAGACCATGACGCCTAACCGTCTGGAGGATGCACAGTCCTCAAAGGTAACAAGCGTCGGTTCCACACAGGAACAATCTCTTCAATGATGCTCAATCACTTTGGGTTGTAGGTGTTTGGGTTTTGCTTTTTCCTCACTTGATGATTTTCGCTCAAAGTCCTCGGAGGATGGGATTCTCTCAATGACAGGTGTCAGTTTCTCTTGGAGCAGCCAACTAGCTAGTGGTTGTAGGGGGCAGCTATTTATAGCCTAGGGAGCAGCCCAACATGATAAGACATAAATGCCCTTCAATGATATGACCGTTAGGTGGGTGGGATATTTTAGACAGCTGGCGCGTAGCATAGCAAAGGTTGGAAATTTCAGCTTTCAAATTCCTCACGGCTATCATGTTCCTCACTATGTAGGCGATCTACACTGGCAAATTTCCAACTCCTCAGTCAGAACAAATTCCTCAGAGAACAGAAGATATTCGTCTCTGTCACTGAAGAAATTGGCTGAACTGTATGAGATTTCAAAAGGCTTCACTCGAAAGATTTGGTAGGTGTAGGATTTGAGATGAGCATCACCTGGAAAGTGTTTCCTTAGTTTTACCTTGACCCCCTTTAACAGTTTGCTGTTTCCTTTGACTCAAGAAAGAGAAAATGAAACTATGAAAACAAAAGTCTTCACACTTCATAGTCCTCGCATGAATATCAAAGTCTTCAAGGTCACACCAATTTCCTCACTTCCAAAGTCTTCAAGAAAACTAAAGTCTTCAGATGAAGACATACATTTTTAGTGGTCGACTTTCATCGTAGATATCAAACTCCTCATCGACTTATAAATCATGTGTACACTCACAAACACATTAGTCCCTTAACCTATAAGTCTTCAATACACCAAAATCACTAAGGGGCACTAGATGCACTTGCAATTTCTTAAACCCAAAGTTGTGCCAAATTAGTCCACCATACCTACCTATATGCGGTATTTCCATGTCGTTCCAAGTAAATTTGTGTGCGCCAACTCTAATTTTTAAAATGATTTTCTATTTTGTGTGCCCGTACCGCTCATGAAGTGGCAGGGGTGGCCCATGTTTTCCATGCTAGGTGGGTTATTCTCATGATGAGTGGCAGGTAATAGGGATGCCCAGTCCCGAAATGAAAAGCAATATGATGAAAATAATAAATTCCTTGGAAAGTATTGGTATGGAAGGCACCCCTAGATACGGCTAGCCATGGATTGTGAAAGAATGGTGGAAAGGAAATAAAATTTATTTTCTGTTTGGGAACCACCTATAATTGTTCTGGCAGCGACAGGGTTGAGGGGAGATGGAGGGTGGGACATGTGTACATGGGTCTTATTTTCTTTCTTTTCTTTGGGTTGTTTTTCCGAGCAGGATGGTAGGAGCGGTGGGTGGTTTTTCAAAAAAAAAACTAGCATGTATACAAAGGGTGGGGGAGAGATCGACCATCACGAGGTTTAATTCTGCTTTAATAGCAGAGATTTAGTCTTTAAAAATTAATTGCAGGTTGATCATGATTTATTTCTTTCCATATAAAAGTTACCAAATGCTACCGAAAATATATCTTATTGACAAAAAAATCGGTTTAAATAGATCATGGGTAAAATTTGATTTAAATGTGTTGATGGGATAAAAAATGGTGGGGAAGGATTAACCGAATTGAGGCGAGACTACCAACTCAGTCATTATAAATAACATGCAAATCGGACACATTTGGCCGCCTTTTGGCTATCAGGTGTTGCTCTTTACTTTGACCAGTGAGGCTTCAACTGGTTATTCCTGGACAATCTGTCGTGCTTAGGTCTCATTTGGTTTCAACGGATCCCTAGGATCCCGCTATTTTCCCGCATTGGACAACCACGGGCCGAGCTGGCCCAGGGATGTTGACCGCACCATTTGGTCCGCGTCAATCATGGGGTAACCCTGCCCGACCCACATCCTTTCCACGGGAAGGAAAGGCACGACCCAAGAGGTCGTGGAGGATATCCATGGCTCGGCAGATATGAATGAACTCCTGCACCGTCAGCCAAGATCCAGCGCCCCCGACCACCTCCGAGCTCCTCCGCCAGTGACAGAAGTGACGGTCCCGAACCCCTCCCTCCAGTGCTCACGATCCAACTATAACATCCCAAAATTCTAAATATTGGAATGTTAATAATTTAAATAGGAGTAATTAAAAACTTGCTTTTTTGAATTAAAACGAGATTTTATTCATTAGCAATGACCAATACATCGTTTGTGATAAGCGTTACAATTTCACTAATAGGCTCCTCAAACCAATCCGAAGTCGAAAAAACTCTAGCTAATCTAGCAAGTTCATGTGCTACTTTATTAGCCTCTCTATTACAATGTTCAAATTTAGTCATGATAAAATCACAAGCATAGTGATAGCAGTCATCGAAGATTGCCACCGCCGCTCCCGCTGACTGTCCTCCGTCCTGCATGGTCTCAATCACCTCCAGGTTGTCAGAGTTGATGATTAGGCGATTACATCCTGCCCTTTGCGAGGCCAAATTTGAGAGCTAAGGCCTCCGCCATGAGAACATCCGCGCAGTGGTCTATCTTTCCATTCCCTCCTGCAATAAACCTACCTTTGTCGTCTCTCAATACTGCCCCCATCGTACCCTCTAGCAAGTCATGATCAAAAGAGGCGTCAACATTGAGTTTCACAAATCCCCTAGGAGGACATTGCCAGCCCCCCTTTTTCATGGACGCCTTTAAAGATGATGCATTAACAAAATTATATGTAAGAGTTATGATCCCCATTGAGATTTGAGTCGCATTTTGAGTTAATTCCTGGTGCACTAATTTCCGTCTTTCCCACCATAGATACCAAACTGAGATAGCTATCATTTCTCTAACATTTTCGTGGCCCATAATGCGCAGGACTTGATCTGGAAGGAGTAATAGGTATTCCAATGTTGCCTCTCCAACACGATCAATCTCACAATCTCTCTCAATAATCATATCCAACCCTAGCCTTTTCCAAACCTCCTTCGCTTTTCTACATAGGAAGAGCAAGTGCTTCGTATCTTCTACACCCTGAGAGCAGGTAGGGCAAGAGGGCGAGACCTTCATATGTCTATTAGTGAGTGTTGCCCGGCATGGGAGAGTGCCATGTAGTGTCCGCCATAAAAAAATTGACTTTAGCCAGACAAGACAACTTCCATATCTGACACCATATAGGATTAGGTGTGCTCCGTCCCATCCCATTGGAATATTTTAGCTTGCTCCCATATTGATAGTTCCACTCCACTAAATAAGCAGACCGTACCGAAAACATACCATTTTTCGTATAACTCCAGGCAATAAAATCCGTCATATTATGTTGCGAAATTGCGATTGAAAGAATTCGTTGTACGTCAACGGTCCACATAGTTTGTCTAATCAGGTCCTCATCCCAATTATTGGAGACTGGGTCAATTAAATCTACGACTTTTGATAACAAATGCCCCCCCCTAGGTGTCATAATCTTCCTAGAGGCACAATTTGGGATCCAGGCATCTTCCCAAATATTGATGTTATGTCCATCCCCCACTCGCCAAATATAACCTCGCTTAAGAGTAGTGATGCCTGCCATAATGCTTTGCCAGGTGAAGGAAGCACCATGCTTTGGCTTGGAGTTCAGCAAATCACCATTAGGATAGTACTTGGCCCTTAGAATAGTAGCACACAAGGAGTCAGGATTATCAAGGAGACGCCATGCTTGTTTTGCAAGCAGAGCCAGGTTGAAACAGTGGATGTCACGGAAACCCATCCCTCCTTGGTTTTTTGGTACACACATTTGCCACCAGGCCATCCGATGCATCCTCTTTTGGTTCTCCTCGTCTCCCCACCAGAAATGCACCATCGCGTCAATGATTCCTTTACAAATTTTTTTAGGAATTTTAAAGACCGACAATGCATAGGTGGGTATGGCTTGGATCACCGCCTTTAATAGGATCTCCTTCCCCCCGGCAGATAGTAATTTTTCCTTCCAACCACTAATTCTCTTAACAATACGTTCAATTAGAAAACTAAAGGAGTCTATTTTATAAACACCCACATTTGCTGGTAAGTCCAAATATTTATCAATGAGAGCCTCCGTCATTATATTTAGCATTGTACACAATTGTTCTCTAATCTCTACCTTTGTATTAGGGCTGAAGAAAATACTGGATTTTTTAACGCTTACCAGCTGTCCCGACGCCGCACAATATAAATCTAGTGCTGATTTCAGTGTTTCCGCATTATGTTGGTTGGCTTTCATTAAGATCAATGAGTCATCCGCGAAGAGAAGATTTGTGACTGGCGGGGCGTCTCTACAGACTTTAACACCTGGCATGTTTCCATTCTCTTCAGCGTGCGAAAGCAAGGCATTCAATCCTTCTGTGCACAACAAAAAAAGGTATGGTGTTAGCGGGTCCCCCTGTCTCAACCCTCTCGTGGGCTTAAATCTCTCACTTTCCTCATCATTGATCCTTACTTTGTATTCTATGGTTGAGACGCATTGCATAATCAATTTAACCCACTCACGATGAAAACCCAATTTCAACATGATCTCCTTCAAAAAAGTCCACTCAACTCTATCGTAGGCTTTGTGCATATCAAGTTTTATAGCACACAAGCCCTCTCTACCCTCTCTTTTGTTTTTGATTGTGTGAAAACATTCGTAGGCCACTAAAATATTATCCGTAATCAATCTACTCGGTACAAATGCACTCTGTGTTGGGCTAATAATTTCTGGCAAAAAAACCTTCAAACGAGAAGCAACCATTTTTGCAATTATTTTATATAGCACATTACATAAGTTGATCGGCCTAAATTGGGTTACCTTCTCAGGTGTATTAATTTTAGGAATCAACACGATCGCCGTATCATTCCAACCCTGCGGAATCGTACATGTGTTGATTGCTGTCAGAACCTCCTCAATTAATTCTTCCCCCAACATGGGCCAAAATCTTTTATAGAAGATAGCATGTAGACCATCTGGCCCTGGAGCTTTCAAGTCCCCAATATCGAATAAAGCCTTGCGAACATCTTCCGCGGTATAAGGGGCAAGTAGAGCATCATTCATTTCGTTTGACACTCTCCTTTGCACAAGTGATAAAACATCTTGATTCGGGAGTTGAACTTCTGATTTAAAAAGCTTTGTAAAATATCCAGTAATGTGATTCATCAAATCCTTATCTGTTAACCAGTTTCCAGAATTGTCTAATAGTTTCTTTATATTATTTCTTTTTTCCTGGCCGTGGCAGCATTATGAAAGAAAGACGTATTACGATCCCCGTGCATCAACCAATTTGCCCGTCCTCTTTGTAACCAGAATATTTCTTCTTGCTCTAAAATATTTTCAATTACCACAATAATTTCCTTCTGACGACATCGAGATTCCGTATTCAATGGGCCACGCCTTAGTCTTTCCAACTCTTTTTTTAATTTTCTAATTCTCACCTTTGGTCCCTTTAGCGTTTCCCGGTCCCAAGTATGTAGATCGGCATGCACTGCTCTCGTACGGTCAGCAAGTGTGGGTCCAATACCTGCTAGCTTTGCTTTCTCCCAAGATGCCTTAACGATTTCAGTTACCATCTCTTCCTTCAACCATCTCGCCTCAAATTGTTTAACACGCCCCTCTGGGCGTTTAAAGATTTTTTCCTCCCAATATTCCATATCCAGTACGATTGGACGATGGTCAGAATGAACATGTTCTTCATTGATAATTGTCGCTCGTGGAAATTTGTTTGCCCATGCTAAGTTACAGACTGCCCGATCAAGGCGCTCACGAATTTCGCCTCTCCTCCAAGTGAACATGTCCCCATTATAGCCTAGATCTTCCAGCCCACAATCCATTAGGCATTCACGGAACTCTCTCATCATACCAAGTGGTCTAGGTACACCACCCTCTTTTTCTGAGGGGTATAAAATTTCATTAAAATCCCCCAAAACCACCCAAGGATGGTTACTCTTACTATGTAAATTACGAATGTCATCCCAAGATAGATGGCGTTCATTCCATTTCGGGTGACCATAGAAGCCCGTGAACCGCCAATGAACAACATTCTCATACATAAAAACAATATCAATAAAATGGGGCGAGACATAGTTCAACTCAATTTTATTGGACTCATGATAAAACAAAGCGAGGCCACCGGCCTTACCATCACTTTCCACTACAAACATAGAATCAAAACCTAATACGCGACGAAGCTCATCGGCTTTACAATTATTCAAATGGGATTCAAAAAGGAAAATTAAATCTGCCATTGTACGCTTCTGTAGATCTAGAAGCTCACGAACTGCCGTGTTGGAGAGCATACCACGGCAGTTCCAGCCTAGGATTTTCATTTGGCGCGGCGGTCCTCCTCCTCGGAGGCCGCCGATGTGCCAATCTCATCTTTGTCTTCGCCAACTGATTCCCCACCTCGCGGCGCGTACTCTTCCTCCTTCTCGTCAGTCTCCTTTGCAACGTGTATAACCCCGCCCTCCTCATCCTGGACTGCTACAACTCTACCCATGCACACCCGTTTGGATGAGACGTTTACATCACCATATAAGATACGCTCATAACTATCCATCTCTTTCTCAAAATAAAACTCTAAGTCACTGCCCGTTGGACGAGCCCTAAAAGAATGCCCCCTTTTCTTCCCTAGCACTTGCTTGCGAGCATCTTCAGCTCTATTTGGCCCCCCTTTCTTTTTATCTTTATTTTTTGAATTGCCCCTCATAGAATATTTAGCTGCACTAAACTTAAAGGGTATGGCATTATCGGAGACCGTGAGGCCACTCACAGTAGTGGCCACCTTGACAACATCCACGGCCTTGGCGAAGTTGTTGTTGACGATGCTTGTAGACGAGTTGTTGCCGCCGCGAACGTAGTTCCCGAAGACGAGACCCCTCCTGCTAGCACCTTGGCTTTTCCAGTAGGGCTCAACACTAAGGTTTCTTGGAAAGCAGACTACTCTCTCCTCTCTTGGAATTTTACAAAACCTCTCTGATGTATGACCCACTATCCCACAACACTCACAGTACTGAGGTAGTTTCTCATACTTTACATCAAATTTAAAAATCTTTGAACTTCCTAAAGGGGTAATCTCTACAGAGCACTTCAGAGGCTCATGCAATAAGATCTTCACATGCACACGCAAGAATTTCTCAACAATTACATGGTTACGGTGCGAAACCTCCAGCACCTCTCCCAACTGATCCTCGAGAGACCGCCCTACACTCTCCGTCTTAAGCTCATACGGGAGGTCGCATACTTGGACCCAAATGGTCATGACACCAAGGTCGACCTCCGCTGGGTCGCCCTTGCCGTCAAACTCGGCGAAGATGAGGCCGTCCCGCTTGAAGTGCCATGGTTGCGCCTTAAGCACAAACCGACGGTCACTGTCAGTGGCAAAATTGAGGATGAACCTCCCGTCGTCACTGGCCACCTCCTGGACGGTGACCACTCCCTGGTTCTTCCAAGCCGTGTTCCGGAGGTCGTCGACAATGACCCTCGGGGTTGGCCTGGAAAGGAGATAGGAGGCGTCCGACCACCAGGAAGTCGCTGACGGCCTTGCGGGCAGCCTCCATGTCAATGACAAGAGGACGGCCACCCTCCTGAGTACGCCCCGACGACTCCATTCCCACCTGGTGGATAGAGGATCCAGCAGCCATGGCAGCCGTCATCACCCTCGGCCCCTCTCCACTCACAGGTGTTTTCCCCAACACATCGCTCACACTCCCTCCCTGACCAGCCATGACACTCTCCCCTCGATCACGGTAAGTGGTAGAAAGAACAGAAAACAGATGAAACTGCACTCGCAAGAGCAATGGCGTGGACTGACCTCTCTCTGTACCACAAATATAGCATGCCAAGAACCCCCTCCACCCCGTATCAAAAACGGATTTGATGCTAATAATCATGAGTAATACACCATAAATGATCAGTTTCCTAATAACTACAGCGAAATTAGCTCCCTTTTCCTCAAAGGGATCACCAACGGCAAGAACTACAATCGGTAATTAAAAACTTGCTTGTGTTGCTTGTTGTTAGTAAATTTTGACTAGGAATTGAAACTTTTGGTATTTAAACGAATAATAAACGAGAGGGGATAAAAGGAATAACCCAATTATTCATTGGGTTCTTATTTTGGGTTTGAGAATATTCATAATATTTTCAATTAAAATATGAGAGAGGACGACATGACTTCCTCACAGAATCATATTGGTGAAATAATTGAATGTTCTCTCATTTGGATGTTGAACAGTTAAAACTATTTCACCTCAAAAATAAATATTATGAGAGATGGTAATATGACTCCTTCAATACAAGAGAGTTGGAACTGATTTAATATTATTTGAATCTTTCTCTGGAGTTCAAAGATATTTCATCGAACATTTTATAAGTGTCAAAGTAAAGTTTATGAAAATATAATATGTATTTTATCAAAGTTTTTTGGACTATAAATAATAAAACCTGTCCCTGACATATTCTAACCCAACAGCCGACTGGCCCATTTCCTATCTAACGCCCACCCACACTGTGTTGCACAGCAACAGTTGCGTCCGACGGCCCAAGGCCCAGAACAGCAAGCCGCAATCCCCTTTCTTCTGATTTTTGGTCTCTTCTCTCCCCTATGCCGCTAACAAATGGAGCCTAGTCGTAATCTCCTTGCTCCAATCGGAGAGCTGGACGCACACGGCAGCTGCACCAAACACAAACCAAACCCCACGTGATTCACACGATTCCCTCACCCATCCGCCAATCCGTGGGCGCCGAACGAACCCCTCAACTCCCCTCGTCCGATTCCAGCACCAAGTGCTCGGCTTCCCGTTCAAGATCGAACACACGGACCTCCTCAAGTTCCGCCGCTCGTACTCCTTTCCCCTATGGGAAACGTTTGGGGCCGGGGCACCGGCGGAAACATTGGACCGGTCTCCCTTTTCCTCGCGTCTCCTTCATGGGGCGCGCGGTAGCCCTCTTCTTCTGCCCCCTCCTCTCCACCCCTTCCCCATCCCTTCCCCTCTCCCCGAGCTGCGACTGGGCCACCACGAGCTACTTCGCCGGCGACCAGGCTCCCCTGCCGCCATGGCTAGATCCATCCCCTACCTCAAGCCTTCACGCGAGCGCATCCCCTCCCCCCCTTCCCCCTCCCCCTTTCCCCCTCCCCCCGGGCTGCGACTGGGCGACCACGACCTCCATCGCCGGCGGCCAGGCGCTCCCTCGCCGGCCGCCATGGCTGCAGCCATGCCTGGATCCTCCCGCGTATACAAGTGTTGCAACCGTCACCTAGAAAAGCTTCAACAGCCGTTGAAAAAAGCTTCAGCCATAGACATAGAAAAGCTGCAACCATTGTTGGATTTTGCTACTACCGGCAAAGCTTTTTGCTACATCCATCAGACAGAGCTACGACCTCGCAAGGACGACAATGATTTTTTCGCTGCAACCGTAGCAGGCTTTTGCTACTACCGTTGGAGGTTTTTGCTACATCCAGTAGATAAAAAAGCTTCAACCAGACAACGAAATACAGGAAAAGTTACAACCGTTTTGACAAAAAGCTTCAACCCACAGATGAAAAAAGCTTCAAACAGAGATCGAGAAAATCCTCCTCGACGACGACCACGGCGTCTCTCTGTGTTTTTGTTGCAACCGCAGAGTAAAAAGCTGCAACACTTTGTGAAAAAAGCTTCAAGCTCAGGTGAAAAAAGCTTCAATTGGCATGGTGGAAAGCTTCAATCCGCGAGAAAAGCTTCAACAGGCATAGAGAAAAGCTTCAACCGATGAGACAAAAAGTTTCAACCTAACTCGCCAATGGCAGCGAGCAGCGACGTTGAGAGCTGCGTCGGCGACACGACAGTCCAGCGACGACAGCGGCTGCTAGGTGCTGCGACGACAAGGGGTGCGGGTGTGCTTCAAGACGGCGCCATTTTTTGCTACGAGGGGGCGATGGGCTTTTTGCTGGACCGGGGGGCGAGTACAGATGCTGCGACGGGGACGGGGACGGCAGCCGGCGGCGGCAGGGACGGAGAGCGCATCCAGCAGCGTGGGACTAGGAGGGGGGGGAGGAGGAGGTCCAGGTGAGGGGGCTAGTCGTCGGCGACAAGGAGCGGCTAGGGTGAGGACGCGGTGAAGAAGAAGAGGAAGAAGTCAACGCGGGGGAAGGGGGCTCGAGGAACAGATCTGACGGCTCGAGCTCGCGGATCGGACGGCTGGGCCTTGACCGGCCCAACGCTTGGGCCGGTGCGCCGGCGCAGATCACTGCCCTTCCCCTATTAATCCCGGCATGTGTAATCCACCCCTGTCCCCTCTGTTCGTTAGGTGAATCGCCTTGATGCACGTCCTCTCCCAACCACCCTCCCTCATTGCAGACGCTCAGATTCGAGCTCCCCAGCCAACCCGATCTCTCTAGAGCACAACGCCATTCACGTTGCCGCCGTCACGCATGGAGGAAACCCCACCGCCATTCCACCTCACCACTACCTCTGTCACTCGAAGCCGCACCCATCCGCCCATTCACTTTTGTCGAAGACCCGCCGGAGAAGCGCCACCATCGACGCCTGAGACCGCCTCCGCGTCCTCTGTTGCTGGTGGGCACGCGCGCGCATGTGAACTCTTCAGCCAATCGCACGGCGACATGTGGCCATCCTTCTACGGTAGACGCTACAACGTCGCTAGAGTAATTCCAGAAAAGGGTTTTTCCTTTTTTTTCAGATTTCAACTAAACTTCTTTTGGCTATATCTTTTAGTCTACAAATCCAGTTTAGGTGATTCCTTTTCCTATGCACTCACAATGACCAAAAGACTATGGCATAACCAAAATTTTACATGTTTGCACTTTTCAAATTTGAATTCGTTCAAAGTTGAATTAAATCTTTTGGAGGCCTTAACTTTCAAAGCGTTTTTCGGAATAGAGCGATTCTTTTTGCGCCTGGAAACTTGTATCAAATACTTGTTGATAATATTTTGTATAGTCAAAATTTCAAATACTTTTGACCTGTTTGAATTTAAATTCAATTCGAACTTCATCTCACTATAATTTTAATTGTAGTGCTCCTATTCAATTCATTCCTTTTGCAAATGAACCCTTATGTCATATGCAATCTATTACACCACTTCTATGTTGTTTCCCATCACTTTGACTTTGCTTTACATTATGTCAAATATAAGCTTATCAAGCAATATTCGGTTGTTCATTAACTCTTTCGAGTTCATTCCTTCACCCTGACACCTTATAGCACCATATGCACCCAATATTATATATTAAACCTATATATAATGTATATTGATATTGTTCAACCATGCCATATTTGTTTGTTTTTCTTTTGGTTCTTCTGTATGGCATGGTTATTTATTTGGATTCTTTTGTTTACGATAGATTGCTCGGGGCGTGGCGAGTAGAATTGTCAGGATTGTGAGTGCGGAGAACTTCATCAAACGTACCAGGCAAGTTACACCTTAATCATCCTTCATCCTATTATTTTTCTATGCATATATATATATATATATGTGTGTGTGTGTGTGTGTGTGTGTGTGTGTGTGTGTGTGCCCAGGCACCTTGCCTTTTCACCATTTGATAACATTTAGATGCGTGCTGTTGTGATACATATAAAAGGTAACCGAAACTACTTCACAGACGATACTGCTGGACGATTCAGAGACGATATGTTTAATCCACTGGCTGTGTTGCACCTAGTCCTTTATATAGATGGTCTGATTTGCATTATCGTCCAAGAATCGTCCAAGAGTATCGTGTGCATAGCAGCACTCAAAGGTAACTGCCAATCCATTAGTAATTGCCAATTCTTAAACAATTAAAGTGGAAAGAATTATGAGGCATATCATTTAGTGGATGTCATTAAACACGCCATGCATGGTGACATATCTTTAGAAGGAAAAAATGCTACACATTAGGTTTATGGATATTTAATTAATATTTGTACGAACTAGGTACGTATGAATTCATTTTATTAATATGTACCCATTAGATTGGTATACGTGTATACCCATAATATTTAGTACGTAAGCATTATATTTTTTGTCTATGTATACACCCAAAATATTTAGTACGTAACGCATTATATTTTTGGTGTACATATATACCCAGAATATTTAGTACGTAAAGCGTTATATTTTCTGTGTATGTATACACCCAGAATATTTAGTACATACCCATTAGATTAAGTATGTATGGATTCACTTATTTAGTACATATCCATTAGATTTTTTGTGTATGTATATACCTAGAATATGCAATATATTTTCTTGTATGTGCATACTCATCGTATTTACATACCTCTACATGAAATTTATGAGTATATACCCCGATATAATAAATACATGGGATAGTATGTGGCTATATGTAACATACATTCCTAAAACTAAAAATAATCATAGGTGGGTATATGTGCGTAGGAAAAAAATCATGTGTGGGTATCATATATTCCTATAAGTTAAAAAAATTAGGATCACATTTTATATTATTTGGTCACTTTAATTTGTATAGAAATATTAGCCGTTAAAAGCGTGATCTGTCCTTATTTTCAAAAAATACTAGATACCTTGAAAAGTAAAACTTTAGAAAAATGCACAAAAACATCCTTAATATACATACAAACCTTTGGAATGACGTTTCGTATTATTCGTCATATCTGATAACTTAAAGAATAAGACTGTATATACATACCCTTATTGTTTTAAAGGAATTATATTAGGAAACCATTAATACATTAATTTTTTGGAAAGAAATCATTGACCGTTGATGGTTGCAATGCATGCAAATGAAAATTGGAAAGTCAGTATCATGGATTTTACATCATGCAATACAAAACTGACTTGCTAGGTGCCCAGGCACCTAGGTGCCCCACATAATTTACCTATAGTCCTCACATAATCTACCACATTACTATATTTTGCATTGTGTAGGATAATTATGGTAGCATGTTATTTCCATTGAGATTCAACTTAGTATGGCCTTATTGTAGATCGTGGTAGTTGTACTCTTGCTATGCTATGTAGACGGGGATTGGTTCGTGTATGCATCGAGATTATGTGAGGACTATATATAATATAACTTGAGTAACGACATAATATATAATTCACCTTTGGACGGACAGGGTTGCATCATGGAATCTCCTGTTCCTTTTCTAAGGACATGGACCATGGTTAAGTGCACCCGAATGGTATTGCTGGGTGGTTTCAAGAACATCATGGTTTATACCCTCTGAATGTAAGTGGGTGCCGTCCAGACTCTAAAAGATCAGACAGATTTAGTGACTAGTAGCTTCCATGTACAACCATTGGCTAATACGGGCTCTAGCTTAGTTGATCAGTTGTGGAGACATTACCCGGATGTGCCAGCAGATGTAGTTATGATAGTTGGGATGGACCTCCTATGGGACTAGGCGACTGCTTCTGAAAGACTATGTCTCAATATTCGGGTTGGGTCAAGTGGGTAAATTGTACAAACATCTGCAGAGTGTATAAACTTATCATGATTAGCCGTGTCCCCCGGCTATGGACAAATTTGAGCAGCTAGACCATTACAGTTGTTGGATGATCTTGATAGATGATACAGTTACTAAAACTTGATGGGAAACCTAATAATGGGGATAGGTTGGTATTGGATTGCCCAATTCAACCTTATCTATTTAATTTTAGTAATATATAATTAAACATAGACTATTATATTATGTAGTTATCAGGGAAAATTAGCTTTCTGCAAAACAACCATTACATTATCCTCTTGATATAGCTTGCATATAGAAGTAGGTTTGTCATATCTTTCCCTGTGTGACTTGTCAATACATTCAAAGTATTGACCCTTCGTGGCTGCAATGTTTCATGTTGCAGATCTTATATGATGAGTGAGTGATACGATGTAGGGTTACAATGTCTATACTCGACATTTGTCTATGGTGTTGATGGGTTCCATGAAGATTTTATTTGCTTTTCCGTTGTATTTTTGTTATGAGCAATGCAGGTATGTATTATATTAAATTTTGGATCTATGATGTAATATTATGACATGTGGTTTATTCTTGATATTACATCTTGTATTGTGTGTGCTAGCTATTGATCCGGGGATTAGCAAAGTGAGCATAGAGACATCGAATCTTATCAGGTTTGGGTCGTTATAGATGGTATCTGTAACATCCCAAATTTTCAATTTGGAATGTTAGGCATTAGATCATCATTGCATATCATATTTTTTTGCATTTTGGGTTGATCCTAGAAATTCTATGCAACTCAAGGACCCACAGAGAGAGTTGGGGATTTCGTTATTTTCATATTTGAGTTTTCTCAAATTTTGAAAAGAGGATCATTTGGTTTTAATTATTTTTCTTCCCTAGTATTTCTAAAATAAAAATAATGAGAGGAGATAATATGACTTCTCCAATATAAATGAAATATTGGAGGAAAAATATTAAAAACAAATAAATAGTTTTATTTTGATTTTGTTGCAATTTTATTTGGATTAGAAAAATTGCACGTTTCAAAAATTGCATTTTAGGCCAAGAAAATGTTCATCTTGTTCTAAATATTTTATTTAGACTGTGAAAATTTGTTTTGCCATTTTTAGATTTTTTATTTTATTTTCTAGGATTTGTTTTGTTTCGGCGCAATTTATATAAAAATAATGTCCGCGCCCGACTGGGCCAGCGGCCCAGCCGAGCCGGGCCGGCCTCGCCAGCACCGCCGCCTCGCCCCGTCGTGTCGTCGCCGGACTCGGGGAGTCCGACCCCGAGCCGACGCCGCCGTCGCCACTTGCCCAAACCGGCCACACCCCATCCTATATATATGCCACCCCCGCCGCCTCACCACCACCCACCATCGCCCCGCCCCGCACCCGCAGCCGCCGCCGCTTGCCGCCGTTGCCGCCGGAGCCGTGCCGCGAGCCGCCGCCGCCTCGATTCCACCGCCTAACATCGCTGTAGCCCCCTCGGTGCCCTGCCACCCAAGCTGAGCCCTGCCGGAGCTGCCCCACCTAGCCGGAGGTAGAAACCGCCGCCGCCGCCGATTCATTTTTTTTTGAAAAAACGATCGGTTTTTTTAGAAACTTAGGTTTATTTTTTTTAGATTAGATCGGTTCAGTTTTCTCAGTTTACCTAAATAGCGGATGTTCATCCGTACGTTCATTTTAACGAACGGTGTTCACCCGTTAGCCGCAGACAACGAACGTTCGTTCGTTAGCCTGATCGTCAGTTTTTCTTTTTCCAGGGTTTTTCCGTGATTATTTTCAATCGCGATTTCTGCCCTGATTTTCATTAGTTTTTCTTTTCGCTTGTTTATCGGAATCAGGCGATTCAAGCACCTAGATCTTCGTCTCGAAGCCCTATTTCTGTTTAACCAACTTGAACAAGATTTTGGTACTGTAAAGTTTGACTTAAGTCTAGATTAGTAAACGAATCTTGTTTCTTTCGCAGTTTGAGTTTCGTTGCTTCGTTTGATTTGATTCTTTTTGCAAACCGGAGTTCTTAAGTTGAACTTTCTGGTTAGATCTCTTATTTGAGTTTTATCCGTGCTTCTAGTTGAGTACTTATTGTATGCTTGTTTTTTGCGATAGAGTACCCGGAGTGCGAAGCATGCTACTACGAGTCTCTAGGTTACACGGATCATGAGCAAGGCAAGTAACACTTTTATCATACCTCTTTGCTACCCAGTTTTATTGCATTAGATCAGTCCTCAAACAATTGCATGGTTAGGATTTGATGAATGTGTGGGTTCTGGGAAGTAGATGATGAGGTAGAACCTATTGCCCTGTTTATTATCAAACCTTTCGGAGTTACTTCTACGTTGTGCTTATATTGCTATGCTATGCTTGTAGGCGTGGTTTGGTTCGAGTGATTCATCAAAGCTGTGAGAGTTATTATTAATGGTTAACTTAAGGTGGCTACTTTAATACACATCTGGGTGGATTGCTTGAAGGCACCCTGGAGTACCCAGTGGTTGTCAGGGCCCCTTGAGAATCCAGTGTTGTCCTAGGATATCCCAGAGTACCCGTGTGATCATCCTACGGTCCGCCACCCAGGCTCAAAGGGATCATAAGATTATTCATGCTAGAAACTTCCGTGTGCAGCCAGAAGCTATTATGGGCTCTAGCATAGTTGAGTAAGTTGCAAGACCTCTTTCAGTGGTGGGCTAGCAGATGTAGGGGAAAGTAGGTGTAACTGTCCACCCAGAGTAAAGAGCTATTGTTTCAGAAAGACTGTGTCTCGAATCTCCGACCATGGATGTATTCGAGTCTTGTGGGGAAAAGTGCGCAAACCTCTGCAGAGTGTACAAACTAATCATGGTTAGACGTGTCCCCGGTTATGGACGTTTTGAGTATCTAGTTCTTGGATTATCATGTTGATCTCATCACTCTAAATTAATTTGATTGGGTTTAATGATGTTGTTTAATTGGGATTGAGTTGAAGGAACCTTCTCAATGTTTAACAACCACCGTGATAGTTAAATAAAATGTATTCCTTTGTTGTAGGAAAAAACTGGCTTTATGCAAAACTATAACCATAGAGCTTTCCACCAGCCATATATGCATGTAGTGATAGCATTTATTTTGTCCATTACTCTCTTGTGTTACATTGCCAGCATATTCCATGTGCTGACCCATTTCGGGCTGCAATGTTCATGTTGCAGACTTTTCAGACGACGAGTAAGGAGCCATAGGTCGTTGTCTTTCACTCAGTGATGCCGTTGGAGTTGATGGACTCACTTTATCTTCCAAGCCTTCCGCTGTTATCGATTTTAGATGGCCTTAAGCCATATTTTTGTAATAAGCTCTCTTTTGAGACATTCGAGGTAATAAGTGTTTTGTTGAAACTCTGTTATAAATCCTCGAGTACTATGCGTGTCAGCATTACCGATCCAGGGATGACACTGATGCACAGAGATCAGACTATTTGAGGTCTGGTCGCTACAAGATGGTATTAGAGCACACGCTGACTATAGGACACGACCACTAAGCTAAAGTCCTAGATCACTACTCTCTTCTCATTTCTGACTCCTCTCTGCTTTCTACTCTTTAGGATGGCGGATGCAAGGAACAAGTTCACTCAACTGGATGAAGATACACCTTTTGGACGGCACTTGAAGGAAGTTACTAGATATCTGAATATTGGAATACCAAGCTTCACCGGGACCTACATCGCCACTTTACCAGAAGAGGAGCGTTGGATGATTCGAGTTCAAGTTCCAGGAAGAACGTTCATGCCAGTCACTGAGCCTATAGAGTTTTCCTTTAATGCACCAACCTGGAGTCTAGGAAAGAGCATGGCAGCCCACATCACCATGGAACGCATTGGAGAAGTTTACCACAAGTATCTCAAGGAATGATAGATCTGAAGAAGGCAATGACCCAAATCACGGAGCTGGAGGAAGAACTCAAGTCTACAGGCGATGGATATGAGGAGGAAATGGCAATACTCGTGGAGAAGAATGACGATCTGACAAGGAAGCTAGGAGTATTCATGGGAGACCACGCGCCAGGAGGAGAGGACGACGATTCCACTTGTCTGGAGAACTACATCATGATCGACGACACTGACTCGGACCCTGATGATAGCGATGATGACTATGTTGATGAAGCTAGAGCCGATATCATGGAGTCTTCCACCGATCAAGTTTTCTAGTCGACCACCATATTAGTAGTAGTATTTCCCCATGTATATAGTATAGTCCGAGCACTTTTGTAACGATAGTTAGACCGATATATGCCCTTGTTTGAAATTGATTAAAGTGATATGTTTGTGTTTGTCTCATGTGCATATGGGTAGTGTTTTCCCTCTAGATCTATTTCTATTCTGTTTTATCATCTTTTCTAAACCCATCAGATGCCTCTAACACGCGACAATGGATTTGCTTTCCCACCAGAGCTCACCAGTTGATCCAGCAGCATAATGATTTGATGCAGATACTAGTCCAGAATTAGAATCAGGGGAACAATAACAACAATAACCCACCACCACCACCACCTGTTGATCACTTAGCCCATTTTCTAAGGCTGAATCCGCTGGTGTTCTCTAGTAGCACCGAGCCGATAGTTGAACTGATTGGCTCCGCAAGATTGGAAGGGAGTTGACCACTGCAGGATGCACAGATGTGGAGAGAGTGCGTTTTGCCGCACATCATCTTGATGGACCCGCAACATCATGGTGGGAGAATTTCACAGCCACTTACCCCATCGACACTGTCACATGGGACCAGTTTCAGCAAGCTTTTTGCACAGCCCATGTTTCAGCAGGAGCTATGGCCATGAAGAAGCGTGAGTTTCGCAACTTGCACCAAGGAGGACGCACAGTGGGCCAGTATGTGGATGACATTAGTAAGTTAGCACGTTATGCCCCAGATGACATTGCTACGGATGCAGTTAAGCAGGAGAAGTTTCTGGAAGGACTGAATGATGAGCTGAGCATGCAGTTGATGGTGGCAACTTTCAACAACTACCAGGAGTTGGTAGATAAAGCTCTCATGATTGAAGGGAAGCAGCAGCGGATTGACAACCGCAAGAGGAAGTATGGACAAGGGAAGTACAATTCTGGAGCTCTGCAGAGGCCCCGTTTTACCCCGAACTCGGGAGGACACCTACACCATAACCATGGAGGTCACAATCAAAATGGAGGGAGTTCACATAACCATAGTGGCCCCAAAAATGGGAATGGTACTGGAGGAAGGAACGGACAGAACCGTTCCAACCCAGCAACGCCCTCCAAGAAGGATCTAATTCACATTACTTGTTTCAAGTGCGGGAAGAATGGACATTACGCCACGGAGTGTTCTGAAGCGAAGAATGGAAATGGCAATGGAAGCTCTGGAAATAAGCCCAACCCTTTCAACAGGGGACAAGTGAACCACATTAACATGGAGGAGGTTGAAGCGCAACCAGATGCAGTAGTAGATAAGTTTTTGGTTAAGTCATTTACTGCAATCGTTCTTTTTGATACTGGTGCATCACATTCATACATATCAAGGGGATTTGTGGATAAGTATAAGTTGCCCACCAAAGTTCTTAGAACACCTATGTTAGTAAGCTTGCCAGTAGCGGAGCATATGTCAAGCCAAGGATGTTTTCAGATGCCATTGACCATAAGTAGGCATGTTTTCCCCTCAGACCTGGTAATTTTGGAGTCGCAAGGTTTGGATGTGATTTTCGGTATGGATTGGCTATCGATGTATGGAGGAAACATCGATTGCGCCAGTAAATTGATTATGCTCACCACCCCAGAAGGAAGGAGGATCAAGTATGTATCCCGGCATGTCCGGAGAGGACTCAAGTGAATTCCTTATCAGGAGTTGTACAGGAGGATGTACAAGTGGTGAAGGATTTCCCTGATGTATTGTCAGAAGAGTTGCCAGGCATGCCACAGGATAGAGACATTGAGTTTTTGATTGAGCATTTGCCAGGCACAGGGCCAATATCTAAGAGACCTTACAGGATGCCCACAAAGGATTTGGAGGAAATTAAGAAGCAGATTAAGGAGTTACTGGATAAAGGCTATATTCTCCCAAGTTCATCACCTTGGGGATCACCAGTGCTTCTAGTGGAGAAGAGGATGGATCGTTGAGGATGGTTGTTGATTATCGTGGATTGAATGAAGTGACAATCAAGAACAAGTACCCACTGCCGATGATCAATGATCCATTTGACCAGTTGCAAGGAGCTAAAGTATTTTCCAAGATTGATCTGCGGTCAGGATACCACCAGCTGAAGATTTGAGAGCAGGATATACCTAAGACAACTTTTACCACAAGGTACGGGCTATATGACTATACCGTTATGCCATTCGGTATGAGAAACGCACCTGCCTATTTCATGAACATGATGAACAAGGTGTTTATGGAGCTTTTGGATAAGTTGGTCGTGGTGTTCATTGATGACATATTAGTCTATTCGAAGAATGAAGAGGAGCATAAGAAGCATTTGCGTTTGGTACTTGGGAAGCTCAGAGAACATCAGTTATATGCCAAGTTCAGCCAGTGTGAGTTTTTGTTGAAGGAAGTTGGATTCCTCGGACATGTTATATCCGGAGAAGGAATAGCAGTAGACCCCACCAAGGTTGTCACTGTGACAAATTGGGAAGGACCCACGTCAGTTGGAGAGATCCGGAGTTTTCTGGGACTCGCAGGATACTACCATAGGTTCATTGAGAATTTCTCGAAGATTGCAAAGCCCATGACGGAGTTGTTGAAGAAGGAAACCAAGTTCAAATGGACTGAGGAATGTGAGGCCAGTTTTCAAGAGTTGAAGACACGTTTGATTACAACCCCAGTGATGATTCTTCCAGATCAACGCAAGGATTACCAGGTGTATTGCGACGCTTCTCGTCGAGGACTTGGAGCAGTGCTTATGCAGGATGGAAGAGTTGTTTCATATGCCGCCCATGAGTTGAATTATGCTACACACGATTTGGAGTTATCAGCCATAGTGCATGCGTTGAAGACATGGAGACATTTTCTCATTGGGAACCATTGTGAGGTGTACACAGATCACAAGAGTTTGAAGTATATCTTCACACAGAAGGAATTGAATCTCAGGCAGAGGAGATGGTTGGAGCTCATCAAGGATTATGATATGAGATTGCATTATCATCCCAGAAAGGCTAACATAGTAGCCGATGCGTTGAGCCGCAAGAGTCATGTCAATACACTCATGACCTGAGAGTTACCCAAGGAGTTAGCAGAGGATCTTCGTGAGCTATGTATGGAGATAGTTCCGAGAGGCTATGTAGCAGCATTGGAGATTCAGTCTACTTTGATGGATAAGATCAGGGAAGCTTAGAAGACGAACAAGGAGATTGCCGAGATAAAGGAAAGGATGATCAAAGGAAAGGCTAAAGGATTTCATGAGGATGAGCACGATACCTTATGGTTTGAGGACCGCGTATATGTGCCTAATGATCCGGGGATTAGGAAGTTGATTCTGTAGGAGGCCCATGATTCACCGTATTAGATTCACCCAGGAAATACCAAGATGTATCTGGATTTGAAGGATAGTTTCTGGTGGACCGGAATGAAGAAGGATATTGCGGAGTATGTAGCAGTTTGTGATGTATGTTAGAGAGTGAAGGCAGAGCATCAGAAGCCATCAGGATTGCTATAGCCATTGCCGACACCCGAATGGAAGTGGGATAATCTAGGCATGGATTTTATCACGGGATTGCCCAGGACTCGTTCGGGCTATGACTCGATATGGGTTGTAGTCAATCGGTTGACGAAGGTATCTCATTTCATCCCAGTGAAGACCACTTACACCAGTGCTAAGTTGGCAGAAATATATGTGACCAGGATCGTATGTCTGCATGGAGTTCCAAGGACCATTGTATCAGATAGAGGAACCCAGTTTACCTCAAAGTTCTGGAATCAGTTGCACGAAACTTTGGGTACTAGGCTAGAGTTTAGTACAGCCTTTCATCCATAGACAGATGGACAGACCGAGAGAGTCAATCAGATTCTAGAGGACATGTTGAGAGCTTGTGCGCTAGATTATGGATCTAGTTGGGAAGACAATTTGCCATATGCAGAGTTCTCTTACAACAACAGCTATCAAGCCAGTTTGAAGATGGCCCCTTTCGATGCTTTGTACGGAAGGAGGTGCAGGACACCATTGTTATGGGATGAAGTTGGAGACCGCCAGTTGTTTGGACCAGATTTGATTAAAGAGTCTGAAGAGAAGGTTAACCTGATTCGTGATAGACTCAAGGTAGCCCGGTCCAGGCAGAAGAGCTATGCGGATTCTAAATGCAAGGAGACAGTCTAGAAAGTCGGAGACAGAGTATATCTTCGTGTGTCCCCACTTTGAGGAGTTACACATTTTGGAGTCAAGGGAAAGTTAGCACCACGTTTTGCGGGACCATACAAAGTTTTGGAACGTATGGGAGAAGTTGCTTACAAGTTGGAGTTGCCCGAAGGATTGTTAGGAGTTCACGATGTGTTCCATGTTTCTCAGTTGAAGAAGTGCCACGCGGAGATGGCCGATATTCCTGTGAGAGATACAGTGCCACTGGAAGCGATTCAGTTGGATAGCGATTTGACCTACGAGGAGAAACTAGTCAAGATTCTTGAGTTTGCCAGCCGAGTTACGCGCAGCAAGGTTATCAAGTTCTGCAAAGTTCAATGGAGCCACCATACCGAGGACGAAGCCACCTGGGAAAGAGAGGAAGACCTACGGAAGGACCATCCGCACCTATTTTCTAGCCAACCCGAATCTCGAGGGCAAAATTCATCCTCGAGATTTGTAACATCCCAAATTTTCAATTTGGAATGTTAGGCATTAGATCATCATTGCATATCATATTTTATTGCATTTTGGGTTGATCCTAGAAATTCTATGCAACTCAAGGACCCACGGAGAGAGTTGGGGATTTCGTTATTTTCATATTTAAGTTTTCTCAAATTTTGAAAAGAGGATCATTTGGTTTTAATTATTTTTCTTCCCTAGTATTTCCAAAATAAAAATATATGAGAGGAGATAATATGACTTCTCCAATATAAATAAAATATTGGAGGAAAATATTAAAATCAAATAAATAGTTTTATTTTGATTTTGTTGCAATTTTATTTGAATTAGAAAAACTGCATGTTTAAAAAATTGCATTTTAGGCCTAGAAAATGTTCATCTTGTTCTAAATATTTTATTTAGACGGTGAAAAATTGTTTTGGCATTTTTAGATTTTTTATTTTATTTTCTAGGATTATTTTGTTTCGGCGCAATTTATTCAAAAAAAATGTCCGCGCGCCCGACTGGGCGAGCGGCCCAGCCGAGCCGGGCCGGCCTCGCCAGCACCGCTGCTTCGCCCCGTCGTGTCGCCGCCGGACTTGGGGAGTCCGACCCCGAGCCGACGCCGTCGTCGCCCCTTGCCCAAGTCGGCCACACCCCCCTCCTATATATATACCGCCGCCCCCGCCACCTCACCACCACCCACCACCGCACCGCCCCGCACCCGCAGCTATCACCGCTTGCCGCCGTTGCCGCCGCCGCCATGCCGCGAGCCGCCGCCGCCTCGACGCCGCCGCCCGATGTCGCCGTCGCCCCCTCGCTGCCCCGCCGCCCAATCCGAGCCACGCTGGAGCTGCCCCGCCTCGTCGGAGGTAGAAACCGCCACCGCCGCCGATTCGTTTTCTTTAAACCGCTCGGTTTTTTAGAAACCTAGGTTTATATTTTTTTTAGATTGGATCGGTTCGGTTTTCTCGGTTTACCTAAATAGCGAACATTCATCCGTATGTTCGTTTTAACAAACGATGTTCACCCGTTAGCCGCAGACAGCGAACGTTCGGTCGTTAGCCTGATTGTCAGTTTTTCTTTTTCCAGGGTTTTCCCGCGATTATTTTCGATAGCGATTTCTGCCCTGATTTCGTTTTAGTTTTTCTTTTCGCTCGTTTATCGGAATCAGGTGATTCAAGCACCTAGATCTTCGTATCGAAGCCCTATTTCTGTTTAACCAACTTGAACAAGATTTTGGTACTGTAAAATTTGACTTAAGTCTAGATTAGTAAATGAATCTTGTTTCTTTCACAGATTGAGTTTCGTTGCTTCGTTTGATTTGATTCTTTTTGCAAACCGGAGTTCTTAAGTTGAACTTTCTGGTTAGATCTCTTATTTGAGTTTTACCCGTGCTTCTAGTTGAGTACTTATTGTATGCTTGTTTGTTTGCGATAGAGTACCCGGAGTGCGAAGCGTGCTACTACGAGTCTCTAGGTTTCACGGATCATCAGCAAGGCAAGTAACACTTTGATCATACCTCTTTGCTACCCAGTTTTATTGCATTAGATCAATCCTCAAACAATTGCATGGTTAGGATCTGATTAATGTGTGGGTTCTGGGAAGTAGATGATGAGGTAGAACATGTTGCCCTGTTTATTATCAAAACTTTGGGAGTTACTTCTACGTTATGCTTATATTGCTATGCTATGCTTGTAGACGTGGTTTGGTTCGAGTGATTCATGAAAGTTGTGAGAGTTATTATTAACGGTTAACTTAAGGTGGCTACTTTAATACACATCTGGGTGGATTGCTTGAAGGCACCCTGGATTACCCAGTGGTTGTCAGGGCACCTTGAGAATCCAGTGTTGTCCTAGGATATCCCGGAGTACCCGTGTGATCATCCTACAGTCCACCACCCAGGCTCAAAGGGATCATAAGATTGTTCATGCTAGAAACTTCCGTGTGCATCCAGAAGCTATTATGGGCTCTACCATAGTTGAGTAAGTTGCAAGACCTCTTTCAGTGGTGGGCTAGCAGATGTAGGGGAAAGTAGGTGTAACTGTCCACCCAGAGTAAAGAGTTATTGTTTCAGAAAGGCTGTGTCTCGAATCTCCGACCATGGATGTATTCGAGTCTTGTGGGGAAAAGTGCGCAAACCTCTGCAGAGTGTACACACTAATCATGGTTAGTCGTGTCCCCAGTTATGGAAGTTTTGAGTATCTAGTTCTTGGATTATCATGTTGACCTCATCACTCTAAATTAATTTGACTGGGTATAATGATGATGTTTAATTGGGATTGAGTTGGAGGAACCTTCTCAATGTTTAACAACCACCATGATAGTTAAATAAAATTTATTCCTTTGTTGTAGGGAAAAATTGGCTTTATGCAAAACTGTAACCATAGAGCTTTCCACCAGCCATATATGCATGTAGTGATAGCATTTGTTCTATTCATTACTCTCTTGTGTTACATTGCCAGCATATTCCATGTGCTGACCCGTTTGAGGCTGCAACGTTCATGTTGCAGACTTTTCAGATGACGAGTAAGGTGTCATAGGTCGTTGTCTTTCACTCAGTGATGCCGTTGGAGTTGATGGACTCACTTTATCTTCCAAGCCTTCCACTATTATCGATTTTAGATGGCCTTAAGCCATATTTTTGTAATTAGCTCTCTTTTGAGACATTCGATGTAATAAGTGTGTGATTGAAACTCTATTATAAATCCTCGAGTACTATGCGTGTCAGCATTACCGATCCAGGGATGACACTGATGCACAGAGATTAGACTGTTTGAGGTCTGGCCGCTACAGTATCGGAGCCTAGGTTGGCTGTAGGTCGTAACCCTTAGAATGGATTAGGAAAAGCCATAGGGTCAAAATATTTTATCACTTTCTTGACTACTTACTATCTTTACTCGTCTTTCTCATCTATTATTCATCTTCTAAAGCTTCTCCTCTTGTTTTCTAGTAATGGCCATCCTATAGTAACCCTATTCACCCCTGCCACTGAAGATATAATGTTTGGGAAGCAATGCTACAATGAGGAGTGAAGGAATTCAAGAAAGAAGTATTTTTGCACGAATCAAGAAGGACTAACTATTATATTGCTAGATGATCTTCATGGTTAATTTAGATGAGGGGGCAAAGCTTAGATTCAGACCACCACCACTGAGTTAAGTTCGATAAACCATTCACGGTAGTAAGATGAGATCATGTCTCTTGTGAATGTGACATTACCTGTAGGATTTTCTTGTGTGATGTGACTGTTGTGATTTTTATTGATTGATGATGGGTGATGTGAGTGGTATATCTTTTATGCGTAGAATAAGATCTGTGATGTCTAGACTCTATCTGTTTATTATGCTTCAAGATTCAAGAAGAGAAAGCTACGAGAAGACTCGGTGTTATGAATATTTGTTCGTTGATGCAAGATAGGAGCTAAAAAGATTGATGACTTTGAAGATACAAGATTTCTGTATACATATATCGTTAGATGCGTTTCGTGAGCTCTCATTGTGTTTGCTTTCCTGACAGTGCACGTCAAAACTTATATACAAAACTAGTGTGATGCTTGTACGGGTATCTCTCTCTATATACTCTATCTTTCCTTAAACCCAAGACTTGAACCAAAGGAGTTACTGCGTTGCTTGTAAATCCCGAGAATGGAGTGAAGATCGATGCAACATAGGGATGAGTTCAAGCTTAACCATGAGCACCAGGATCGCCAAGAAGCAAGCACAGTCTTGCTGAAGGGAACCCTAGAGGGAGCTACAGTTCATTAGTAGACTTTTTATGGTAGTTGATGCAACAGTGGGAGTTCAAAGGAACGATAGATTGCTTTGTTTGGCATGCAGAAAAAATGGATTTTCGCAAACATTAGTTCATGAACAAGAGAAATTTATGCAATGCTAGTGAGGATGCATGAGTGTTAGAATGCGAGAATTCTAAACCATATACAAGGTAATGATTTGGGTGCGGAATGGATTGATCACCGTGACGACTTACTCTCATTATCCACTCTTGCTATGTGGGATGGTAAATCTAGAGTGACTTGCCTATAATTGAGAGACAATGATGTTAAGCCTAAACCTTAGAATGGTAGAACGTTCGACCCTTGTACAAGGCAGTCACTGCCAATAGTAGGTTGTAACGGTGAGAATAAGCCAATACCGGTTTCTGCAGAAGCCCCGAAGGAAGTACCCTTGTTCACCACCATGATAGAATCGATTTTGTTTAGAATTGGCGCAAGGCTTATCAAACATGAAGGACCAGGATTTTGAAGACCACTTCCTTGCAAGGATCCAATCAGGATTACAAAGAAGTGTATGACTTATAATTCGAGGACGACATTGAAGGAGCAACATTCTTGAAGACCGGTGACTCTTATTCTAAGGGTGGTAGCACCCCAGACTCTCGGATGATCAACGGATATACAAAGTGTCAGGGAAACGACACCTATGGGATCACGAGGATACCTTCTATGGTTGGAAGGGAGAGGATTGCACAAAGAGCAGGTCTGGTGATCAACATGAGGGATTTTTACCCAGGTTCGGGCCGCTGAGGAGCGTAAAACCCTAGTCCTGCTTTGAGTGTATATTCAGTGTTCTTCAACCTTGGCTAGCTGCTATGTGTGCCTGGTCCAAAAGTTCGAATCCTCCTCCAGTAAGCCTTGGGCCTCCTTTTATACATCCAAAGGGGTTGCCACAATGGCACACAAGAGGTGTAAAGTAGCTACAGTGTGTATGCTTATCACTGGCATTGTAGGACAAACGCATTAAATGCGCTGCTTATGTGCCCTGCAACTTTATCGGGGATGGTAACAGAGCCCGTCCCGTCTGTCGCCGCCTCACCCTGCCTTGACACATATCCAGGCTGAGGAGGCATGCAGCGCCAAGCTGACTAGCTAGCCATTGCGCAGGCGCGGTTGCAGGATCTTCATGAAGATCTGCATGCCACCTCGCAGGTGCTTGCTTAGTTGGCAAGTTGGTCGCCATGCTAGAAAGGCCGTGGGGTGGTGAAACCTTGTCGTGTGCGGGCCTAGCTGTAGCTCTGTAGTTGTCCCTGGCAAGTTCTTGCCGGGGTCTCGTAGTCGTCCCCGGCAAGAGCCTTGGCGGGGGACTTCATCTTTTGGTCTCCATGAAGACCTGCATGCCACCAGTCTTCACAAAGATCTGCATGCTACTGTGGGTGTTCCCCATAGTCTAGGTCCTGATGTTGTCGATGCTGTCAGAGATATCAGCTTCAAGGGTGGTCGCCTTGTTGGTGCTTCACAAATTACCCCAACAAGGATCTTGTCGGGGCTTCGCGAGCCATCCCGGCAAGGGTCTTGCCGGGGGCTTAGCTCGTCTTCTGTTCTTTGTTTACTGGCTTGAATGCTTCCTTGGCCGTCCCGTATCTTTCCTTCTACTACCCCGTCAAGCCCTGTCACAGGTGCGGCTACAACTGCCCGTGCACAAGTAAGGGGTACAAAAGGGCTCGGACTTATGTACACCGACAGGAGCGCCCGGGCCTGGGCCACACATGAGTGTGAAGCGTCATTGGGCCAGGCCCAAAACTGTGCACGGGCACGCGTGGCAGGGATTGACCGCTGTAAACTTCTTGTCACTTATGCTTCCCCACGGTCTGCATTCAGTGCGCGACATGGGGTCGTGCATGGAACGGTCGCAGCATGCCCTCGATGCCTCATAGCAAATAGTAAAGAGGCACCACGCGCCTTCCCCATAAAAATAGGAATCCGCAGGGGTGCTGCTCATTTATGAAGAAAACTCGGGTCGTGGCCTGCATGGCGCTTGCACCCCATGATCACGGGGTGGAAAACGGCCGTCCCACTTGCCTTTACGCTTCTGGCTTGTCCGCCACGTGTCCTTCATGCCTCAGGAAGGGTAGGCGGTGGATGCGGAGGGCATGTGCATTAACGCCGTGGTGGGAAATCGGGCATCGCTGGTTGGAGCAGCGGATCGGTCCTGATTCCTGCGCCTCTAGAGGCCGTATTGGTCAAGCGGGGCGGCCGCCCTTGGGGTCAGAGGCGAGCCCCCGGTCCTGCCCTTCTATAAAAAGGGGAGGGACGGTGTCTTTCCACATGCACCTCCTTCTTTTTCTTCCTGGTTGGTAATCTTCTTCCGCTCGTCATGGTGAGAGGGCGTGCTGGCACTCCAATGGCGGCGACGAGGGCTTCTGCTCGACAGGGCGTCCCTCCTCCTTCGGAGTTCATGGCGGCATAGCCCACTGAGAGAGGGAGAGGAAGGGGGAGGTCGAGGTCGCCGCGGCGCTCGAGGAAGAGGAGGAAGGGGCGGCGCGCTAGCTGCGCCTCCGCCGGCGGCCCCTCCCCCAATGGAAGGCAATGTCGGAGACCAGCCCCGTGAGTTCTTCATCAGGTTGTACAAGCCCGTGTGAAGTCATCTCCGCCTTCCTACTCCGTTTGCTCGGGTAATGGAGCTTGACCCACCGCACGGCTTGAGGTTGCTTATGAGGGGCTATGGGAATGGCGGCATGTGGGTTGACGTCAACTTCCCCGCCCCTCGCGTTATGTACTTCTGCCATGGTTGGAACACCTTTACCCATTCTCATAGCTTGTTGGAGGGGCACGTTCTCCAGTTCAAATTAATGGAGAATGACCCGCTTCCTGTCAAGGTCTTTGGACACTCAGGAATCTGGTTAGGGTGCTGCGCGGAGAGCTCCACCAACGATGAAAGCTCGTCCTCGAGCGACCGTGATGACGAGGGCCGTGACAGGGACGATGATGGTAGCGGGCGGGAGGACTCTGACTCCGACTCCGGCTGACCATCAGTGGCAACACCATCATCTGCACTGCCCCCCAGCAATATGTCTTGCTGGGGGTCGTGCCCTGCTGGCCCTGGTGTTGGTGGTTGATGGGTCACCTCCGCCATGCTCTCCATCGACGCGTCTCCTTGTATCTCCCTTTTGTCTCCTTTGCCTTTGCCTGTCGTGCCTGGGAGGAGAGGGGCAACAACGGGGATTACGGGGCACTTGTATTTTTTCAATTTTAAGCTTGTAGGCACCCGCCAAATCTAATTTAAATAATTTAATCTCTCGAGTCCATGTTTGTGTTCTGTAATGTTTGTACTTGCATCAGTATGTCAATGAAAAAGATGAGCCTTGCCGGGAACCCATGCATGTATACGTCCATGCAGAGACAAAACACCTCTTTAATGTAAATAAACGAGTTTTCCCGGCAGGCTACCTTACCGGCACCCTTTTTGCCTGCCGGAGAGTCACATCTGCCGGGTTACAAACAAAGGGTCCAGCCCCCTGCTAATCTCTTTTTATCAAAGGCTACTGCGACCATTCTGACCAAAGCAACATTCGAGTCGGGGATGGGAGCACCTAAGTATAAAAAGAGTGGTGAGTTTTTCTAATGCACATGTCATAGGTTACAGACATGAATGGACAAGAGGTAAACTTTATCTGTTCGGCTTGCGGGGGGTCGCAGTGTCAGGCAGTCTTCTCAACCTCTTGCCGAGGCCAAGTCCATGACAGGAATAGCAGAACCGAGCATCTTCACTGTGGTTGGAAAGAAGAGAAGATAGGAGCATGGAACCTTGGCGGTTCATCAGTATCTGCTGGAAACAAGAGTAGTACAATATCCTAGACAAGCATGCATATACGTATATACATAAACATGGAAATCAACAGGAACTGCACATACTGAAAGTTATTCGACTGCACACAGGGTCTGCGCCTGGCTCTGTACATAGGGTTAGATGCCTTGCAGGCAAGGCTAGTACAAAAGGGGGTTGTCGGGGCTCCCGGCAACCACGCCTCATGGGTAAAACTTGCGAAGATGTTCGATATTCCATGAGTTGCTCACCGGAATACCATCTTCGGTCTCCAGGCGGACTGCGTCGGGCCTGGTGACTCGTATTATCCGATAAGGGCCTTCCCACTTTGGCGTCAACTTGTTGGAATTCTTGGCAGATTGAACACGCCAAAGAACAAGGTCGCCTTCCTCAAGGCTTCGGGCATGAACCTTGCAGTTATGGTAGCAGTGCAAGGCTTGCTGGTAGCACATGGCTCGCACAGCAGCCCAAAGACGATCTTCCTCAACGAGCATACCATCATCTTGGTGCAACTGCTCTTGCTCAAGCTCATCATAAGCGAGCACTTGGGGTGACCCATATGTGAGTTCTATGGGGAGAACTGCTTCTGCCCCGTATACCAGGGAGAAGGGCGTCTGTCTAGTGGCTCGATTTGCTGTCGTTCTGATTGACCAAAGAACCGTGGGCAACTCACCAACCCAGCATCTTTCGCACTTGTGCAGCCTGTCAAAAGTTTTTGTTTTGAGGCCTCGCAACACTACAACATTTGCCCTTTCTGACTGGCCGTTGCTTCTTGGATGAGCAACAGAAGCAAAACAAACTTTGCTGCCAAGGTCTTGGATATACTGCATGAAGGTACGCCTCGTGAACTGTGTGCTGCTGTTTGGCACACCAAAATGGTGAACTAGTCCTTTGAAGAACTTGACGGCTGATTGTGCTGTCACCTTTCTCATTGGCTCCACTTCTGGCCACTTTGTGAACTTGTTGATTGCGACGTACAAGTACTCAAAGCCCCCGAAAGCATGGGGGAAGGGGCCCAATATGTCGAGCCCCCATACCTAAAATGGCTAGGAAAGAGGGATCGTCTCAAGAGCTTGAGCTGGTTGATGAAGCTTCTTTGGATGGAACTGGCACGCCTCACACTTGTTACTAGTGCAGTTGCATCATGGAGAGAAGTGCGCCAAAAGAATCCTTGCCGGAATGCTTTGCCAGCAAGGGCTCTTAACCCTATGTGGGAGCCACATATGCCTCCATGTATCTCTGCCAATAGCTCCAGTCCGTCCTCCTGAGGAATGCACTTCAATTTCACACCGTTTGGTCTCCTCCTGTATAGGACATCGTCCACAAACTGGTACATGCTGGACCGACAGGCTACTTTCTCTGCCTCTTCCTGTTCCTTATGGAGTTCCCCTATTTGGAGGAACCGAACAGTGTGTTGTTCCCATGCCGGAGTCTGAGGCTCGACGGCAAGGACTAAAGGCACATCTTCTGTCGTGGGGGCATTTATCTCCACGGCAAGGGCTTGAGGACATGCCGGAGCCTGCTGCTCCCCGGCAAGCTTGGGGTTCCCGGTAACTTCCTTGCCGGCGGCTCCTGGGAGCTCAGCGGGAAAGTACTTGCCGGGGCCTTCCTTCCTTCGCTTATTCTGTCCCGCTGATGGTTCAACGGATGGCTAAGTCAACTGGAGCACAAAGGTTCCTGGTTCCGAGGTTTGCCGCGATCCTGAGACCGGCAAGCAGTCCCCCATATTCTGCAGTGTTGTTCGTTGATTTCTCCTGGGGAAAGTGCATCTAGATTACGTACTTGAGGCGCTCTCCGGTGGGCACGGCAAGTAGCACACCAGCACCGGCGCCTTGCAGCGAGAAAGCCCCGTCAAAGTACATAATCCAATCACGTCTCGTTTCCTTGCCGGGAAGAGTGGTCTCTTGAATTTCTTCGTCAGGCATTGAGGTCCATTCTGCTATGAACTCCTCCAAGGCTCTGCTCTGAATTGTCGAAGTGCTTTCAAACCTGAGACCAAAGCTTGACAGTTCCAACGCCTACTCCACAATCCTCCCGGTTGCATCTGGGTTGTGCAAGATCCGTTGCAATGGGAAGCGAGTGACGACGGTGATCTCATGTGCCTGAAAATAGTGATGCAACTTTCTTGAGGCCATAAGAAGGCCGAAGAGCAGCTTCTGCACACCAGAAAATCTTCATCTAGCCCCCTGCAAGAGGGAGCTAACAAAGTAGGTTGGGTGTTGCATCATCTTCTTCTGTTTCACTTCGCTTGCTTACGTAGATCCTATCTCGCCGGGACCAGGCTCTGCCAGGGGTCCCGCCTTGCTGGCATCAGGCCCTTCCGGGGAATGCGCCGGCTCATCATCTGACCACTTGTGCAGCACTGACCACTTGATTCGTCGCCGCTAGATATAGCATCAATGGCTCTTGCGGTTTAGGTGCGACTAGTATTGGCATAGACGAGAGGTACCTCTTCAAATCTTGTAGTGCTGCCTCCGCTTCCGGAGTACATTTCATTTGACCTGCCTTTTTCAAAATTTTGAAAAAGGGTAGGGTGCGCTCAACATATTTGGAGATGATCCTACTCAGAGCAGCAACGCAGCCAGCAAGCCTTCGTACATCCTTGACTCGTCTTGGTGCCTCAATCTGCTCAATCACCTTGATCTTGTCGGAATTTGCTTCGATTCTGCGTTGAGATACAAAGAACACGAGAAGTTTGCCAGATGGGACACCGAACACACACTTCTCAGGGTTGAGCTTGAGGTTGATCTTGCGCAAATCTGCAAATGTTTCTTCCAGATCTTGCACGAGTGTTGCTTTGTCCTTGGTTTTGACCACTATATCATCCATATACGCTTCCATATTTATATGTAGCTGGGGCTCAAAACCAATTTGGACCACTTGGGAAAATGTCGAACCAGCGCTTTTCAACCGGAAAGGCATTCATACAAAACAGTACGTACCACATGGGGTGATGAACGCAGTCTTTTCTTCATCTTCCTTTGTCACGAAGATTTGGTGGTATCCTGAGTAGGCGTCGAGGAACGACAGCAGGTCGCACTCGGCAGTGGAGTCCACTATCTGGTCAATGCACGGCAAGGGAAAAGGATCCTTTGGACAGGCTTTATTGATATCTGTATAGTCAATACGCAACCTCCATTTCCCATTTTCCTTGCGCACCGCCACTGGATTGGCCAAACATGTTGGGTGGAGCACACCTCTGACCAAGCCTGCCGCTTCCAACTTCTTGATCTCTTCAATGATAAACTATTGCCGCTCCAAAGCTTGCTTTCTGACCTTCTACTTGACGGGTCGCGCATGAGGACATGTAGTAAGGTGGTGCTCAATCACCTCCCTGGGAACGTCGGGGATGTCAGATGCTTGTCATGCAAACACATTGACATTCGCCCGCAAGAAGGTGACGAGCGCGCTTTCCTATTTGCTGTCAAGGGTGGAGCTTATGGTAAAATCTCCGCCCGTGTCGTCCTCCTTGACGGGTACCTTCTTGGTTTCCGGTGGTGCTGCCTTGGATTTCTTTCTCTTGCCGGTGGAGCTCTATGGCATGTCCTAATCAGGAATGCAGCACTCCGAGGAGGCGTGTTTGCCGAAGTGGGTGCAAGAGGCCTTGCTAGGGCCAGAAGTCTTGTAGGCGATTGAGGCCTTGCTGGTCTTCTTCCCCTTGGTAGTTCCAGTGGTAGGAGCAAGTGTTTTGGCGACAGGCGCTGCAACTGCCTCTCTGTAGAGTAGGTCGGCATGGATGAGTGCATCCCTTTTGTCGTAGCCGATAGTGATGATGCTCATCGGGCCAGGCATCTTCAGCTTGTTGTAGGCATAGTGTGACGCCGCCATAAACTTGGCCAGCGCTGGACGACCAAGGATCCCGTTATATGGCAACGGGATATCAGCGACATAAAAAATGATCTTCTCTATCCTATAGTTCAGGTCACCACCAAATTTGACCGATAATGTGTAGGATCGAAAGTATGTCTAGAGGGAGGGTCAATAGACTACTTGACCAAATAAAAGCTTATCCTTTTCCCAATTTTAGTTCTTGGCGGATTTTAGCAACTTTGGACAAGTCAAGCAATCTTAACACAATTCAAGCAAGCATGCAAAGAGTATATGAGCAGCAGAAAGTAAAGCATGCAACTTGCAAGAGTGTAAAGGGAAGGGTTTGGAGAGTGCAAACGCAATAGGAGACACGTATGTTTTTGTCGTGGTTCCGATAGGTGGTGCTATCGTACATCCACATTGATGGAGACTTCAACCCACGAAGGGTAACGGCTGCGCGAGTCCACGGAGGGCTCCACCCATGAAGGGTCCATGAAGAAGCAACCTTGTCTATCCCACCATGGCCGTCGCCCACGAAGGACTTGCCTCACTAGCGGTAGATCTTCACGAAGTAGGCGATCTCCTTGCCCGTACAAACTCCTAGGTTCAACTCCACAATCTTGTCAGAGGCTCCCAAGTGACAACTAGCCAATCTAGGAGACACCACTCTCCAAGAAGTAACAAATGGTGTGTTGATGATGAACTCCTTGCTCTTGTGCTTCAAATGATAGTCTCCCCAACACTCAACTCTCTCTCACAGGATTTGGATTTGGTCGAATGAAGATTTGAGTGGAAAGCAACTTGGGGAAGGCTAGAGATCAAGATTCATATGGTAGGAATGCAATATCTTGGCCTCAACACAAGTGTAGGTGGTTCTCTCTCAGAAAATGTAAGTTGGAAGTGTAGGTTCGTTCTGATGGCTCTCTCCACGAATGAAGAGGAGGTGGAGGGGTATATATAGCCTCCACACAAAATCTAACTGTTACACACAACTTGCCAATCTTGGTGGGACCGAATTGAGAAACTCAGTCGGACCGATTTAGCAAATCTAGTGACCGTTAGGATTTTCGGTGAGACCGACATGCAACTCGGTAGGACCCATATGGTTAGGGTTAGGGCATAACGTAATCTTGCTGAGACCGATTACACAAACTCGGTGAGACCGATTTTGGTAATAAGCTAACCAGAGAGTTGGTCAGGTAAACTCGGTGGGACCGATTCGCTCATTTCGGTGAGACTGAAATGTTACGAAAGGAAAATAGAGAGTTTACATTGCAATCTTGGTGGGACCGACTGCACATCTTGGTTGGACCGAAACATTACGAAGGGAAACAGAGAGATTACAATCCCATCTCGGTGAGACCGAGATCCCTATCGGTGAGACCGATTTGCCTAGGGTTTGTGGCAGTGGCTATGACATCTGAACTCGGTGGCGCCGGATAGGAAGAATCGGTGGGGCCGAGTTTGACTTTTGGTTTAGGTCATATGTGGATGTGAGAAAGTAGTTGAGGGCTTTGGAGCATATCACTAAGCATTTTGAGCAAGAACCTCATTAAGCAACACCTCATCCCTCCTTGATAGTATTGGCTCTTCCTATAGACTCAATGTGATCTGCGATCACTAAAATAGAAAATGTAGAATCTTGAGCTTTGAGCTTGAGCCAATCCTTTTGTCCTTAGCATTTTGAGGGGTCCACTTTTCTCATCAATGCCATGCCAATCATTGAGATTTCCTGAAATATTTATCTTGAAATTGCATTAGCTCAATGAGCTATATGTTGTTAGGAATTACCAAAACCACCTAGGGATAGTTGCACTTTCAATCTCCCCCTTTTTGGTAATTGATGACAACATATAGATCAAAGCTTCGACAAATGATAATAAGAGTGAAAAACATTGTCGCTTTGAGAAGTATGTGAAAAGCAAGAGCTCCCCCTAAATTTGTGCATAGTTTAAGATTTGCTTTGGACTGCAAATGCACAATGAGTTAGGATCACGGGTTACTCTTCCATGCCACATACATCTTGGTGGAGCACTCAAAATGATAATAATTAAATACATGCACTCATCACCAAGCAAAGTGAATGATCATATAGAGATATAAAAGGATAATGTCATCCAACAAGCATTAAGGTAGCATATGATCAAACACATGATCATCCAAGTATCTCACAAAAGGTATAGAGTATCTCAAACAAGCAAATAACAAAGTTCAACCACCAAAAACAAGAGAGGACAAAAAGCAACACTCCCTCTCGAAGCCTATGATCTATACATTTTCTCCCCCTTTGGCAACAAGTTACCAAAAAGTTCATAAAAATGCATAGTGCTAGATCGACTCTCAGGCTTGGTCTTCAGGTGGTGGTGTAGATAAAACTCCAAGGACGAGGGCATTAGTTGATGTAGATGGAGCTGGTGGAGTGGGTGCTGGAGCTGGATGCACTGAAGCTGTAGCTGGTGCAGATGAAGTTGCTTTGGTGTCTGTAACTGGCACTGCAGCAGATCTCTGTCCTCTGGGCAATCTAGCAAAAGCATCAGTGGTAGACTTGCCCTTCTTCTCCTGCACTTCATCCTAAAGTTTCTCAACAACTGACTGTATCTCAGTGACCTTCACATCTAAATCATAGAACTTTTGCTCTATGATTCTCTCCAAGCTCTCCTGGTTTTGAGTCAGGGTGGCCAATACCTTCTCAATCCTTAGAGTGGAGGCAATCAAGTAGCCAAGCTGATCTTGCTTGCTCTTCAGGAAAATCTGAGATGCCTCTTCAGCAGTTGGCATCTTTGCAGCCTTCTCAGCCCTTGCCTTCTCCTTCTTTTCTTGTGCTTGCACAGAGGATGGTTCATTCTCATCCATCACCACAGTGTTGTCCTCAAAGTCTGGGTAGATGGGCATGTGTTCCTTGTCCAAGAGATATGTGCCAGTGCCCATCTTGGAGTTGATTAGCTCCTGGATCTGTGGGGCATACCCACAACTTCTGTTCTGGTCAGCAGCTGTCCTCTTGATAGTTTCCACAATTAGGCTCATGACTTTGAACTTTTGAGGCACATCAAATATGTGAAGCAGGTTACCTGCATGGCCTTTGATCATCTTGTGATCACCTGACTTTGGCAATAGAGTATGCCTGAGGATCCAGTTGATTGTTGGCAAACCTGACAGAAGGTAATGTACCGATCCAAATTTGTGTGTCTCAAGAGCAACATGTGGGATCTCTCTATACATATGTGCCATGGAGTTGTGATCCTTCTTCTTCTTGGCATAGACATCCAAGTCATCCTCATTCTCCTTAGGAGCATTGATCAATTTTGCCCATTCTTCAACTGTTGATTGGTACCTACTACCTTCAGACATCCAGACAATCCTTCCATCTGGGTAGAAATGAGCTGTGGAGTAGAACTGCATAATAAGCTCATCATTCCACTTTGTGAGCTTCTGCCCAACAAAGTTCTCTACTCCACAAGACTTGAAACTATCATAGACTCCAGGATAGTATTCTTCATTTTCCCTGATGTACTTCCAGTCCACCCATCTCATATCACAGACTATAGGCTTCTTGTCAAGCAGCACTATCTCATAGAAGTCATGCTGTTCCTTTGTATGGAACCTATAGTCCACAGCAGTTCTTCTCCTGACTTCATAGGGATCAATCAATCTCCACTATCTGAGTCCTGCATCCTTTCTGAGCTTCATGTCCTCAGCTACTGGATGAGCATCATTGTGATCTGGAATTTTGGGCTTCAACTTCCTCAAGACATGTGACTCATCATCATCTTCTTCTATAGCAGCTTCAGGCACTGGGGCCTTGTTCTTCTCTCCAGCAGGAATATTCCTTGTATTCCTCTTGGGTGCAGCTTTGAGCTTTGGTGCAGCTGCCTTGGGAGCTTCTTTGGGCTTTGATGGAGCAGCCCCTGATCTTATAGCATCTCCCATAAGCTTTTGAGCTCTAGGTGCTGGTGCAGCAACCTCTTCCTCTTCTTCTTCATAGTCTCTCCTCATAGAGGGGTTACCAAGTACCTTGACAGTAGTGGTTCTGACTCTCTTCTTCTTTTTGTCTTGGCCAACAGCTTCATCTTCAAACTCAATGGTGAACGTAATGGTTTCACCAGTGGCAACCTTCCTAGGTTTGGAAGTGGGAATCCTTCTTGCAGGTGCTTTGGTCCTCATACCAGGCTTAGTGGCAGCAGTTGTGCCATATTCCTTCTTTAGCACCTTCTTCTTTGAGGTGGCCTCATCCTCAACAGCCACATAGTCCTCATCCTCAGAATATGAGGTTCTCTTCTTTCTGGCCCTGGTATGATGGGTGTGCTCCTGCTACCATCATCATAGCTACTAGAGGGACTCGTGCCCTCACTCATGTGAACTTGCTCCACAGACTTGTTCTAACTGTCACTCTGATCTGACATGACGCAAACACTGACAGCAGACCTTGTGAATAGATATAGATGAGATAGATAGGATGAGCATCACAAAGTACAAAGGTTTTTGCAAAAGAATGAGTCAAAAACTTAGTTTTAGTTTTCCATAGAAAGCATTTCAGATCTACCGATTTGAAAACTCGGTGATACCAAAGCAGCTTTTGGAACCTAAACTAGTGAACTCGGTCAGACCAAGTCACAGTTCGGTGGCACCGAGACTGCTAGGGTTTCACAAAGTCCTGAACTCGGTCACACCAATTTGCAATTCTCGGTCAGACCGAGAATCACATGTGCAATGGCCTTTGCCAAATTGGTGGAACCGATTTCTACAACTCGGTTGGTCCGAGATGATTTCGGCGGAAACCTAACCCTAAATTTTCAATCCACAACTAAACTACAGAGTGATTTCGCTGGATAGAGTGATCTCAATCGTGGCAAGATACATGACAAAACAATGTGCTAGGAATTGGAGTGAGATATAGCACAAGGATCAAGTCCATACCCTAAGTGCGGTTATGGACCTACTACGGCGGCAACGACGGAGACGATTCCCATTGACAGCGGCGGAGACCAGCGGCAGGAGGCAGCTGGCGACGAGGAGGACGATCTGGAGACCTAGGGAGGCAGAGCAGGCTGAGCGCGGGCGAAGGGGTTCGGAGAAATTTCCAAATTTTAGCTCGGGGATATATATAGCCTGACCCTGTCGGTGTGACCGAGTGGAACAACTCGGTGGCACCGAGATGCATAACTGCAAGCAGTTACTGCAACTCGATGTGACCGAAAAGTTCAAATCGGTTGCACTAAGATTGAAAACCTAGATCGACTTAGTGATCTCGGTATGAACGAAATGGATGAATCGGTCAGACCGAAACGCACAAAGAAGTTTTGGAAGTTTAAGTCTATGACGAATCGGGGACTCCGAGTGCTCCTCACACAGAGTGGTCCGAATCTGACTTGATCAAACTTTGTGATGTAGCATGAATAGAGTTTGAGACAAGAAAAGCACAGATAGCTAGAGAGGGTTCTTAGGCATTCCTGTCCATCCACTTGGCAAAAGAAAATAAACCAAACAATCAAAGCAACAAGTGGATGTCCTCGAATGAGTAAAATATGCAACCATCATGCTCACACAATAAAATGGCAAATGAAATATGTGGCAAAGCATGCACAACCAATTCTAGCATCTATCAAGCAATTGGCGATGACTAGGTCATCTATATATGAGTATATTGACTTAGGAGTCAAATGAGAACATTCGATCATAGGTCATACTCATCGTTTAAGCTCAAGTGGGGTTACCACTTTTACATAAAGCATTGTTGTGTTCACACCATTAGAGTTGCTTTAGCTCAATTCTTAGAGTAAAGCTCCCCCTAGATGTGAGATCCCCCCTAAGAGGGATGGACAAACCTTGGGTTTTGTCGATGATGACTTCATGTAGGTGTTGAAGATGTGGATGCTCAATGTTGATATAGATCATTTGGAGCAATACTTTGGAGTGAGTTGCACTTTCAATACCTACATGGGTTAGTCCCACAAGGAACAAACAAGGATATCCATAGACATAGAGTGATGCACATATAAGATGATGTCTATGAAAGCATTAGGTTACCTTGTCCCTTGTCTTACCAACAAGAGGGTTTGTGACTCCATGAACTAGTGCAAGATGTGGAAGTTGATTGCACTTGTTCTCGCCAAAATGATAAGAGTGAAGTATGTTGGCGGAGTCACCCTCAAGAACTCTCTAGTTCTTCTTTTTCGGGATCCACACCATCTTGATGGGAATCCTTGGAGTTGTAGTCGTACTTGATGAAGTAGAACTTGATGTAGTCTTGGGAACCCACTTGACCAAGGCCTTAGGAGCTTCTTCAAATGCATCAATCTCCTCTTGAAGCTTGTCCTTGCCTTTTTTTCTTGTGGTCTTGTGGTGGAAGATCATCTTGAGCTTGTGTCCCTTTGAAAGAAGTAGGATCATACTTCTCTTGTTGAGGAACAAACTTTGTCTTGGGGTATTGATCTTCTTCCTACTCAACTCCAATGGCATTGAACTTTCGTTCAAAACCAACACCTTGGTTCTTCCGGTGCCTTCCTTGCTTGCGTACAATTTCCTTGAATTGCTTACTCCCGGCAAGGCTCTTGTAAACACCTTTCTCTATAATTCCCTTCAATAAGCTATTTTCTTGCTTAAGTGTAACTTGGCTACGAGAATCATTAGTGGAATCAAGAGAACTACTAGAAGCAACAACATTGGATTTAGCATGATTATTGTTCCTACTAGAGGAAGAATCTTTCTTGTTCTTGTTACTAGACTTGACTTGAGGCATGTAAGTGGATAAGAGTAAATGCTTGGCAATGCAAGAAGAACTTTTCTTGCGAAGATCATCATTGATTACCTTTAAGAACTCATGCTCTTGCTCAATGTTGAGATTTTCAAAGCGTAACTTCTCATGAGTCCTTAAAAGTTCACAATGATCTCCTAAGATAGTTTCATGAGCTAACTTAAGAGTGTTTAGTTCTTTAGTTAGAAGCTCAATCTTCTTCTTATCATTGTCATTCGTTTTATCTTGATTAGCATGATTAATTGATGTTTCATCATAGTATTCATCACTAGAGTTGTCAACAAGTAAATCATCATCACCTAACAAGTCATCTTCATCACTATTGAAATCAACATACTCGGGGTGTGATACCTTTGGGCCTTTAGCCATGAAGCATCTTCCAAGTCCTTCATTTGGTGAATCAAATATGTCGTAGGAGTTGGTTAACACAAGTGCTAGACCAGCAACACCTTCATCTTGAGTATATTCGGAGTCGGAGTGATAGCTTATCTCGGAGTGATTGTCGGAGTCGGAGCCGGATACCCATTCACGAACATGAGCTTGATGTCTTCGTTTTGTGTAGCTCCTTGATGACTTGTCCTTCCTTTCCGAATCCTTGCTTCTCCGGGATGTTCTTCGTTCATAACGATCATCTCTACTCCTTCTCTCTCTTGGTGGTGATTCTTCTCTTCTACTTCTTCTCTTAGGTGATTCTTCTCTTCTCTTGTAGGGAGCCGTACACTCATTGGAATAGTGTCTGGGTTTTCCACAATTGTAGCAATTACGCTCTCGACTAGAAGATCTTTTGTCATTGCAGGACCTTGACTTGGAACTTCTTTCCTTGCTTCTACTCTTGTAGAACTTGTTGAAGTTCTTCACCATTAGGCTCAATTCTTCATTGAAGGTTTGTTTCTCACTTGATGATGTGGGAGCTTCACATGAGGCTTTGTAAGCACCACTTGACTTGTTGTGGAGCTCCTCCTTATCCTTGAGTGCCATCTCATGAGCAACAATTCTTCCAATGACTTCCGTTGGCTTGAGATCTTTGTAATTGGGCATCATTTGAATCAATGTGCACACGGTATCATATTTTCCGTCCAAAGATCTTAGGATCTTCTTGATGATGAATTTGTCGGCCACCTCTTCACTTCCTAAGCCGGCAATCTCATTTGTGATAAGAGCAAGCCTAGAGTACATTTCAGCGATGCCTTCACCATCCTTCATTTTGAACTTGTCAAGCTGACTTTGAAGCACATCCAACTTGGATTCCTTGACGGAGTCGGTACCTTCATGCATATCAATCAAAGTATCCCAAATTTCATTTGCATTCTCAAGACGGCTGATTTTGTTGAATTCTTTGGGGCACAATCCGTTGAAGAGGATATCACAAGCTTGAGCGTTGTATTACAGCATCTTCAACTCTTCCGTGGTATCTTCACGGTTCGGTTCTCTCCCATCAAAGAATTCACCTTGCAAGCCAATACACGCAATAGCCAAAACGGCGGGGTTATGTCCAAGAAAATGCATTTGCATCTTATGCTTCCAACTAGCAAAATTAGTACCATCAAAGTAAGGACCTCTACGGTGGTAATTTCCCTCGCTAGACGCCATACTCTCCTAGGTTGTGAAACCAAGTCTATGACTACCAAAAGCTATGGAAATCAAAGCAAATGGAGACCAAAGCTATGATACCACTTGTAGGATCGAAAGAATGTCTAGAGGGGGGTGATTATACTACTTGACCAAATAAAAGCTTATCCTTTTCCCAATTTTAGTTCTTGGCAGATTTTAGCAACTTTGGACAAGTCAAGCAATCTTAACACAATTAAAGCAAGCATGCAAAGAGTATATGAGCACCAGAAAGTAAAGCATGCAACTTGCAAGAATGTAAGGGAAGGGTTTGGAGAGTGCAAACGCAATAGGAGACACGGATGTTTTTGTCATGGTTCCGATAGGTGGTGCTATCGTACATCCACGTTGATGGAGACTTCAACCCACGAAGGATAACGGCTGTGCGAATCCATGGAGGGCTCCACCCACAAAGGGTCCATGAAGAAGCAACCTTGTCTATCCCACCATGGTCGTCGCCCACGAAGGACTTGCCTCACTAGCGGTAGATTTTCACAATGTAGGCGATCTCCTTGCCCGTACAAACTCCTTGGTTCAACTCCACAGTCTTGTCAGAGGCTCCCAAGTGACACCTAGACAATCTAGGAGACACCCCTCTCCAAGAAGTAACAAATGGTGTGTTGATGATGAACTCCTTGCTCTTGTGCTTCAAATGATAGTCTCCCCAACACTCAACTCTCTCTCACAGGATTTGGATTTGGTGCAAAGAAGATTTGAGTGGAAAGCAACTTCGGGAAGGCTAGAGATCAAGATTCATATGGTAGGAATGGAATATCTTGGCCTCAAGACAAGTGTAGGTGGTTCTCTCTCAGAAAATGTAAGTTGGAAGTGTAGGTTTGTTCTGATGGCTCTCTCCATGAATGAAGAGGAGGTGGAGGGATATATATTAGCCTCCACACAAATCTAACCGTTACACAAAACTTGCCAATCTCGGTGGGAACGAATTGAGAAACTCGGTCGGAACGATTCAGCAAATCTAGTGACCGTTAGGATTTTCGGTGGGACCGACATGCAACTCGGTAGGACCAATATGGTTAGGGTTAGGGCATAACTTAATCTCGGTGAGACCGATTACACAAACTCGGTGAGACCGATTTTGGTAATAAGCTAACTAGAGAGTTGGTCAGGTAAACTCGATGGGACCGATTCGCTCATTTCGGTGAGACCGAAATGTTACGAAAGGAAAACAGAGAGTTTACATTGCAATCTCGGTGGGACCGATCGCGCATCTCGGTGGGACCGAAACATTACGAAGGGAAATAGAGAGATTACAATCCCATCTCGGTGAGACCGAGATCCCTATTGGTGAGACCGATTTGCCTAGGGTTTGTGGCAGTGGCTATGACATCTGAACTCGGTGGCGCCGGATAGGAAGAATCGGTGGGGACGAGTTTGACTTTTGGTTTAGGTCATATGTGGATGTGAGAAAGTAGTTGAGGGCTTTGGAGCATATCACTAAGCATTTTGAGCAAGAACCTCAGTAAGCAACACCTCATCCCTCCTTGGTAGTATTGGCTTTTCCTGTAGACTCAATGTGATCTTGGATCACTAAAATAGAAAATGTAGAGTCTTGAGCTTTGAGCTTGAGCCAATCCTTTTGTCCTTAGCATTTTGAGGGGTCCACTTTTCTCATCCATGCCATGCCAATCATTGAGCTTTCCTGAAATATTTATCTTGAAATAGCATTAGCTCAATGAGCTATATGTTGTTAGGAATTACCAAAGCCACCAAGGGATAGTTGCACTTTCATAATGTGACCCTCCCTTTAGGATAGCTTCTCCCTGGATAGATCCCTTGAAACGTTCCTGTTTCTTTGAGATCTTCATGAGGAATCTGCAGCTTCTTGATTACATTGGGTGAGATCAAGTTCAAAGCAGCCCCACCGTCGAATAGCATTTTCTCACCTTGAGGTTGTGGATTTTTGGTGAAACCAACAATGGCAAACACCCGACCACGGTTGTGCGATCAGGGTGATCCTCGGCGTAAAAAATGATAGGCGTGTTGGACCATTTCAGTGGCTTCTGGGCGTCGATCATTAGCTCCGTCGCATTAATCTCACATGCCCACTATTTAAGTTGGTGGTGGGAAGAATGCAACGAAGCGACTCCATCAATGCACATGACCTCCGTAGCTTTCTAGAACTCGTGCTTGCTGGCCTCATCGTCATCGTCATGATCGTCATCCCCCTCTTTCTTATCGCGGCCTCGAACGGGCCTCTCTTGTTGCTTGTCCTTGCCGCGGCGACCCCCTCGGCCGCCGCGCTTCCTGTCAGATCCCTCAGCACCATCCTGGCCCTTCTCTTTGTCTCGTCTTTCGTACTCAGCCCTCTGTTTCTCCATCAGTTGCTCAACTTGACGGCAGTTTTGGAGGTCATGGCCTTTGGTGAGATGAATCTTGCAATATTGCTTGTCGGAGCCCTCTGACTTATCGGCAATCGCCAAGGCCCGACAGGCATCGCACCCGGCAATCTCCTTGCTAGGGTCATCGACCTTGGCCTCTTGGCAGTGTCGGGGTTGCCGGATTCTTCGACGGCAAGCACGATCTTGCCCTTGCGCTTCCTGTTGCGTCGTTAGCCCTTCTTTGCCAGGGGACGACATCTTCTTCCACAGAGTCACTTTCCACGCCGGTATCTTCACCCGGGTACTTTCTTCCTTCTTCAGCTCGAGCACACCTGTCGGCCAGAACATAAAGCTCGGTAACATCCGTAATCTTGTTCATCGCCAGCTCTTCACGCATCTTACAATTGCGCACATTCTGATGGAGCGCACTGATGACAGCGGTGGGATGAACATCTGGGATGTTGTACTACACACGGCTGAACCTTTGTATGTATTTGCGCAAGCATTCACCGTCCTTCTAGGGGATCACATGCAAATCACTTGCCTGGCCAGGAGCTACGTGGCCGCTAGTAAAGGCGCCAACAAACTCGTGGCACAGATCCGACCAAGAGGAGATGGAATCTATCATCAAGTGCATCAACCATGACCTGACATTGGGCTTGAGCACCAACAGGAAGTAGTTGGCAAGTACCTTCCTGTCCCGAGCTCCGACAGCTTGCATCGCGATGGTGTAAACGCTCACTAACTCGGAAAGATGAGTCTTGCCATCGTACTTCTCCGGGACCTCTGGTTTGAACGTGCAGGTAGTGGGCCACTGGAACTGTCGTAGCTCACAGGTAAACGCTGGACAGGTTATTGCATAAGGCAAGTCACTAGAATCCCCCGGCGCAGGCTTGTATGCAGTGGGCCCCGCACACCTATCAGATTGGTGGCGTGCTTCCCGTCGCCGCTCGATGGTGGTTCGAGCGTCCTCCTTGAGCCATTCCCGAAGAACTTGACGTTGGTCGCGATGTGCTCATGGATTGGACGATGCCGTGGATACGTCGTCACGGGCATCGACCCGACGGGCTGGCGACCGCCACCGTCACGGTGGAGGGGAGTACACCGTGGTTGTGGTGCCTTCAACCCTTCCACTGTTGACATGTGCTAGCTCGATGGTCCGGCGCCGCGAAGGACTTGCCTCCTGGGGCCATTGTCGGTGTCAAAACCGGCGGATCTCGGGTAGGGGGTCCCGATCTGTGCGTCAAGGCTGATGGTAACAGGAAGCAAGGGACACAGATGTTTACCTAGGTTAGGGCCCTCTCGATGGAGGTAAAACCCTACTTACTGCTTGATTAATATTGATGATATGGGTAGTACAAGAGTAGATCTACCACGAGATCGTAGAGGCTAAACCCTAGAAGCTAGCCTATGATGGTATGATTGTAATTGTGATCGGCCTTCTAAGGACCCACATCTCCGGTTTATATAGACATCGGAGAGGGCTAGGGTTTACTTGGAGTCAGTTACAAGAAAGGAAACACAATATCCGGATCGTCAAGCTGGCCTTCCACGCAAAGGAGAGTCCCATCCGGACACGGGCCGAAGTCTTGAGTCTTGTATCTTCACGCTTTAATAGTCCGGACGTTGCACATAGTCCGGCTGTCCGGATACCCCCTAATCCAGGACTCCCTTAGTAGCCCCTGAACCAGGCTTCAATGACGATGAGTCCGGCGTGTAGTATTGCCTTCGGCATTGCAAGGCGGGTTCCTTCTCCGAGTACTCCAAAGTAATTATTGATCACTTGAATCGTGTCCGGATCTACAAGATGATCTTTACACACCGCTGTAGAGAGAATGATATTTCACAAACGCAATATGCTGACAACTTTTTCTGATGACGTGACATCTTATTACGGTCGGATCATTGTTCGAACCGTTTTCTCACAACCAGCTACAACGCATATTGCAAGGCGGTTTCTTTGACACGTCTTGTCAAAGTAGAGATCGTGTCCCCTTATCACGAGATTCACATCAACACGGGTATGGGTAATCCCACCACGCCATCAATCGTGGCGCTTGGGAAGCAAGCGATTCCCAACGAGCAAGTGGGGAGGCGCACCGCTTTCGGCGCCTCTATAAAGGGATAAGATTTCCCCATTTTCACCCATGCCTTCGTCCTCCTTTGCCCACTCTTGCCCCCTCGAGCTCCAGTGCCCAAGCCCAAGTCTTCTCCGCACAGCTAAGCATGTCCAAAGCAGGAGGCAAGTGGGTGGCTTCCACCGTCAAGTAGAAGCACATCGCGAATCTCCGGGTGGCCGGATACTTGGCCGCGGACATAGCGCACCGGCTACCGGACGCCGGGCAGGTCCTTCCGACCCCAGGACCCCATGAGAGGGTCGTATTCGTCGCCCACTTCGTCCGTGGACTAGGATTTCCACTCCATCCCTTCGTCCGCGGGCTCATGTTCTACTACGGGCTAGATTTCCATGATCTAGCCCCGAACTTCGTCCTCAACATCTCGGCGTTCATCATCGTATGCGAGGCCTTCCTCCGCATCCGGCCTCATTTCGGCCTGTGGCTGCAAAACTTCTGTGTGAAGCCGGAGATTGTAAGCGGCCAGCAGGAGGAGTGCGGAGGGGCCATGCTGGGCAAAATGCCTAACTTCACCTGGCTGGATGGTTCCTTCGCGGAGACCGTAAAAGGATGGCAATCGGGGTGGTTCTACATCACCGAGCCGCGCGACGCCAACTGGGCAGCGGCCCCCCGAGTGCCGATCAGGAGCCCCCATGCGGCTCACCTCCTGGGAAAAGAAGGGCCTGTCTTGGGGCGATTCTACGGAGCTGAACGGACTCCAGACATGCATCAAAAGCATGAAGGACAAGAACATCAAGCTTTTCAACATGATCCAGGTCATGCTCGTTCGCCGGATCCTGCCCTGCCAAAGGCGGGCATTCAATCTGCGGGAGTTCGTCCCGGCCGAACACCAAATGCTCCGGAAGCTCTACGACATGACACACAAAGGCGCATGGAAGGTGCTATTCGAGGCCTCTGAAGTACCTCCTCCCACATCCGAGGACCATGGGCTTCACGCCGCGCGGGCTCCTAGTCAGGTGAGTTCTCGGACTACCACTGGACCTAGTTCTTCCCAATATATTCATGGGAGAACCTTAAGTAGTTATGCATGTTTGCTTCAGGATTATGTGGAGACAGGGGAGCAGGTTTATTGTCCGGCTGCGCTGCCAGAAGGCCCTGCTGATGCTCTCCTGACGGAGATGCTGTTCCCGGCACCGTACAAGGTGCCGGAGAAGAAGGCCGAAAAGAAGGCCCCAGGGACCCGAAAGGGTCTCCGGCGTAAGGTTGTGCCAGAAGCCTCGTCCGAAGACGACGAGGCACACTCCTCCCACGAAGGGGATGAGGAAGAAGAAGAAGAAGATGCCCCATCCGGAAAGGATGAGGGGCCCGGGGAGGCAGACCGGGGGGCCGGAAAAGGCCCTCGTCGTAAGGCCATCATACACCTGTCGTCTGATGATGACGAGACGGATTCCTCCCGCGGAGGCGGGGGAAATCAAGAAGAAATTCTACCTCCCCACACTGGGGGGAGAAGAAGAGAAAAGCCGCTCGGAGGGGGAGGCTAGGGCGTCCAAGAAGGGGAAAGTGTCCCTTCCGGACTACTCCATCACGGCTGCTCACAACAAGGAGGGGTGGCTGCCCAGGGGGAAGCCCCCAGTGCGATCGTAAGTGTCCGCACTCCACCATAACTTCACTCTATAGCTTTTGTTTAACACCGAACATATGTGCAGTCCGGCCAGGGCTCACCCCGAGGTATCTTCCTCCGGGTCCCTGAGCGATTCGGAGATCAATTCGCTCCCGACAGCCACTACTCCTCAGCCCGCAGATGACACGAAGGTGTTGTCCCGAAGGCTCCCTGAGCAGGGGGAGGTGACTCTGGAGACGCCCCGAGGCGGGGTCCCAGATGTCGGACACGCGGGGTTCAAGATCCCCGCGGATCGTGTCGATGAGAGCCACAGTAGGCCGAGCTCTCAGCCGAACACTGTCCCGGAACCTTCAATGGTTCCGAACTCAGGTGGACAGCCCCTCGTTAGGGAGGGCGAGCCGTCTGCATCGAGGACTTCCGGTGTGCCCGAGGCGCCGGATTGTCTGCTGGAAGCACTTCGCGGGGCTTCCATAGATGAAGAGCACAGTACTCTTATGAGTTCGGTGATTCGGAAGGTTTCGTCCGCCAAGAGTGGACTAACCGAAGCTTGCACCAGCCTCTTGACAGGCTTTGAGGTAAGTAATAAATATGTGTAAAATTATCACCCGATAGGTAGTAGCCCCTGATACTCTGTTTGGTATTCGGAAAGAAAAGCCAAACGGAGGGTCAATTATAATCCGCAAGAGTCTAACAATAAATATTCGTGTGCATAAGTAGGCTGTGCTGCTTGCTGCTGCTGCCCATACTGCCGAGGTTGCCGAACTGAAGCGGGACCTGGAGTAGGCACAGGGAGAGCTCGGCCTCACGAAGAGGCAACTCGAGGAGAATAAAGGTAAGCGATTCCCTGCTCGCATGTATTTAAAGATAGGCAAAATTGGCTAGTCTAATGCCAAAGCGTCGTGACTGTGTAACAGGGGCCACCGCCGAAGTGGCGTCCCTGAAGAAAGCGCTGTCCGAGGCTGAAGACAAAGCGGCCTTGGAATGCAAGGAGCACGAAAAGCAAAGTGCTAGAGTGGGCGAGGTACAGCAAGAGAACTAGGACCTTGGCGAGAAGTGTGAGTCCGTGGAGCATGATCTGAAGATGAAAGAGGCCGAGCTTGCGAAGGCCCTTGTGAATTTGAAAGATGCCAAGGCCGAAGCCGACAAAGCACAGCAGGAGATCCAGGAGGCCAAAAAGATAGCAGCAGGTAAGAAGTTCTTTATGCAAAGCAAACATGTGGAGGAGGCGTTTCTTTTACTTACTCGAATTCGGAGCTCTCCAGGGGCATTCGCAGATCTGTCACGCAGCGTATCAGACGCTGCGAAGTTCTACCGTGCCTAGGAGGGGAGCTCAACTGAGAAGTTGTTCTGGTCCCAGTATGCCGGGGTCGAACACCCAATGCCTCTGAGTGACCAACTGAAGCAGTTGGCCGAACTCCACAGGGCGGCGAACTGGCTATGAAAGGTTTCATGGTCCGGATGTGGCCTGGTGAGCTCCTGCCCACTAGCTACTTTGGCCTGATCAAGCGGATGGTGGATGCCTGTCCGCGCCTTGACGAGATCAGGCGATCCGTTTGCATTGAGGGTGCCCGCCGGGCCTTTGCCCGCGTCAAGGTGCATTGGGGCAAGCTGGATGCGGAGAAGCTGGTCAAGGACGGGCCGCCGGAGGGCAAGGCGCATCGCCATCTCGAGATGTACTATGATGGCGTTATGAAGGGTACTCGTCTCGTGGCCGATGAGTGTGCCAAGGACACCATTTTCGAATGAATTCACTTCTGTCATGTTTGTAGTTTAAAGACGAAGTTACTTGTGCTATGTAGCGCTTTTGTTATTTAAAATATTACCTTCTGTGCGGCTGTTTATAAGATTCTGAAAGTAGGCCAGTCGTCGGCTTCCGCCCCCACGTAACTAGTACTAGGGTGTTCGTGGAAAACCCGGACACTCTTTATCCAAATGTTTGGTCCATTAAGGAGGTGCCCGGCACAGCGAACAAGGCAATCGGACCATGCGGCTTTATAACTTTCACTTAGCCATAGAAGTCTACAATTTTAAATTTCGGCGAAGCCCCTAGAATTCGGAAGGCCGAACTAGGGCGCTATACACGCCTAGATCGGACGAAGCCGATTTATCGCCTAAAGCGGAAAATCTTTAAGGATTTTAAGACCTCTCGAACAGCGACCAGCTCTCGCCACAACATGCCGGTCAGTTTTTGGCTTTCTCTACTGAGGTGCACGTCCGGAAGAACCGGGACACAATCGCAGTAGTTCTCCCTGCGCTACCTTAGCCGATATAACGGAACGTAAGGCACCAAAACAAGGGAGCCGGGCTATCCCAACTGTAGACCCAAGACATGATTCGGAGCTGATGCATATAGTGCTATAAGTTCGGGGTGCCGCACTATTGAAAGTGTTCGGACTTTTACTTGCCATATTACGGGGCGCCATGAGAAGCCCCTGGCAAACTGACCGTACCAAGGTGTACGGATGCAATATCAAATAAACATTTATAAGAGAAAAAATGCTTAAATAAGAATAATAAGCTGACGCTATATATGATCTCCCATTGACGAATAATACGTTTAAGCATATGTTTACAATGGATGCATTAAGCGGGGATAAATAGGACTATTTCACATGTCCTATCCAGGGGCAGGCTGTGTACAGATAGATAAAGCAGGTATAATGATCGTAAATAGATTCCACCTGGATATTTCCTTCTGTGCACAACGTCTGTTGCCTCTTTGGATGTCTCTCCCATGTAAGTCCGGTAATTCGGCTCTTCTGAGGATGTTGCACTAAAGCGATGTCCTGAAAGGTAAGAGGGAAAGATTATGAAGGTATTTGGCGGTTACCCGCACTATTAACTGAGTCGTTGATGCGCCTCCTCCCATGCCCATGGTATCTCGAGTGCGTAATTGTGTACGTGTGGCATGAATGTTGCTTTGATGGGGCTTGAGCGAAGGCCAGACTGCTAATCACGCTCTTGGTGTTCCTGATGATCCTGTTGCAGGGTGCTCCGGACTCGCTTCATGATGCTTGAGGTTGTCGTCACCGGATTGGAAGTTTGCCGGAGGAGGCCGCATTGTACTTCTGCCCCGAGGGCTGCGGTATGCTCTTCTGTACGGAGAGAGCGGTCCATGTTTCCGTTTACTGTTATGACCCCGCGCGGCCATGGCATCTTGAGCTTGAGGTATGCATAGTGTGGTACCTCATTGAATCTAGCGAATGCGGTTCGTCCGAGCAGTGCGTGGTAACCACTACGGAAAGGGACGATATCGAAGATTAACTCTTCGCTCCGGAAGTTTCCGGGGATCCGAAGACCACTTCCAATGTTATAGAGCCCGTACAGCGGTCCTCTACTCCATGAAGGACACCTTTAAAGGTGGTTTTGGTTGGCTTGATCCTTGAAGGATCAATGCCCATTTTGCGCACAGTGTCCTGATAAAGCAGGTCCAGGCTGCTGCCGCCGTCCATAAGGACTCGCGTGAGGTGGAATCCGTCGATGATCGGGTCCAAGACCAATTCGGCTGAGCCGCCATGAAGGATGCTAGTAGGGTGATCCCTACGATCAAAGGTGATCGGACAAGCTAACCATGGATTGAATTTGGGGGCGACTGGCTCCATCGCATAGATGTCCCGTAGTGCTCGCTTCCGTTCCCGCTTGGGGGATATGAGTGGCATAGATCATATTGACCGTTTTCACCTGGGGGGGTAGGGGATTTCTTTTGACCCTTCGGGCGCTGGGGCTCTTCGTCATCGTCGCTGTGCAGCCCCTTGTCCTTATTTTCGGTGTTTATTTTGCTGGCCTGTTTGAACGCCCAGCAGTCTCTATTGGTGTGGTTGGCTGGCTTGTCCGGGGTGCCATGGATTTGGCACGAGCGCTCCAGTATGCGGTCCAGACTGGACGGTACCTGATTATTTCTTTTGAATGGCTTTTTCCGCTGGCCGGACTTAGATCCGCTGAATCCGGCGTTGACTGCCATGTCTTCAGTGTTGTCACCGTTGTTCCGTCTCTTATGTCTGTTACGCCGTGGCTTGCCGGTAGTATCGCGGCCGTCTGAAGTGCCGGAATGTGGCGTGGTGCCGCTGCGGGCCAACCAGCTGTCCTCACCTGCACAAAAGCGGGTCATTCGTGTTGTGAGAGCTGCCATGGACTTGGGTTTTTCCTGGCCGAGGTGTCGAGCAAGCCATTCGTCACGGATGTTATGCTTAAAAGCCGCCAGGGCTTCGGCATCCGGACAGTCGACTATTTTGTTCTTTTTAGTTAGGAACCGAGTCCAGAATTTCCTAGCTGACTCTCCGGGGTGTTGAGTAATGTGGCTCAGGTCATCAGCGTCCGGTGGTCGCACATATGTGCCCTGGAAGTTGTCGAGGAATGCGTCTTCGAGGTTTTCCCAACTGCCAATGGTATTTGCTGGCAGGCTGTTTAACCAGTGCCGGGCTGGTCCTCTGAGCTTCAGGGGAAGATACTTGATGGCGTGTAGATCATCTCCGCGGGCCATGTGAATGTGGAGAAGGAAATCTTCGATCGATACTGCGGGGTCTGTTGTGCCATCGTATGATTCGATGTTTACGGGTTTAAACCCTTCTAGGAATTCATGATCCATCACTTTGTCGGTGAAGCAGAGGGGGTGTGCGGCGCCTCTGTGCCGGGCTATGTGGCTACGCAGCTCGAATTGGTCTGGGTTGTTGTGTCTGGCCCGGCCGGACTTGTTAATGATCTATCCGGCGCGACGATCATTGTCGCACGCTGGGCCCCACGCGATCCGTAGATCAATCTTGGCGGTCCTGCTTTGTTTTCGAGAATATCTTGCAGGACTTGCCTATTGCCCTGGGCTGTAGTGTATCAGCATGAGGGTGCGGGCTGGTATTCGGGCTGATATCCCATTTTATCCCAGCCACGGGGTGGCCCGTCAGCCGTTTGGCGTTCGAGTCCATATTCCTCGGTTGCGAGGACTTCAGCCCATCTATGTGTGAGCAGGTCTTGATCAGCTTGGAGTTGTTGCTGCTTCTTCTTCAGGCTCCTCGCAGTGGCTATAAGCCTACGCTTGAAGCGCTCCTGCTCCACGGGATCCTCAGGCATGCCAAATTCGTCATCGCCGAGGCTAATCTCATCTTCGGAGGGGGGCATGTCGTTGTCCTCCTCCGGGTATGCGTCCATCGCATGTTCTTCTGGGTTGACCTGCTCATCTTCCTGTTCGGCCTGCTCGAAGGTGGGCTGGTCAGGGTCATATTCTTCTTTGGCGCCATCCGGATTACTTTCGTCTCCGGGGCCGGTATTGCTGTGGCGGGGCTTGGAGCGGCGCCGATGACGCCCATGCTTTGCTTTTCTTCCTGAGGGGCTATCCTCTGTTGCCTCATCTCCATTAGTTTCCTTTGGAGTGTCCACCATATATATATCGTATGAAGAGGTGGCCGTCCACCGCCCTGTGAGCGGTGGCTCCTGTAATTCTCCTGCATCATCGTCCATACCGTCGATGTCTTCAGAGTCGAACTCAAGCACGTCGGTTAAATCATCGATCGTGGCTATAAAGTGGGTGGTGGGTGGGCAGTGAATTCCTTCGTCGCCTGCCTCCCACTCGAGCCGGACATAGTTCAGCCGAGAGCCTCCTGACAGAGAGAGAGAGACTTTAATGAGTTCAGCATGTCGCCAAAGGGCGAGTGTTGAATGATGTCTGCAGCGGTGAACTCCATTACTGGAGCCCAACCAGGCTCGGCGAGCTCGGGAACACGCGGACTGGATCCTACAACCGGATTCGAATCCGGGGGTTCGGAATCACAAGCTTCCTCAGAAGCAAGGCCTGTGTTCGGCTCCACCGCCGATGAGGGTATGGCTTGCGGGGCGGGGTCCATCCCTCCGTCCCTAGGCAACACAGCCTGCTCCGGATTTGAGTCCAGGGCTACTGCAGGGGCGATATCCCGAGCATTGTCCGACAGCAGGTCCAGGCCATGCTCGTCGCGACTGTCTGGTGCTCTCGGCGCGGGCCCGAACCCGTCGAAGATCAAGTCTCCGCGGATGTCCGCCGTGTAGTTCAGGTTTTCGAACCTGATTTGATGGCCAGGGGCGTAGCTGTCGATCTACTCCAGATGGCCAAGCGAGTTGGCCCGCAGCGCGAAGCCGCCGAACATGAAAATCTGTCCGGGAAGGAAAGTCTCACCCTGGACCGCGTCGTTGTTGATGATTGAAGGAGCCATCGGGCCTTGCGGCGATGTCACAGAGGAACTCTCAATGAAAGCACCAATGTCGGTGTCAATACAGGAGGATCTCGGGTAGGGGGTCCCGATCTGTGCATCAAGGGTGATGGTAACAGGAAGCAAGGGACACAGATGTTTACCCAGGTTCGGGCCCTCTCGATGGAGGTAAAACCCTACTTCCTGCTTGATTAATATTGATGATATGGGTAGTACATGAGTAGATCTACCACGAGATCATAGAGGCTAAACCCTAGAAGCTAGCCTATGATGGTATGATTGTAATTGTGATCGGCCTTCTAAGGACCAACCTCTCCGGTTTATATAGACACCGGAGAGGGCTAGGGTTTACATGGAGTCGGTTACAAGAAAGGTAACACAATATCCGGATCGCCAAGCTTGCCTTCCACGCAAAGGAGAGTCCCATCTGGACACGGGCCGAAGTCTTGAGTCTTGTATCTTCATGCTTCAATAGTCCGGACGTTGCACATAGTCCGGCTATCCGGATACCCCCTAATCTAGGACTCCCTCAGCCATCCCTGTTCGCGTGAACAATGAGGCTTTGGATAGCAGCCCTCCACTCTTCTTGCTTCTCCATAGTAGGAGGAAAGTTGAGGACTAGCTGTGCTCGCGCCAATGCTTCTGCTCGCGTGGGTGGCAGCGACAAGCGCAAGGAACGGGAGGTGCTCGGACTTCTAACTATGTTAGAAGGAGCTCCAACACGGTTCCGCGGCCACGCACCTTTTTCACCAGCATCTTGGTGTGCATGTCAGCCCTGCGCATCTCGAGAATGATGCTTAGGGCTCTTGTCATGGTGACACCCCGGGTCACCAATGTCTCGGCGCTGCTCGTCACACACGACCTAGGAGGACCGCTGTGCGTGCGTCGACGGAGTCGTCTACCTACCCTTGGAGGTCCCCGCACCGCCCGTAGATAGCACGGCTCCGTCCTTGGATGCGGCGGCGTGCAGATCGTCGTCGTGGCTGCGGACGACGCCGCTCGCCTGGCTCCTGGTACTAGAATGGTGTGGGTGGTCTTGATCTCCACCGCCACCAGCGTCTATCCCGTCGCTCATCCACATTGGCATGGGTAGACCGGCTCCAGATGAACCGATCGCCGTGATCGTCTTCTTCTTCGGATCCATGGTGATGAAGAAACTGACGTACTAACTACCAGATCATATTTGCACAAATTCCCCCTACCTGACGCGCCAAAGATGTCAGGGAAACGACACCTATGGGATACAAGGATCCCTTCTACCATTCTACGGTTGGCGGGGAGAGAATTGCACAAAGAGCAGGTCTGGTGATCAGCACGAGGGATTTTTACCCAGGTTCGCGCCGTTGAGGAGCGTAAAACCCTAGTCTTGCTTTGAGTGTATAATTAGTGTTCTTGAACCTTGGCTAGCTGCTATGTGTGCCTGGTCCAAAAGTTCGAATCCTCCTCCAGTACGCCTTGGGTCTCCTTTTATACGTCCAAAGGGTTGCCACAGTGGCACACAGGAGGTGTAAAGTAGCTACAGTGTGTATGCTTATCACTGGCATTGTAGGACAAACGCATTAAATGTGCTGCTTACTTGCCCTGCAACTTTATCAGGGACGGTAATAGAGCCCATCCCGTCCGTTGCCACCTCACCTTGCCTTGACACGTATCCAGGCTGACAGGGGCATGCAACGCCAAGCTGACTAGCTAGCCGTTGTGCTGGCGCGGTTGTAGGATCTTCACGAAGATCCACATGCCACCACGTAGGTGCTTGCTTAGTTGGCAAGCTGGTCATCGCGCTGGAACGACCGTGGGGTGGCGAAACCTTGTCGTGTGTGGGCCTAGCTGTGGCTCCGTAGTTGTCCCCCGCAAGAGCCTTGTCGGGGTCTCGTAGTCGTCCCCGGCAAGAACCTTGCCGGGGGACTTCGTCTTTTGGTCCCCATGAAGACCTGCATGCCACCAGTCTTCACAAAGATCTGCATGCTACTATGTGTGTTCCCAGAGTCTTGGTCCTGACATTATCGATGGTGTTAGGGCTCTCAGCTTCAAGGGTGGTGGCCTTGTTGGTGCTTCACAAATTACCCCGGCAAGGATCTTGTCGGGGCTTTGTGAGCCATCCCGGCAAGGGTCTTGCCGGGGGCTCAGCTCGTCTTCTGTTCTCTGTTTACTGGCTTGAATGCCGCCTTGGTCGTCCCGTATCTTGCCTTCTACTTCCCCGTCAAGCCCTAACACAAGTGCGGCTACAACTGGTCGTGCACAAGTAAGGGGTACAAAAGGGCCCAGACTTATGTACACCGACACAAAGAGAATCCCAAACCTAACCTTTTCTTTCTAGCCTCTTCAAATCTCGAGGACGAGATTCATTTAAGGGTGGTAGATTCGAAACATCCCAAAATTCTAAATTTTGGAATGTAAACAATTTAAGCAGGAGTAATTAAAAACTTGCTTGTGTTGCTTGTTGTTAGTAAATTTTGACTAGGAATTGAAAGTTTTGGTATTTAAACGAATAATAAACGAGAAGGAATAAAAGGACTTTCCCAATTATTCACTTGGTTCTTATTTTTGGGTTTGAGAATATTCATAATATTTTCAATTCAAATATGAGAGAGGATGACATGACTTCCTCAAAGAATATTATCGGTGAATAATTGAATATTCTCTCATTTGGATGTTGAACAGTTAAAACTATTTCAACTCAAAAAAAAGATATTATGAGAGAAGGTAATATGACTCCTTCAATACAAGAGAGCTAGAAATGATTTAAATGTTATTCAAATCTTTCTCTAGAGTTCAAAGATATTTCGTGGAACATTTTATAAGTGTCAAACTAAAGTTTATGAAAATATTATATGTATTTTATATAAGTATTTTGGACTGGAAAAATGTTCACTATGCAGTATGTAACTCTCTTTGTTTTTGTGGATGTCCTGGTATTTTTATAAAAGTATTTGGATTATTTTTTGGAGCCAAAGTCATATCTGTATCATTTCATAAATAATAAACCCAAATACTTCAGAGTGCACGCGCACTATCTCGGCGGAACGAGCGGCCGAACACGAGCCGCTCGATCAGCCCAGATCGTGCGGTCCTCGGCGTCAGGTTGTACCTGGTCGGGAGGCGACCAAACGCGCACATGGCTAGGCCCGCCCGCAAGCGCCGCTCTCCTGCTCCAGGCGGTTTGCGTCGCGTAGGAAGCACCCTTGGCACGGGCCTCTGTCTACTTCCCTAATCCATTTCCCTCTCTTCTCGCCCTGTTCGTTCCCCAAATCCGATGGCGAGAGACAACCGCTGCCGCGACGCAGCCGAAGACGGGGGGGGGGGGGCAGGGAAGGGGAAGGGCTGGAGCACGGCGAGGACCCGCTTCTCATCGCCAGCACAGGTACGGTTTCCCGTTCGGCTGCTCCCAGCCCAACCAGATCCAGCCCCATCACCGTTGTTCCCCGCCGTCGTCGATGGGATGCGGCCATCGTCTACTTCCTCTGCCCGAGGCCAGCTGAGATCCTTCCCCTCTAGGTCCGACTGAGTCCACTGCGTCCCAGATGGCAGGGGTGGAGGATCCTCTGGTCGCGGTGGCGTGTAATGTGGGTGTCACGCGATGGCAGAGATGGAGCTACATCCGGTGGTAGTGGTGTCTGATGTGGTCTTTCCGGCGTCATGATCTGCTAGGCCTAGGTACAACAATGTCAGGTCCAGACGCTGACAGCGTTTCTGGGCTGATTCGGGTAGAGGGGTCCCATGGGAGAGCGTTGCATTCGTTCGGCTGCGAGAGCTTCTCATCAGAAATTCTTTGCTTGGACGTAACATCCTAGCAATATCTACTGCGGAAGCACAATGTTCGGAGGCACCGGTGTACTTCTGGGTGCCTGCATGTCAATACAATCTAGTACAGTATAGTAGTAATTTGCTAGTAAACCTGGCACACGAGTCTAGTTTGTCTTTACATCTTTAATTAATGTTTAATTTCCTCTTCTAATTTAGTGCTAGTCTGCTAGAGTACATGATGATAGTTGCTGAAGCAAACTAATCCAATTCTATATATGTTTCATCTTCCTTGCAAAAACTTATCAATCAGCGGATAATAGGGTGGCGAAATAAGTGTTTTTTAGTCAGCTAACATTCAATGATTGGGTGGTGAAATAAGTGTTTTCTTTAGTTGGCTAACACTGTGACGCTTGTATGTTCTGTAAATTATCAATCTTGAATTTTTTGAAGAGCATAGAAAGAGTTGCACAACCATATTTCAGAGTTGCACATTGAGTACCATGCAGTTGGTCGGGGCTGTTGTCAAAGTTGCACATCCTACTGGAAGTAGTTGCTTAAGTCGATCTATTTTTGCTAGTCACACTTTTCTATTGGCATCTGCAGTATTGTAGTTGCACATATAGTAGTTCTCAGTTGGATATGACCACTAAAAACTTGTACAACACTAATGTAAACTAGAAGCATGTCGTCCTACAAGTAGACCTCATCACTCACCTTTTTTGCAACTAGGCAGTTCCCCTTATCCAAATTTTTTTGATTGACTTGCCAACCAAGTAGTATAATTGTTTCTGGGTGGCAGTTTTTTCGCTCAAGAAATTCATGTGCAACTTTCTTTTTAATTCTTGTGCAACTTGTTACCTTGAGTTGCCAACTTCATAGTAGCCATTTTTTCATTTTTTTCTGCCCGTGTGCAACTTGTTAATTTAAGTTGCCAACTTCATATGTAAATGTAGCCTACCCACCCCCATTTTGTTGCCCCAGTGCAATTTTGTTATTTTTTACTAATATGTTTGTTCTTTTCTGTTTTGCAGAAGCAAAATGGTTGGTGAAGGAGATGTGTCTGGCAGTGAAACAGAGGTTCATATTTTATTTTTCTTTTATCCTATGACCATTTATTATGCTCTTTTCTTTTACCCTCTCAACAGTTCAATCTTTTTTGTTCATTGTAGGGTTCTCCAAATAGGACCTCTCAGTGGAACTCAAAACGGGCTGCTAAGCAGCAACCATGTGGCGTTGATATTGACGGGGATGGAGAGGATGATGACGTGTCCTAGAGAGTATCTAAATGAGCTGGCATCCTCAAGCTTTTCTAGTTGCACAAGAGTACCTGATTAGTTGGCATCCTCAGCATTTCTAGTTGCACAATTCAATCCAGCTAGTTGACATCCTCAGTCTTTTTGTAGTTGCATTGACACCCTCGGCATTTTTTTCTAGAAGCCTGAAATCTGAATGTGCAATTCTGATTGGTCATGCAAGTGCTGAATATTTCATTTCCCAAGAGTATCTAATTAATTGGCATCCTCAAGATTTTTAGTTGCAGAAGAGTATTTAATTAGTTGGCATCCTTAGCATTTCTACTTGCACAAATAGTATCCAATTAATTGACATCCTCAGCCTTTCTAGTTGCACAAAAGTAACATTTTTAGTCCCATCTTCAAATTTTTGAGGGTTGCCCAAGAGTATCCAGTGACTTGGCACCCTCAGCCTTTCTAGTTCCACATGAGTATTTATTTAGTTGGCATCCTGAGCATTTTCTAGTTACACAATAGGATGTAACTAGTTGACATCCTCGGCCTTTCTAGTTGCACAAGAGTAACTATTTTAGTTGGCATCCTCTGCATTTTGTAGTTGCACGACTAACATAATATCAAGTTGGCCTCGTCAACCTTTTTTATCCAGTTGTTCTGAAGAACAACAAATATTTTGTATGTAGTGTTAACTAATCACCTTTGGCACCTTATGTTTGCAAAACCTCAGGTGATCACGTCGGAATGTGATCACCTTTGGCACCTTTTTCTGATGGCAGGAAATATAATTTCATCTTCTTGGTCTTGGTTGCTTTTCTTGAAGAGGTCGATCCATTACGGTTGATGTCTTCATTTCTCTGATTCAGGTCATCATGATGAAGTCGACATCCTTTCTTTAGGGTCCCCATCGTACTTACAGAAAAGATAAGGGGAAGACTTGCTCAACACATATTAGGTACCAGGGGGCTATCTCAGTGAATGAGGCATAGAGGCATCTCTGAGTTGAAATTTCAGAAAGTCATCGAGAGCAAGGTAAGAAGGTGCAATAAGAAACTTCAAGCGGATGGCCATCATTCGTTGCTTGAAACAGAGTGTGAAAGAGGTTCAAAGCAATGGAAATAAGTATTGTGCCTAATACCAGAATTAATGATCTTTCAGAAGGTGTCTCGTGAAGTACTTATGAAGCCATGCGTGAGGAATAACTTTGGAAACAGGGGGTACAGGACAATAAGGTTTTGATCATGTGGCTTGTGGGTTATGGGCCCACCATACGGGTTAAATGTAGGAAGAGCGGTGACATCTTGCACGGTCATAGTAGCAAGGTGTGTCAGAGGATAGCCTGTCAGCTATGTCGGCAACAACGTCGGTACTAAGGGTGGGGAACGAAGAGAACCATTTTCCTGCTCGTTGAAACGAGGCGGGCCAATAGGCAAAGTTCTCATCCACCAACAGATACTGGAATGTCAACAACAATAGTAACAAGGTCTTTCTGACAGAATATGTACACCAAAGTGTTGACATAAGTAGGGAATTATCATTGCCCTGAAACGTTATCTTACAGGAAAGGAAAAATGTAATTAAACCCGTGTATCAAGAGTATATCTTTTCCACGGGAAGGCAGAGTATGATATACCTGATAGGGCTCCAAGTATGTAACCATTTTAGACAAAAGGACAAGGAATTTATGAGGTTTATCCATACAATGATGTTTGGATAAGTAACAAAGAAACATTTAGCATTGCGTTTCTGATGTCCTGATTGACAGTTCAAGTACCACAGTCATGCTTCGGGGTAGCATCGATATGGTATCAGGTAAAGGTCGTACATCGGATACACAAAGGATCCATCAGGAATAACTTGTAGAATAAGTCTTACAATTCCAGCAAGGAAAGATGAGGATGTGGCCGATGGGCTCAGCAACAATTTGTCGAGATAGCCATAAACATGGATTTCTGTAATTTGGTGAATAATGTGATAGCATTGGTCAGATTAAATGATATAATGATGTATGCTCGAGGAAAACATACACAATTGAACAATGATAGAAAAGTGCACCCGGAAATCTGGACTAGGTAGCACGATCAATGTTCGAATGATGATTCAATAAACAATACACAACAATGAAACTATCATTCATTAACTTACAATCAATAGGGTTGCTAGAAGTTTAGAATTTTACACATCACAATCCATTTCTCGGTATTCCGGTTAGAAACAAAACAGAGACCAAGAAATGAATGGAGATGGTGATAAGTATTACTATATCAAGAATTTCTTAAGAGGTGGTGAAATTCTAACAATATTCTTGACATAGAAGATGTAATACTCCAAGGTAGGAAATAAGATAAGTTGGATTGCCTAGAACTCAAGGTACAGCCAAAACACGAACACGTTTGTGTGGGAAAGAAGGCAAGGAAGTAGTCGATGACAACACAAATTACCGAAGGATAAGGATGGTAATCCCCATCAGGAGGAAGGAGTCCAAAATGTTGATGATGATCATGACAAATTTAGTCAAGAGGCTCCATGAAGAAGTAATCGAACAACAACTGCATCAATCAAAAGGACTGATGTAGGGATAGATTATTGGATCCATTGATGCGACACCAACTCGAAACCAAGCTTATTGCTCGAGGTGGAATGACAAGACGAGGGAATCGACGTAAGCTTAGCTCATTGTCGAAGGTTGTGCTCTGGGAATAAGGACGAGGTAGCACAGTAGAAATCAGCACGATAATGATATAGCCAATCAAGCAAGGAATGACGTGATCGGGTACAAACTCGTAAGTAAAAAAGATTACTAAAGTTGTTTGATCATGGTGCGGACTCGATTTAGTTGTCGATGTCCTCGAGTGACTAACCACTCAGTACCCAGGAAAATTTGGAATTGGTGGAAATTAGTACTTGATGAAGGTTCAGAATTAAGCAACATGATTCTGGGATATTATCAAAATTCTAGAGGTTAATACTCGAAAGTAGGGTAGGATAAAGGTTGGACAGGTGTATTGATTTGCAGAAGACAAGTACTTTAACTTGTCCGAGAAATGGAATCAAGGAGGAAATATGGTCGGAACCACGGTTGCAAAGGACCAATTCCCATATATAAGATGAACTTATACCAAAGGGGGTTTAAGAGAAGCTTTCATGATAAGATCAACATCGTGTCCATGGATATGAACGCAAGGTTCAAGGTTGACTCCCACTTCTGCAATACACAACTTCTCATTTACTGCTCTCAGTTAATAATGTTTAGAGTTTGAAAGTATAACTGGCGGAATACCAGAAGGTTATGACCCATGAACACTTTTGGGTTCACACAAATTAAGGAAGGTATAGGTTCAATCCATCGGGGCATCTTAGAACATATACCACAACTCCAGGAGCAATTCATACAAGCTCAAAGCAGCACATGGTTGAGAAAGCAGAGGATACAATTTACCAAAGGCATTATGTATCCGACGATGGCTCAAAAGGTTATTGCATATGTAGGACGCTGTCGGATAAATCCAACAAAGTATCTGACGGTCCACAATAGAGCTGATGTGAGCATCGACACACAACCAGAGGAAGTAACAATGGAAAGACAGTGGATTATAGAAACAACTGACTAGTTCAGAGCTCAAATGCAAAGGAATTATAATTTTCAAATCAAGGGCTCAGAAGCAAACGCTCTAATTAAGGATGGATAAGTTGAGTAGACTTAGGGGTACAACCGGCGGTAATTTGATTGGTCAAGAACCAGATCCTGTTCAAACTGACGTCCGGGCCGGAAGGATGAATTCTAGGATTTGATTGAGGATTCCGAGCATTCGCAACACATTGAATAAACAAACTCAAAATGATAATGACAACGGATACTATGAATATTGCTAGTCATATGGAACGCATCCATAGTGCAAGTAGACAAGTATTTGCCGAGCAATAGAGAGCAAAGGATTACCGGAAGATCAGATAGTATTTCAATGTATCTTGTGAACATATGAACAACGGGGGCAGAACTGATACTCGATATTTGCGAGCAATTATTCGTAGGGGGTATTCATGGGGCAAGAACTGCAAGGCAGTAGGCACAAAGTATTCTCGGAGCAATAGAGAGAATTTTGGGGTACATTGTAATAACAAGATCATCTCGGAATAAAAGTAAGAACGACAGGTGTATCTATTTATCCATAGGGATATTTCGGTGGTTGGGAATTGCAAAAGCAACGAGCACAAAGTGTTGAGAGAACATCGGAGAGTATCTTAGAAATCATTAGGTGCACCAAGAAATCATCTGGAGTGAGGGGCTTCCAAGAGGAAGTAGTTACGAGAATCTAGAATCAGAGTTAGTAAAATTATTTAACCCGAATAGAAGAGAGATTAGAGTCCCAGAGTATAGGTCGAGGAATAAAAGATCCTAATACCACCCAATGGCGACGTGGGACCATAAGACACACAGCCATATTAGTAGAAGTTTTGTGGTGACTAGACTCGACTTCGGCCAAGGAGTGTGGAAGGAGGATTCCTATAGGCATTCGGCTCTGATACCAACTTATCACGCCCCCGATTTGACTGTACACCAATCATACATGCAAATGTGTACGACCAAGATCAGGGACTCACGGGAAGATATCACAACACAACTCTAGAAACAAATTAAAATAATACAATCTTTATATTACAAGCCAGGGGCCTCGAGGGATCGAATACATAAGCTCGATACAAACGAGTCAGCGGAAACAACAATATCTGAGTATAGACATAAGTTAAACAAGGTGCCATAAGATGGCTAGCACAAACTAGGATACAGGTCAAAAGAGGCGCAGGCCTCCTGCCTGGGATCCTCCTAAACTACTACAGGTTGTCGGCGGCCTGCACATAGTAGTAGGCACCCTCGGTGTAGAAGGGGTCGTCGTCCACGGTGACGTCTGGCTCCTGGGCTCCAACATCTAGTTGCGACGTCCGAGAAGAATGGAAATGGGTGAAAGAGGGAGCAAAGAAACCGTGAGTACTCATCCAAACTACTCGCAAGCAAGGATCTACACTACAAATGCATTGATATCTGTATAAAGGGGTAATATCGGTGGACTGAACTACATAATTCCAGAATAAGAGGGGGATAGCTAGTCCTATCGAATACTATACTTCTGGCAGCCTCCATCTCGAAGGATGTAGAAGAGAGTAGCTATGAAGTTCACCAAGTATCATCGCATAGCATAATCCTACCCGGTGATCCTCTCACCGTTACCCTGTGAGAGAGCGATCACTAAGTTGTATCTGGCACTTGAAAGAGTGTGTTTTATTAAGTATACGGTTCTAGTTGTCATAAGGTTAAAGTACAATTCCGGGTCGTCCGGTTACCGTGGACACGACTATTCAAATAGATCAATCCTCCCTGCAAGGGTGCACCACATTACCCGACACGCTCGATCCCTCTGGCCGGGCACACTTTCCTAGGTCATGAGATCAACACGTTAGAGAGATCAACATGCCGATCTAAATCCTAAGCGTGCAGAGGTCTGGACCCATCGCTCGTTGCACAACTGCACATCACAAACGTGGCCGGAAGCAGACCTAGCCTCCCTAATACAAGAGCAGGCGTTCCAGTCCAATCCGGCGCGTGCCGCTAAGTCACTGATGTCAAGAAGGCTTCGGCTGATACCACAACATCGGTTGCCCATATCTTGTCCCACGTGGCAGTTAGTGTGTATAAGGTCAACGACCCAACTCAGGTCAAATACCAAGATCTCGTTAAGCATGTTATTTGATGTATCCACGGACGCCGACGAGGGACCAGGCCCACCTGTCTCCTAGGTGGTCACAACCTGCCATGTCACTCCTCCACAAAGATCCACTCAGAGGGCCATCAGGACAAATGTCCTTTCAGCCCCCAATCCGTGAATCACTCGCGGGTACTCTACGAGCCGACCCGACTTTAGTCACCATCTGTATCATGTATAATATGTATGTAAGTATAAACCCGTGATAACCTCCCGAGTGATCACGGCCCGGTAGTATAGCATGGTAGACGGACAAGAATGTAGGTCCACAGATGATAAACAAGCATCTTATACTAAGCATTTAGGATAGCAGGTAAAGGTATCAATAATTGTAGCAACAATGACAGGCTATGCAACAGAATAGGAGCTATCGAATCAAGAACAGTAGCAAATCTAATGCAAGAATAAGAGAGAAGAGACTAGGAGATATCTGGTTGATCAAAGGAGGTTTGCTTGCCTGGAAGCTCAGTCGAGAAGGAGGGGTCATCAACACCGTAGTCGATCGGGGTAGCAACAACGTCCTTCTCATGGTCTACCGGAAAGAAGAGGGGGAAGAAACAATGAATACAATGCAAACAGATGCATGACATAGCAATAAGCGGTGATACAGGAGATCTAACGCAGTAGTAGGTGATGTCTACTACGCAACCTTCTTCTTGTAGACGTTCTTGGGCCTCCAAGTGCAGAGGTTTGTCGAAAAGTAGCAAATTTCCCTCAAGTGAATGACCTAAGGTTTATCAATCCGTGGGAGGCGTAGGATGATGATGGTCTCTCTCAAACGACCCTGCAACCAAATAACAAAGAGTCTCTTGTGTCCCCAACACACCCAATACAATGGTAAACTGTAAAGGTGCACTAGTTCGGCGAAGAGATGGTGATAGAAGTGCAATATGCATGGTAGATATAGGTATTTGTAATCTGAAAATATAAAAACAGCAAGGTAACTAATGATAAAAGTGAGCGTAAACGGTATTGCAATGGTAGGAAACAAGGCCTACGGTTCATACTTTCACTAGTGCAAGTTCTCTCAACAATAATAACATAATTGGATCATATAACTATCCCTCAACATGCAACAAAGAGTCACTCCAAAGTCACTAATAGCGGAGAACAAACAAACAGATTATTGTAGGGTACGAAACCACCTCAAAGTTATCCTTTCTGGTCGATCTATTCAAGAGTCCGTAGTAAAATAACATGAAGCTATTCTTTCCATTCGATCTATCATAGAGTTTGTACTAGAATAACACCTTAAGACACAAATCAACCAAAACCCTAATGTCACCTAGATACTCCAATGTCACCTCAAGTATCCGTGGGCATGATTATACGATAAGCATCACACAATCTAAGATTCATCTATTCAACCAACACAAAGAACTTCAAAGAGTGCCACAAAGTTTCTACCGGAGAGTCAAGACGAAAACATGTGCCAACCCCTATGCATAAGTTCACAAGATCACTGAACCCACAAGTTGATCACCAAAACGTACATCAAGTAGATCACGTGAATATCCTATTGTCACCATAGATAAGCACATGCAAGACATACATCAAGTGTTCTCAAATCCTTAAAGACTCAATCCAATAAGATAACTTGAAAGGAAAACTCAGTCCATTACAAGAGAGTAGAGGGGGAGAAACATCATAAGATCCAACTATAATAGCAAAGCTCGCGATACATCAAGATCGTGCCAAATCAAGAACATGAGAGAGAGAGGGAGGAAGAGAGATCAAACACATAGCTATTGGTACATACCCTCAGCCCCGAGGGTGAACTACTCCCTCCTCGTCATGGAGAGCGTCAGGATGATGAAGATGGCCACCGGTGAGGGATCCCCCCTCCGGCAGGGTGCCGAAACAGGGTCCCGATTGGTTTTTGGTGGCTACAAAGGCTTGCGGTGGCGGAACTCCCAATCTATGGTACTCCTCGATGTTTTCGGGGTATGGGTATATATAGGAGAAAGAAGTCGGTCAGGGGAGCCACGAGGGGCCCACGAGGGTGGGGGCGCGCCCAGGGGGATAGGGCACGCCCTGGACCCTCGTGGCCACCTCGTTGCTTCCCTGACGTCCACTCCAAGTATCCTGGATTGCGTTTGTTCCAAAAACGATTCTCCCAAAGTTTCATTACGTTTGGACTCCGTTTGATATTCCTTTTCCACGAAACACTGAAATAGGCAAAAAAAATAGCAATTTGCATTGGGCCTCCGGTTAATAGGTTAATCCCAAAAATAATATAAAAGTTCATAGTAAAGCCCATTAAACATCCAAAACAGATAATATAATAGCATGGAACAATCAAAAATTATAGATACGTTGGAGGCGTATCAAGCATCCCAAGCATTCTTGCTCGTCCTCGAGTAGGTAAATGATAAAAACAGAATTTTTGATGTGGAATGCTACCTAACATATTTCTCAATGTATTTTTCTTTATTGTGGCATGAATGTTCAGATCGAAAAGATTCAAGATAAAAGTTTAGTATTGACATAAAAATAGTAATACTTCAAGCATACTAAAAAAGTAATCATGTCTTATCAAAATAGCATAGCCAAAGAAAGCTTATCCCTACAAAATCATATAGTTTGTCCATGCTTCATTTTCGTCACACAAAATGCTTCCATCATGCATAACCCCGGTTTCAGCCAAACAATTGGTTCATACTTTTGAACGCGCTTCATCTTTTTCAACCCTCATGCAATACATGAGTGTAAGCCATGGATATAACACTATGGGTGGAATAGAGTATGATGATGGAGGTTGTGTGAGAAGACAAAAAGGGATAAAGTCTCATACTGACGCGGCTAATCAACGGGCTATGGAGATGCCCATCAATTGATGTCAATACAAGGAGTAGGGATTGCCATGCAATGGATGCACTAGAGCTATAAATGTATGAAAGCTCAACAAAAGAAACTAAGTGGGTGTGCATCCAACTTGCTTGCTCACGAAGACCTAGGGCACTTTGAGGAAGCCCATCATTGGAATATACAAGCCAAGTTCTATAATGAAAAATTCCCACTACTATATGAAAGCGACAACATAGGAGACTCTCTATCATGAAGATCATGGTGCTACTTTGAAGCACAAGTGTGGTAAAAGGATAGTAACATTGTCCCTTCTCTCTTTTTCTCTCATTTTTTATTTATTTTTGGTGGGCTTCTTTGGCCTCTTTTTTTATTTGGGCTTCTTTGGCCTCTTTTTTTCATAAAGTCCGGAGTCTCATCCCGACTTGTGGGGGAATCATAGTATCCATCATCCTTTCCTCACTTGGGACAATGCTCTAATAATGGAGATCATCACACTTCTATTTATTTACAACTCAAGAATTACAACTCAATGCTTAGAACAAAATATGACTATGTGAATGCCTCCTGCGGTGTACCGGGATATGCAATGAATCAAGAGCGACATGTATGAAAGAATTATAAAGGTGGCTTTGCCACAAATAGATGTCAACTACATGATCATGCAAAAGCAATATGACAATGATGGAGCGTGTCATAATAAACAGAACGGTGGAAAGTTGCATGGCAATATATCTCGGAATGGCTATGGAAATGCCATAATAGGTAGGTATGGTGGCTGTTTTGAGAAAGATATAAGGAGGTTTATGTGTGATAGAGCGTATCATATCACGGGGTTTGGATACCCCGGCGAAGTTTGCACCAACTCTAAAGGTGAGAAAGGGCAATGCACGGTACCGTAGAGGCTAGCAACAATGGAAGGGTAAGAGTGCGTATAATCCATGGACTCACATTATTCATAAAGAACTCATATACTTATTGCAAAAGTTTATTATCCCTCGAAGAAAAATACTACTACACATGATCCTATGGGAAGGGTTGGTAGGAGTTAACCATCACACGATCCCGACCTCCACTCATAAGGAAGGCAATCAAAAGAACACCCCGTGCTTCAAATTTGTCACACAACGTTCACCATACGTGCATGCTACGTGACTTGCCAACTTTAACACAAGTATTTCTAAATTTCATAATTACCCAACTAGCATGACTCTAACATTACCACCTTTATATCTCAAAACAATTATCATGTATCAATTTTATCATAGTATTCAATGCACTTTATATGAAAGTTTTTATTATATCCCTCTTTGATGCCCATCATAATAGGACTAAATTCATAACCTAAGAAAATTACCATGCTGTTTTAGACTCTCAAAATAATATAAGTGAAGCATGAGAGTTAATCAATTTCTTCCAAATAAAACCACCACAGTGCTCTAAAAGGATATAAGTGAAGCACTAGCGCAAATGACAAACTACTCCGAAAGATATAAGTGAAGATCAATGAGTAGTTAAATAATTATGCAACTATGTGAAGACTCTCTAACATTTAAGAATTTCATATCTTGGGATATTATCAAACAACAAGCAAAAAAATAAAACAAAATGACGCTCCAAGCAAAACACATATCATGTGGTGAATAAAAATATAGCTCCAAGTAAAGTTACCGATGAATGAAGACGAAAGAGGGGATGTAATCTGGGGCATCCCCAAGCTTAGGCTCTTGGTTGTCCTTGAATATTACCTTGTGGTGCCTTGGTCATCCCCAATCTTAGGCTATTGCCACTCCTTATTCCATAGTCCATCGAATCTTTACCCAAAACATGAAAACTTCACAACACAAAACTCAAAGAAAACTCGTAAGCTCCGTTAGTATAAGAAAATAAATCACCACTTTTGGTACTGTTGTGAACTCATTATAAATTCATATTGGTGTAATATCTACTGTATTCCAAATTCTCTATGGTTCATACCTCCGATACTACTCATAGATTCATCAAAATAAGCAAACAACACATAGAAAACAGAATCTGTCAAAAACAGAACAGTCTGTAGTAATCTGTATCATTCGAATACTTCTGTAACTCCAGAAATTCTGAAATAAACTGGTGGACGTGAGGAGTTTGTCTATTAATCTTCTTCAAAAATAATCAACCTAAAATTACTCTCCAGTAAAAAATGGCAGCTAATCTTGTGAGCGCAAAAGTTTCTGTTTTTTACAGCAAGATCGCATAGACTTCACCCAAGTCTTCCCAAAGGTTCTACTTGGCACAAACACTAATTAAAACATAAAACCACATCTAAACAGAGGCTAGATGAATTTTTTATTACTAAACAGTATCAAAAATCAAAGAAGAAAAATAAAATTGGGTTGCCTCCCAACAAGCGCTAACGTTTAACGCCCCTAGCTAGGCATGATGATTTCAATGATGCTCACATAAAAGATAAGAATTAAAACATAAAGAGAGCATCATGAAGAATATGACTAGCACGTTTAAGTATAACCCACTTCCTATGCATAGGGATTTTGTGAGCAAACAATTTATGGAAACAATAATCAACTAGCATAGGAAGGCTAAACAAGCATAACTTCAAAACTTTAAGCACATAGAGAGGAAACTTGATATTATTGCAATTCCTACAAGCATATATTCCTCCCTCATAATAATTTTCAGCAGCATCATGAATGAATTCAACAATATAACCATCACATAAAGCATTCTTTCCATCATCTACAAGCATAGAAAATTTACTACTCTCCACATAAGAAAAAATTTTCTCAGGAATAGTAGTGGGAGCAAACTCAACAAAATAATTATCATGTGAGGCATAATCCAATTGAAAACTAAAATCATGATCACAAGTTTCACGGTTATCATTATTCTTAATAGCATACAAGGCATCACAATAATCATCATAGGTAGCAACTTTGTTCTCGTAATCAATTGGAACCTCTTCTGAAATAGTGGATTCGTCACTAAATAAAGTCATGACCTCTCAAAATCCACTTTCATAATTATCACAATAATATTCAAGATCCTCCAAAATAGTGGGATCATTACTTCCTAAAGTTGACACTCTTCCAAACCCACTTTCATCAATATAATCATCATAAATAGGAGGCATGCTTTCATCATAATAAATATTCTCATCAAAACTTGGGGGACTAAACATATAATCTTCATCAAACATAGAATCCCCAAGCTTGTGGCTTTGCATATCATTAGCATCATGGGTATTCAATGAATTCATACTAACAACATTGCAATCATGCTCATCATTCACATATTTTATGCCAAGCATTCTATGTAATTCTTCTTCTAGTACTTGAGCACAATTTTCCTTCCCATCATTTTCACGAAAGACACTAAAAAGATGAAGCATATGAGGCAACCTTAATTCCATTTTTTGTAGTTTTATTTTATAAACTAAACTAGTGGTAAAACAACAAACTAAATGATTCGATTGCAAGAACTAAAGATATACCTTCAAGCACTAACCTCCCCGACAATGGCGCCAGAAAAGATCTTGATGTCTACAACGCAACCTTCTTCTTGTAGACGTTGTTGGGCCTCCAAGTGCAGATGTTTGTAGGACAGTAGCAAATTTCCCTCAAGTGGATTAACTAAGGTTTATCAATCCGTGGGAGGCGTAGGATGAAGATGGTCTCTCTCAAACAACCTTGCAACCAAATAACAAAGAGTCTCTTGTGTCCCCAACACACCCAATACAATGGTAAATTGTATAGGTGCACTAGTTCAGCGAAGAGATGGTGATACAAGTGCAATATGGATGGTAGATATAGGTATTTGTAATCTGAAAATATAAAAACAGTAAGGTAACGAATGATAAAAGTGAGCGTAAATGGTATTGCAATGGTAGGAAACAAGGCCTAGGGTTCATACTTTCACTAGTGCAAGTTCTCTCAACAATAATAACATAATTGGATCATATAACTATCCCTCAACATGCAACAAAGAGTCACTCCAAAGTCACTAATAGCAGAGAACAAACAAACAGATTATTGTAGAGTACGAAACCACCTCAAAGTTATCCTTTCTGGTCGATCTATTCAAGAGTCCGTAGTAAAATAACATGAAGCTATTCTTTCCATTCGATCTATAATAGAGTTCGTACTAGAATAACACCTTAAGACACAAATCAACCAAAACCCTAATGTCACCTAGATACTCCAATGTTACCTCAAGTATCCATTGGCATGATTATACGATATGCATCACATAATCTCAGATTCATCTATTCAACCAAGACAAAGAACTTCAAAAAGTTCCCCAAAGTTTCTACCGGCGAGTCAAGACGAAAACATGTGCCAACCCCTCTGCATAAGTTCACAAGGTCGCTGAACTCGCAAGTTGATCACCAAAACTTACATCAAGTAGATCACGTGAATATCCCATTGTCACCACAGATAAGCACATGCAAGACATACATCAAGTGTTCTCAAATCCTTAAAGACTCAATCCGATAAGATAACTTCAAAGGAAAAACTCAATCCATTACAAGAGAGTAGAGGGGGAGAAACATCATAAGATACAACTATAATAGCAAAGCTCGTGATACATCAAGATCGTGCCAAATCAAGAACACGAGAGAGGGAGAGAGAGAGAGAGAGAGAGAGAGATATCAAACACATAGCTACTGGTACATACCCTCAGCCCCGAGGGTGAACTACTCCCTCCTTGTCATGGAGAGCGCGGGATGATGAAGATGGACACCGGTGAGGGATCCCTCCTCTGGCAGGGTGCCGGAACAGGGCCTCGATTGGTTTTTGGTGGCTATAGAGGCTTGCGGGAGCGGAACTCCTGATCTATGGTGCTCCTCGATGTTTTCGGGGTATATGGGTATATATAGGCAAAAGAAGTCGATCAGGGGAGCCACGAGGGGCCCACAAGGGTGCGGGGCGCGCCCTGGACCCTCGTGGACACCTCGTTGCTTCCCTGATGTCCACTCCAAGTCTCCTGGATTGCGTTTGTTTTGAAAAACGATTCTCTCGAAGGTTTCATTCCGTTTGGACTTCGTTTGATATTCCTTTTCTGCGAAACACTGAAATAGGAAAAAAAATAGCAATTTGCACCGGGCCTCCGGTTAATAGGTTAGTCCCAAAAATAATATAAAATTGTGTAGTAAAGCCCATTAAACATACAAAACAGATAATATAATAGCATGGAACAATCAAAAATTATAGATACGTTGGAGACGTATCAGTAGGCGATACTCGTGAAGGGGAGTATGCATTGTATGATGACTGTCCTAAAAGGTCCCTAGTCGAAAGGGCTGTGTGGACGTGCAGCCGACTAAACTAGCATATGACACGGTCGATGGCTTGGTCTCACTAGCCATGGAGCATTGGATGCTAACCGGATAATATGGACTCGGAAGGATCTGGTCGGATTCGTCATAGTCGGATCCGAGTCGAGATAAGGTCTTAATCGGACAGACCCAACTATGAGACGCAGCGATATGTCATATGTGAGTCTCTAGTACAACATACGTTCTATGTCCTAAGACCTGAGCTGGCGCATGTACGCGGGATGGTGACAGACCTGCTTTGGGCCGACCAAACGCTACTCTGTAACTTGGTGGCTACAAAGGTAGGTTTCAGGCTTGTCCAGACCCATGCTGCAAGACATGGTCGAGTAAGATGGGATTTGCCCCTCCGATTATGAGAGATATACTCTGGGCCCCTCGTGTGATCCGGCCAGGATAAGCATGGCCATGCGACAAGGATTATGAGATAATCCGGATAGTGGTCGGCATCACTGGAACGAGAAAGAGGTCGGGCTAGCACAAGGATGACAATCTCGCCTTGAGCCCGACAACATATATCGTGTGGCAAAGGGAACAGAAGTGTGACATGTTGTACAGGTTCGCCTAACCAGCTTCATAGTCTGCTTGGTGTTCGGCATGCCTTGCTAGAGGCCGCTACCAACCATGCAGTCCGGAGGTGATCCAAACTGCGACCAAGCCGGCTTGAACCTAAGGGGTCGCGTGCTTAAGGGAAGGAACCTACGAGGTCAGATCCGAGGACACCGGTCGGATGTGATCTGAGCTGTATTCGGATTGTGGCCGAGTAGACTTGTGGGCTTTAGGGTCCATGCGAGGCCCAAGTGTTGAGCCCGCGACAGACGCCTGTATAAAGTGGAGGTGCGGCACACTCATGTGGTTGATCGCTTCAGCATTGTCACTAGGGTTTGCATGTGTTACGAATAGCCACCTCCACTCGCCGCCGGTTGTGTGATCGGACCTAGAAGTCCGTCGCACGACGTTCCTCCTGCACATGCGGATAACGTTAGAGGCGGTGCACTTGCGCCGCTCTGGCGAACCTGTTTGCAGGATCCGATCGGCTACGTGGGAGACCGGCAAGAAGGAGACAACCCCGGGAACACGAGGCAACTCCGGGAACACGCTGCCTCAACTCTACTTCCGCTGCACGACACTGCGCATCTAGTGGTAACAATCTGTGATCCATCTCCTGTAGCATGTTCTTGGTTGTTCTGCACGTAGGAATTTTTAAATTGCATTCGACGCACCCTACCGTAGGACCCAACACGGGGCCCCCTAGGCAGTGGCTCTTGGGGAGCCTAGCGGGCGCGGGTGACGGGCGCAGCCCGAACGGTTGCTGGCCCATGGGGGCGCACCCGACTGGGCGTCGTGGGGCAGCTGGCGGGTGTCGGCGCGCCGGTGTGGAGCTCCAGCGGCTGCGGTCGGGCGAAGCATGGGGAGGTCCACGGCTGCCGACACACAGCAGGACGGCCGGAGGTGGGCGAGGGGCGCGCGAGGCCACGGTGAGGCGCTCGGGGAAAAAAGCAGGGCACAACGGCGGGGTGGTCGTTGTAGGGTCGAGGCACGAGCGGAGCAGTGGGGGCGGCAGCCGTGGTGCGGAGCAGGTGGTGCGGGGCGGGTAACGGAGAGTTTGGCGGGCCACGAGCGGCGAGCGGCGGCGCGGGCTGGGCACGGTAGCGCGGCCGGGCGAGGACGATGCCGGAGTAGGGGGCTGCAGTAGTGGAGAGTGGGGGCTGGCGGTTGGCATGCGGCAGGGGCGGAGCAACACCGCGAGCTGCGGCGGGAGGCGCATCTCATGAGTGGCCGAGCGGTGACGGCCGTGCACGTGCGTGGGTATGCAGAGGGCGGGGCCGGCGGCAGTAGCGGGCAACACGGGCGGCAGCGAGCGGTGAGGCCAGTAGCGCGGAAGGGGCCAAAGCTCGTCGAGCTTGGAGGCCCGAGCTCGAACGAGGGTAACTAGGTGTGCGGGCCGCACCGCAAGGGTGCTCTGAGCACGCCGGCCTGCCCAGACGGCCACGAGAGGGACGACAACAATGGCAGCAAGGGTGGCGGCGGTGAAAAGCTTTGGTCACGGCGGGACGACGGCTACAGCCACGGATCTATGACGAGAAGAGGGCGGAAGGGACAAGGAGCTCACAGCGGAGCTGCAGCGGACGATAGTGGGCTCGGGGAGGTCCGGTGGCGGCAGATCGAAGTCGGCAGAGGCGAACGACGTAGGTGAAGAAGAGGTCGATGCGGCACTGTAGTGCTCCCGGCTAGTCCTCGTGGTCGAGGACGACATAGTAGAGGCCGGCGAGTCATTCTGGCACGGAGACGAGGCGTGGTGGGGATGGTGGCTACGTGGGAGAGCGCGCAACAGCGACGACGGCGTCGCCCATAGCGGATCTGAGGGGCGAGGGGGAAAGTGGGCGAGGAGAGGGGGATTTAGGAGGCGGCTAGGGTTAGAGTTCGGTCGGGGGCGTCGCCGGCAACTTGAGGCTGACGGGGAGTCGCCGGATGGCCGCCCCATGGCAACCTGCGGCCATGAACGGGGCATGCGCGTCCAGAGCGCTGTAGGTGAGCAGGAGCAAGGAGAAAGCGGCGAGGTGGGCTGGGCTCCCGTTAGCTAACTGGGCCAAGCGGCCAAGTGGGGGGGGGGTTTCTTTTTCCTCTATTTGTTTTAGGTTTTTCCTTTTCTTTTAAAACTTCTGTTTCTTTTAGTTTCCTTTTATTTTTGTTTTTAGCAAAATACCAAAATGGCACCTAATTTGATGTTACCAAATATGCCACTGCCACATTAACTTGCTACCCAAACTAAAATAGTTTCATAATTATTCAATATTTAAAAGTATTTAAATAATAGTTTTTGCTACTGTTTTATTCATCTTATAGTATTTAAATATTTTATAAAGGTGTGGTTTCTCCTCCATAATTACCTATGCATTATTTGGTTCACTCCGAACATTTTAGTTTTGATATTTTGAATTTGAATTTGAATCGGTTTCGAACTAACGCGGGATTAGCAATAGTAATCGAAGTGACATGGCATCATTAGCAGAGGGTTGCTGTAGCTTAATTATCCAGGCATCACAGCCATCCAGACTCTAAAAGATCAGACAGACTTAGTGACAAGTAGCTTCCATGTACAACCACTGGCTAATATGGGCTCTGGCTTAGTTGATCAGTTGTGGAGACCTTACCTGGATGTGCCAGCAGATGTATTTATGATAGTTGGGATGGGCCTCCTGTGGTACTATGCCTCAATCTTCGGGTTGGGTCCAGTGGGTAAAGAGTGCAAACATCTGCAGAGTGTATAAACAAATCATGATTAGCCGTGTCGCCGGTTATGGACAAATTTGAGCAGCTAGACCATTACAGTTGTTGGATGATTTTGACAGATGATACAGTTTCTAAAACTTGATGGGAAACTTAATAATGGGGATAGGTTGGTATCAAATTGCCCAATTCAACCTTATATATTTAATTGTAGCAAGACATAATTAAAAATTGACTATCATAATATGTAGTTATCAGGGAAAAATTAGCTTTCTGCAAAACAACCACTGCATTATCCTATTGATATACCTTGCATATAGAAGTAGGTCTGTTATATCTTTCCCTGTGTGACTTGCCAATACATTCAAAGTATTGACCCTTCGTGGCTGCAATGTTTCATGTTGCAGATCTTATACAACGGGTGAGTGATACGATGTAGGGTTACGATGTCTATACTCAACATTTGCCTGTGGTGTTGATGGGTTCCGTGAAGATTTTATTTGCTTTTCTACTGTATTTTTGCTATGAGCTAGCCTTGAGCTACGCAGGTATGTATTATATTAAATTCTGGATCTACGATGTAATATTATGACATGTGGTTTATTCTTGATATTACGTCTTGTACTATGTGTTCTAGATTTTGATCCAGGGACTAGCACAGTTAGCACACAGACATCGAATCTTATTGGGTTCGGGTCATTACACCAACTCCGCCTCTCCAGCGACAGCGACAAACCGCGGCCGTCACTGGTCTCCTTCCCCTGGTGTTGAATCCGCGGACATATTTTATCTCATATGATCAAGTGTTAGCCCCCTAATCCCCCCAGTATATTTTTCATTAGTTTATTTATGCTTTCACTGTCCCTGATGTTGAACCATGTCTGTATTTTCTTGTGTGTTGCCCTACAAGTTGTATTTTGTTGTGTGCTGCCCTACGAGTTGTGAAAAGTAGTCTAAAGCTTGATGCATATAGTTGCTCACATATTTGATAAAACTTTGCACTTTCATGCACCAGACCCACTTGTCAGTGGGTTCAACTTCATAACTATGTATCTGTTCATAGTTGCCATCAGATTTCATATGTTATAGGAGGTACACAACACTTTTATTTACTAGATCTTGAAAGCAAACTTATTTATTTACTTTGCCACATTCTTGCCAAGTTCCTGCTTTTTAAATTGGCTGCATGCCTAGTGTCTTTGTGCTAAACCATATACATGCCTATTGTCTTTGTATATGTAAGCATTCGATCAAATAATAGGATGTGGTCTGAAAATTCAAATATGGAAGGGACTAGTCAGCCCGTCCGCCTTGTCCTAATTTTAGTTTTGAAGGATATGGTCTGAAAAATTATATATGAAAATTATTCCCATTCAGGTTCTTCCCTTTTGTTTTGTACCAAGCTATTGACCAAAGGTTTAGGGCTTGTTTGGATTTTGTGCATGCCTGCTTGCCAACTGCGGGTGTGCCAATATTTTGGCGAATGATTTTGCCGCCACTGTTTCACTGCCTCTAATAGGTATTTCTTGGTTGTACATTTAGATATTTTTTGTCCTGCGATGTGCTTAACTGCATATTCCACTAGATATTATGTTATTTTAATGGTGAAAGCTTTAGTAGAGTGGCTCTTCCAAAAGCAAATCATTTTGGCATGGTGTAATCACATATAGGCATCTTTTTAATGAAACTGAATACTAACTATTGCTTGATTCCTAACCATAGTCCCCTCACCTCCGGCAAAGACAAAGGCCGGAATGTCATCCTCTTCTTGCACCAAGGTATCCCCTCAACCTCCTCTTCCACCGAGTGCTTTTCTTGTCCATGGTGATGTCTTCCCTGTCACACGCGGACACACAGAGCTCTGTGCAGATCCAAAACCTCCTCTTTGGTCTGCTTCCTTTTGCTTACAGCACCGCTGAGCCCCTGGAGTGACCACATGGAAGGTCCAAACAAATGTCAGAATATGCTACCGCCGTACTAAGCAAAATAAGATGCATAACACATAAACATCACATGCAATCAAAATATGTGACTTGATATGGCCATCATCATCTTGTGCTTTCGATCTTGATGTAGGGTAGAACCCTATATGCCCGATCATTCACGATTGGAGGGGATCCTACGAAGAACGCGAAGAACACAAGGAGAAATCACGAGGGGAAACATGAGAGAAATCACTCAACCAACAAGATTTGGTCACACATATGCTAGATCCTCAAAACACAAAGAGAGATACCCGATTCAAATCCAACAAAGGACGATACAAGTAGCTAGTTCATCTCCATGAGGAGGTCTTGAGGGGTCTTCCCATGAAAGGGTCTTGAATCCGCTTGGGGGATCTTCTCCAAAGAGGTCGTGAACTCCAATGGAGAAGTAACCAAGTGGATGAGCAAAGCTCTGTCTCTAATATGAGCTAAACCAATGATGGCCCTAACTAGGAGGAGGAGGAGGTCTATTTATAGTCTAAGTGCAAATGGGGGTGAAACGAAAGCGTACATGGGCCTCGGGCCCGAAACTGTGCACACACAGGCAGCGGGCATCCGGTCCTTCCCAGTAGTCCGGTGGCTCGTAGGGGTCCGGACGTCCGGTAGAGCTCGAACTTCCGCTATTTTCATTCTGTTGAAGTGGTACCGGATGTCTGGAGATGGCCGGTCGTCCGGTCGCTTCGGACTTCTGTAGATTTGGCTCGGGTGTGGAACTGCCAGTTGTACAGAGGAGGACGAACGTCCGCTTGCTAGGAGGTGTTGCCGGTCGTCCGGAGGAGGCCGGATGTCTGCTCGTTGTAGCTTTCATCGGCTGGGACTTGGGTCAGCTGGGCCTTCAGGTGCCGGACGTTCGGTCCCGACTGGTAGTCCGGTGGCTGGAGCTTCTTCGGTAGCTCTTCTTCTTGTCCCTCATGCTTGGTGTCCTCGTCGTCTTGTCCATTAGATGTAGATGTTCCGTGGCCTTCCTCCAAGTACCGTATCACACATAGTGTTTCCGCTTGAGGTAGTAGCCATGTCTCATGTGTAGAAAGTGGTAGTTTGGAGAGGAGCGAGTTCACCTTATCTTCGATGGCCTTTGCTTGAGCTCATGTCATTGGTCCAAGTGGTGTCGTAGGATATGTAGATGCGTCCATGGGGATGATCGTGGGATGCTCCACATCATCCCCCCCCCCCCTTGGGAAAGATCCGACATCGGATCAAAAACATCATCACCATGGTAGGGAAAGAGGTCCTTGACATTGAAGATGTCGCTCACATTGTACTTGTCGCGCGGGAGGTCGATGTCGGTGTCAAAACCGGCAGATCTCGGGTAGGGGGTCCTGAACTGTGTGTGTGAGGATCGAAGGTAACAAGGAGGCAGGGGACACGGTGTTTACCCAAGTCCGGGCCCTCTCGATGGAGGTAATACCCTACTTCCTGCTTGATTGACTATGATGAGTATAGGGGTTACAAGGGTTAATCTACCTCGAGATCGTAATGGCTAAACCCAAGATGTCTAGCCTATATGATTGTGATTGTCCCTAAAGACTAAACCCTCCGGTTTATATAGGCACCAAAGGGGACCAGGGGTGTACAAAGTCGGTTATATAGGAAGGAAACTACACACCCGGACACCAAAGTTGCCGTCCATGCAAAGGAGAGTCCCATCCAAACACAAGAGAAAGCCTTCGGTTCTGTATCTTCACGGCCCATCAATCCGGCCCATATCACACAGGGGCTCTCCGAGCACCCCATAATCTAAGACTCCCTCAGTAGCCCCCGAACTTTCCTTCAATGACGATGTTGTATCCGGCTTCATGTCTTCGGCTTTGCAAGGTAAGTTCCCCCTTGTACTTCATACAGTTCGGCCTTTGCATAAAATAGTGTACTCTTCAGCTTCTGCCGCTGTTGCCTTAGCTTCCACATGTCAGACAAATGCGAAGGGTCCAGGCATTTTTACATATAACCCCTTGACCATGTAGATAAGGCGCTTATAAAAAAGAGATCAAATCTCAGATTCCATTCCTCACCAGACGGAAATCCTTAGGTCTTGCCACAAGAAACCAGCCAAAGTTGGCCAATGCTCCTTGCTCTTCCTCGCATCCCCAAAGCCCTCAAGAAGGCGACTGGGAGAGCTGCTCGGTGTCCCATGCTCAATTGGCCAAGCTGCAGGTGCAGGGATACCTCCCTCCATCGGGTCTGGTCCCTGTTCGGGCAGGATTAACCACCTACAATGGCAAAGCCCTGGGGAGAAATTCCCTAATCCCCATCAAGGGGAGCGGGCGTGCTTCATTTCCTTTTTGATGAGGGGTGTGGGATTTCCAATCCACCATTTCCTCAGAGGTCTTTTGGAGTACTATGGTCTCCAACTGCACAACCTCACGCCGGGCTCCATTCTACACATCGCGGGCTTTGTCGCTGTTTGCGAGTTGTTCCTAGGCTACGAGGCCCATTTTCATTTATGAAGGAAATATTTTTGCCTCGTCCCTCGCTCCCAGAAGGGATCTATTTTCGAGGTGGGCGGTGCCGAAGTATGGCGTATAGGTGGAACAGGATACCTGCCCGGCACCCCGAAGAAGGCATCCGAAGAGTGACCCTCGGAGTGGTTCTACATCGAAGATGTTGTCCTTCTAGACCCTATCTGGTAGGGTCTTCCCAAATTCTCCTCCGCTCCTTTAAATAAGCGCACCAGCTGGCATCCCCGAAGCTATGAAGAACAAGATAGTGCGGAGGTTAAGCGGCTAGCGAACAAGATCCGAATGCTTGCCCACTCCGGACTATCCATAGTCGAGGTAATGGCGATTTCAATACCGCGATGTGTTCAGCCGCTTCAATCCAGGGGGTTTCCAATGTGGCATTACAATGGTGAGGACGACGCCACTCGTTGCGGGCGCAAGGGTCCGGCTAATTTTGCCGCGTTGGCTACCACATTGGCTGACCTTTTCAAAGGGGAAAAGGAAGACTTTGCTCGCCTGAAGTGTCGAGAAGGTTTCTCCATGTATACCCCCATTGACTGGGTGAGTCTTGGATTATAGGCCTTAATTGATCTTCTTTCCTTAAGTATGTTTTATAGCGAATTTAATCTGACTGCCTTTAACAGGAATGGAGAAAGGTCGTTGAGGGGGTCTATAGCCCCGCTCTGCAGCTGGAGGACCATAATCGAGACCTTGATCCAGGATAGGAAGAAGATCCGGACATATTCGTGGATTTTGAGGATGGAGTCTTTTATCATACGAGCTATGATGGCACAGAAGTGGCCATTATAGCCGACTACCCCGGCCTCCTTCTTTCCTCCCATATACGTACCCAGGAGACATCTCCTCAACAAGAGTTTTCCCACCGTGACTCACCCACCACACCATATCGTGCTCCCAAGGGGCGACGCTCGCGCCAGCGCGCTGCATCAAAGGCGTCCTCTAAGAAGACAACGCTTGCACAAGGTGCCTCTCAGAAAATAAAGGAGAACAATGATACAACCAGGCCCTTTTATGCGTTGAAGAGGTATGATCTTTTAATATGCACTAAGCGGATAGATTGGACGGTGACATTGCCTGCTACATCATATTGCAGTAGGAGTGTACGCCGGACTGCATCCGGAGACCTGGCCGGCCATGCACAGACTAATCCAGCTCCGGACCCTGCCACAAGGACTGGAGGGGATGCGGGAGCGATACCGGATTGTCATCTCCCGGAGGATTCGGATAATGTATCCGTCACAAACTCCAAAGTGGAGAGTGCGATGGGTCACTGGCGACGGAGAGAGGCTATGCGCAACCCACATTTTAGTGAAGAGGCTTTCAATGATCTCAGTTTAGCGGATACTTATCTCCGAGCTGCTCGCGATGGAGTTGCTGGCGCCACTCACCAGCTTTCCAAGGATATGCGGGTAAGAATCTTTTGCGCAGATTCAATAATCATATGCCAGTAGCCCCCGAGTCTTGAAGCAGTTGGCCCAACTGATCTAAGAGTCATTTACATTGCTAGGTACTCACGGAGAGGAGTAACAAGTTATTGAAGGAGCTTGAAGAACGCCGAACATGATTGTCTGCTGCCACTGCCAAACTCGAAGAGTTGAAGAAATCCAAGAAGGCACCTGATGGTAAGTGCAGCAGCAGTTCGGAGATAAGGCTCCGTGAACACAACGAGGTTTCTTAATTATGCTTTTTGTCTCATTGGTAGGCTCAACAGATCAGCTGGAAGAGAGGCTAAGGGCTGCTCAAGCAGATAAGCAACATGCCGAAGGGCAAGAAGCCGTTGGTCAACGTGTTTTGACACAGACCATTAATGAGAAGAACAAACTTCAAGATGCAAACATCAAGCAGGCCGAAGAACTGAAGGATTTGAGAGCCCAATTATCGGATGATTTGAAGGAGAACAAGAAATTGAAAGGCGGCATATTCAGTATGCTCTGTAACCTATCTGTCAAAACAGTCTCCGGTTTGAAATTTTGACAAGTTTGCTTACTGTAGGTGTGCTAATCGGACGTCCCGAAGGAGAAGTGTCCGTATTCCAAGGCGACCTGCTACAAGAGCTGTTCAAAGTGCATGAGCAAGCTCGGAAAGCATTGAGGAACATGGTGAAGGCTTTATGGCTGTCCGATCCCCTTCCAGGAAGTATGGATGAGCTTGCGAATTTATTCAAGGGGGCTCGTCGCCGTTTCGAGCAATGGAAGATATCAGTATGTCGGGAAGGCGCTCAAGAAGCCTGGGCCATGGTGAAAACATGGTATACCAAGCTTGATCCGAATCATATGGCCTGGGTCGGACCTCAGGGACCAGATGGACAAGAAATTCCTGTTAGCTATTGTATGACCAAGTGAAAACAACAGCTAAGTTTTCTCAGCAAGATTGTAAACTAGACAACCTACTAGAGGGTCTAGAGGAAGAAGAAGTTCCCAACTCCTTGGCCACCACCCCTTGATCCTATATAAGTATATCAATCTAGTAGTTTTTTGCTTGGGATTTGTTTAGTTAAAAGTTAGCCATTGCAACTTCGTGTACTTCATTTGTGTCCAACGACCAGACCAAGAGCGATTTCGGATCCCCATCTTTATCATTACTTCATCTATATTCACAATATTTAGATTGCATTAATATATTCTTGCTTGTTCTTCGATTGCGTGCAGGAATAGACCTTCATGGTCAGCCTGATCGTGCTTCTAGCATCGTCAGTAACCTCGGGAGATTGGTTTTGTGATTGCTAAGGTGCAATGTCATGCACATTTATAGTCGGATCGTTAAAGTCGGCTCCACCAAATCGATAGTTGTCATCTCATCGAAAGATCGGGACACCCCACCTATATCAACATATGTAGTCTTCTGTAGTTTCTCGTGCACTCTGCGGATTCAGAGCTAGGAAGAAGCAGTGAAGGGAGCGACCTCAGTAGGACATCATGAGTTGGATAGTCGCTACGATGTGGGAACCGCTGACAGGTAAACTCGGTATGAATTGGAATTGAGAAAATCAATTGAGCACCCAAATGCCAAAATTTCCATGATCAATCTCTCAAAATAAAAATTTGTTACATAATTAAAGCCTCGCCCTGTTGATGCGCAAAGGCCTCGGCGACAAAGTGGTGCGGAGCATCCCTCAAGCATGGCCATGGATATCCCGTCACCACCACAAGCACGGAGAGGACCAATTACAAGAGCTCGCGCACGTGCCATCGAGACCGAGTTTAACTCGTTCCTCTTCGAACTCACACGAGAGTTGGGTCCTACCTCAAATGGAAGTGGTATGAATTCTTAGGTACCGAAGAGACGATCATGAAGAGGATAGCATGGAGACCCAAACACCTTTGGAGGAGGAGAAGGAAGAAGGGTACGAGAAGATCGAAGGTGGGAAGGTCCTAAGCACTCCGGGTGCCCGACCCCTCACTGCCGAGGCGCTGCCCCGGCCTGCCCCTGGTGCCCGGCCCTCCACCTGGGAACCAACAGCCCACCCGGGTGCCCAGCCTCCGTCGCCTGGGAGCCAGCAGCCCACTCCGGGTGCCCTGTCCCCTAGAGCCGCCAGTAGGGCAAAGGCTCTGACCAGTCCGGGTTCCCGGCCGTCCTTGCCCCGGGTGCCCGGCCACCCCCAACGCCAGCCTCTGACTGGTCCGGGTGCTCGGATCCCTTTACCCTGGTGCCCGGACCCCTTCGGGAGTGCATGCGAGTACTATGGGCAATTGACCCTTGTACCCCCCCCCCACGGTTTTCCCCATCTCGTCCCTAGCCTTTAAGTACTCATCTCCTAACTCATTAGGAAGGTTAGCAAAGTATTTGATAGACACTAGAGCGCTTTGCTCCTTGTATCCCCTCCTCTCAGGGATCAAGACCCCTCTTTGGGAGGAATCCTTGTGGATTATCAAGGCCTCCTCTTGGAGAAGATCAACATCAAGACCTCATTTCCTTGGAGTGTGAAGAACTTTACCCTAGTGCTACTTTTCCTTGGATTGTTCGTGTATGCTTGTGGATCTTATGTATGCTACTCTAGTGGATGTATTATTTGGGTTTGTTTGAGTGATTCTTCTCCTTGTGTTCTTGAGCGTTCATCACTTTCCCCCCTCCAAGTGTGAAAATATCCCCTCTAGGGTTTCACCCTACAACACAAAGTCTGGTCGGCCTCATCGTGATGCAGGACCGGCGGCCACCTTTGACCCTATGCTAGAGTTAGGTCCCATCCTGAGCGTTCCGCTGCTCTGGGTGACATCAGAGATGAGATGGTCGGTGGCATACATACTAGAACCTGAGTTGGGATCACTGCTGGTGCTAGCAGTGTTGATGGTGCCATTCATGTCTCGCTGCAAAGTTGTTGAACAACACAAGACCCATCACCCATGAACTAAAGCACATGTGCGTCTGTAGTGTGAGCTAAGTAAGTTGGTATTTCATTCGGGCATTATGCATGGTATTCATTCATATTGCTGGCTTCTCTTGATCTTCAGTTCAAAAGATGAACCCTCAAGTGTCAAGTTGAGTTAACAGGGGCAGTGGGATAACAGGAGTTCGATTGTCAAATTTTGAATGTCAAGTTCGGTTAACAGTTGTCATGTTGGATCATGTGACATGTGTTGAGATTGTAGTCTATAATTCTTGGTTTGTTGGTCTAAATTTGGAGTTTCTAGAGAGTCAAGAACTCAACAGAACCAAATTTTCTAGAGTAGACAAAAGTTGTATGTAGAGTTACACTTTTTTTGTAATACAATGGTGTTGAATTGTGTGGAACTAACCTACTATTACCTGTATCTACTCTTGATTTTCAGTTAGAAAGCTTGAAGAAGATATATGTTGAATTTTTGAATTGTATGAAACCATTTACTAAACTATTGTATATTTTGAAACAGTTGCTGACTTCCTCATTGTTTATAATTCTGCCACCTTTGAACTTCAGTTCCCAGCCGATGAGGAAGATAAGGACTACTGACCTGCTGCCTTCCAACTTGTATCTTCAAGAAATGTCGCTAGTCCAGACATGAATATTTGTAATTGATAACTTTTTGTATGGAGTGAGAGGCCCGCACGACCTCACAACTCTTGTATGAAACCATTTACTAAACTATTGCATATTTCGAAACAGTTGCTGACTTCCTCATTGTTTATAATTCTACCACCTTTGAGATCCAGTTCTCGATGAGGAAGATAAGGACTAGTAAGCGCTGCCTTACGACTTGTATCTTCAAGAAGTGTCGCTAGTCTGGACACGAATATTTGATAATTGATAACTTTTTGTATGGAGAGAGGTCCACGATGACCTCACAACTCTTGTATGATTCATTTGTATTGGCATTGGCCTGACAGTTCTAAATTTGGAAACCTATCGAACAATGATGGTTGTTCTTATTATAGCCCATGAAAATGGTTACATGATGTTTTTGTTTGTACATGAGAGATCTTTTTTAGCTGCAAAATCATATGTATTTCATACTAAATTCAGACATTTGTGTATTTTTGTTCTTATTCTAGCCCATGAAATTGGTCACATTTTTTTGTTTGTACATGACAGATCTTTTTTAGCTGCAAAATCGTATATATTTCATACTAAATTCTAACATTTGTGTATTGTTGTTCTTATTCTAGAGGCAATAATAAATTAGTTATTATTATATTTCCTTGTTCATGATAATCGTTTATTATCCATGCTATAATTGTATTGACAGGAAACTCACATACATGTGTGGGTACATAGACAACACCATGTCCCTAGTAAGCCTCTAGTTGACTAGCTCGTTGATCAATAGATGGTTACGGTTTCCTGACCATGGACATTGGATGTCGTTGATAACGGGATCACATCATTAGCAGAATGATGTGATGGACAAGACCCAATCCTAAGCCTAGCACAAAGATCATAGTTCGTTTGCTAAAGCTTTTCTTATGTCAAGTATCATTTCCTTAGACCATGAGATTGTGCAGCTCCCGGATACCGTAGGAATGCTTTGGGTGTACCAAACGTCACAATGTAACTGGGTGGCTATAAAGGTGCACTACAGGTATCTCCGCAAGTGTCTGTTGGGTTGGCACGAATCGAGACTGGGATTTGTCAATCCATGTGACGGAGAGGTATCTCTGGGCCCACTCGGTAGGAAATCATCATAATGTGCACAATGTGACCAAGGGGTTGATCACGGGATGATGTGCTACGGAACGAGTAAAGAGACTTGCCGGTACCGAGATTGAACAAGGTATCGGTATACCGACGATTGAATCTTGGGCAAGTATAATACCGCTAGACAAAGGGAATTGTATACGGGATCGATTGAGTCCTTGACATCGTGGTTCATCTGATGAGATCATCGTGGAACATGTGGGAGCCAACATGGGTATCTAGATCCCGCTGTTGGTTATTGACGGGAGAACGTCTCGGTCATGTCTGCATGGTTCCCAAACCCGTAGGGTCTACATACTTAAAGTTCGATGATGCTAGGGTTATAAAGGAAGTTTGTATGTGGTTACCGAATGTTGTTCGGAGTCCCGGATGAGATCCCGGACATCACGAGGAGTTCCGGAATGGTCCGGAGGTAAAGATTTATATATGGGAAGTCCTGTTTTGGTCACCGGGAAAGTTTTGGGTTTTATCGGTAACGTACCGGGACCACCGGGAGGGTCACGGGGGTCCACCAAGTGGGGCCACCAGCCCCGGAGGGCTGCATGGGCCAAGTGTGGGAGGGGACCAGCCCCAGGTGGGCTGGTGCGCCCCCCCACAAGGGCCCAAGGCGCCTAGGGTTTGGGGAGGGGGCGCCCCACCTTGCTTGGGGGGCAAGTTTCCCCCTCTCCAACCCTTGGCCGCCCCCCTAGATGGGATCTAGGGCTGGCCGCCGCCCCCTAGGGGTGGAAACCTAGGTGGGGGCGCAGCCCCCTCTCCCCCTATATATAGTGGAGGCATAGGAGCAACCCAACACATGAGTTTCTTCTCCTGTTGGTGCAGCCCTACTTCTCTTTCTCCTCATATATTGCGGTGCTTGGCGAAGCCCTGCTGGACTACCACGCTCCTCCATCACCACCACGCCGTTGTGCTGCTGCTGGACGGAGTCTTCCTCAACCTCTCCCTCTCTCCTTGCTGGCTCAAGGCATGGGAGACGTCACCGGGTTGTACGTGTGTTGAACGCGGAGGTGCCGTCCGTTCGGCACTAGGATCTCCGGTGATTTGGATCACGACGAGTACGACTCCTTCAACCCCGTTCTCTTAAACGCTTCCGCTTAGCGATCTACAAGGGTATGTAGATGCACTCTCCTTCCCCTCGTTGCTGGTTTCTCCATAGATAGATCTTGGTGACACGTAGGAAAATTTTGAATTTCTGCTATGTTCCCCAACAGTGGTATCAGAGCTAGGTCTATTGCGTAGATTCTTTGCACGAGTAGAACACAAGTTGTTGTGGGCGTTGATTTTGTTCAATATGCTTACCGTTACTAGTCCAATCTTGATTCGGCGGCATTGTGGGATGAAGCGGCCCGGACCGACCTCACACGTACTCTTACGTGAGACAGGTTCCACCGACTGGCATGCACTTGGTGCATAAGGTGGCTAGCGGGTGCCAGTCTCTCCCACTTTAGTCAGAACGGATTCGATGAAAAGGGTCCTTATGAAGGGTAAATAGCAATTGGCATATCACGTTGTGGTTTTGCGTAGGTAAGAAACGTTCTTGCTAGAAACCCATAGCAGCCACGTAAAACATGCAAACAACAATTAGAGGACGTCTAACTTGTTTTTGCAGGGTATGCTATGTGATGTGATATGGCCAAGAAGGATGTGATGAATGATATGTGATGTATGAGATTGATCACGTTCTTGTAATATGAATCACGACTTGCATGTCGATGAGTATGACAACCGGCAGGAGCCATAGGAGTTGTCTTAATTTATTGTATGACCTGCGTGTCATTAAGCAATGCCATGTAATTACTTTGCTTTATTGCTAACTGGTAGCCATAGTAGTAGAAGTAATAGTTGGCGAGACAACTTCATGAAGACACGATGATGGAGATCATGATGATGGAGATCATGGTGTCATGCCGGTGACGTGATGATCATGGAGCCCCGAAGATGGAGATCAAAAGGAGCAAAATGATATTGGCCATATCATGTCACTATTTGATTGCATGTGATGTTTATCATGTTTATGCATCTTATTTGCTTAGAACGACGGTAGTAAATAAGATGATCCCTCATTAAAATTTCAAGAAAGTGTTCCCCCTAACTGTGCACCGTTGCAAAAGTTCGTCGTTTCGAAGCACCACGTGATGATCGGGTGTGATAGATTCTTATGTCCACATACAACAGGTGTAAGCCAGATTTACACACGCGAAACACTTAGGTTGACTTGACGAGCCTAGCATGTACAGACATGGCCTCGGAACACAAGAGACCGAAAGGTCGAGCATGAGTCGTATAGTAGATACGATCAACATGAAGATGTTCACCGATGATGACTAGTCCGTCTCACGTGATGATCGGACACGGCCTAGTTGACTCGGATCATGTAATCACTTAGATGACTAGAGGGATGTCTATCTGAGTGGGAGTTCATAAGATGAACTTAATTATCCTGAACATATTCAAAAGATCTTTGCAAATTATGTCGTAAGCTCGCGCTTTAGTTCCACTGTTTAGATATGTTCCTAGAGAAAATATAGTTGAAAGTTGACAGTAGCGATTATGCGGATTGGGTCCGTAAACTGAGGATTGTCCTCGTTGCTTCGTAGAAGGCTTATGTCCTTAATGCCCCGCTCGGTGTGCTGAACCTCAAACGTCGTCTGTGGATGTTGCGAACATATGACATACACGTTTTTGATAACTACGTGATAGTTCAGTTAAATGGTTTAGAGTAGAGGCACCAAAGACGTTTTCAAAACGTCGCGGAACATATGAGATGTTTCGAGGGCTAAAATTGGGATTTCAGGCTCGTGCCCACGTCAAGAGGTATGAGACCTCCGACGATTTTCTTAGCCTGGAAACTAAGGGAGAAAAGCTCAATCGTTGAGCTTGTGCTCAGATTGTCTGAGTACAACAATCACTTTAATCGAGTGGGAGTTGATCTTCCAGACGAGATAGTGATGTTTCTCCAAAGTCACTGCCACCAAGCTGCTAGAGCTTCGTGATGAACTATAACATATCAGGGATAGATATGATGATCCTTGAAGTATTCGCGATGTTTGACACCGCAAAAGTAGAAGTCAAGTAGGAGCATCAATTGTTGATGGTTAGTAAAACCACTAGTTTCAAGAAGGGCAAGGGCAAGAAGGGATACTTCATGAAACGGAAAATCAGCTGCTGCTCTAGTGAAGAAACCCGAGGTTGAACCCAAACCCGAGACTAAGTGCTTCTGTAATAAGGGGAACAGTCACTGAAGTAGAATTACCCTAGATACTTGGTAGATGAGAAGGCTGGCAAGGTCGATAGAAGTATATTGGATATACATTATGTTAATGTATACTTTACTAGTACTCCTAGTAGCACCAGGGTATTAGATATCGGTTCGGTTGCTAAGTGCTAGTAACTCGAAATAAAAGCTACGGAATAAACGGAGACTAGCTAAAGGTGAGCTGACGATATGTGTTGGAAGTGTTTCCAAGGTTGATGTGATCAAGCATCACACTCTCCCTCTACCATCGAGATTGGTGTTAAACCTAAATAATTGTTATTTGGTGTTTGCATTGAGCATAGACATGATTGGATTATGTCTATCGCAATACGGTTATTCATTTAAGGAGAATAATGATTACTCTGTTTATTTGAATAATACGTTCAATGGTCTTGCACCTAAAATGAATGGTTCATTGAATCTCGATCGTAGTGATACACATTTTCATGCCAAAAGATATAAGATAGTAATGATAGGACCACTTACTTGTGGCACTGCCATGTAAGTCATATTGGTATAAAAACGCATGAAGAAGCTCCATGTTGATGGATCTTTGGACTCACTCATTTTTGAAAAGTTTGAGACATGCAAACCATGTCTATTGGTGTATACGCATGAAGAAACTCCATGCAGATGGATCATTTGGACTCACTTGATTTTGAATCACTTGAGATATGCAAATCATACCACATGGGCAAGATGACTGAAAAGCCTCGGTTTCAGTGAGATGGAACAAGATAGCAACTTGTTGGAAGTAACACATTTTGATGTGTGCAGTCCAATGAGTGCTGAGGCATGCAGTGAATATCATTATGTTCTTACTTCACAGATGATTCAAGTAGATGTTGAGTATATTTATTTGATGAAACACAAGTCTGAATTATTGAATGGTTCAAGTAATTTCAGAGTGAAGTTGAAGATCATTGTGACAAGAGGATAAAATGTCTATGATATGATCATAGAGATGAGTATCTGAGTTACGAGCTTCGGCACGCAATTAAGACATTGTGGAAATTGTTTCACTATTAATACCACCTAGAACACCATAGTGTGATGGTGTGTCCGAACATCATAGTTGCACCCTATTGGATATGGTGCGTACCATGATGTCTCTTATCGAATTACCACTATCGTTCATGGGTTAGGCATTAGAGACAACCGCACTCACTTTAATAGGGTACCACGTAATTCCGTTGAGACGACACCGTTTGGAGAAACCTAAGTTGTCGTTCCTTGAAAGTTTAGGGCTGCGACGCTTATGTGAAAAAGTTTCAGGTTGATAAGCTCGAACCCAAAGCGGATAAAATGCATCTTCATAGGACACCCAAAACAGTTGGGTATACCTCCTAATTCAGATCCGAAAGCAATAGGAATTGTTTCTTGAAACAGGTCCTTTCTCGAGGAAAAGTTTCTCTCGAAAGAATTGAGTGGGAGGATGGTGGAGACTTGATAAGGTTATTGAACCATCACTTCAACTACTGTGTAGCAGGGCACAGGAAGTTGTTCCTGTGGCACCTACACCAATTGAAGTAGAAGCTTATGATAGTGATCATGAAACTTCGGATCAAGTCACTACCAAACCTCGTAGGTCGACAAGGATGCGTACTGCTTCAGAGTGGTACAGTAATCCTGTCTTGAAGGTCATGTTGCTAGACAACAATGAACCTACGAGCTATGGAGAAGCGATGGTGGGCCCATATTCCGACAAATGGTTAGAAGCCATGAAATCCGAGATAGGATCCATGTATCAGAACAAAGCATGGACTTTTGTGGACTTGCCCAATGATCGGCAAGCCATTGAGATAAATGGATCTTTAAAAAGAAGACGGACGTGGACGGTAATGTCACCGTCTATGAAGCTCGACTTGTGGCGAAGAGTTTTTCACAAGTTCAAGGAGTTGACTACGATGAGATTTTCTCATCCATAGCGATGCTTAAGTCTGTCGGAATCATGTTAGCATTAGCTGCATTTATGAAATCTGGCAGATGGATGTCAAAACGAGTTTACTTACCAGTCTTCGTAAGGAAAGGTTGTATGTGATACAATCCGAAAGGTTTTGTCGATCCTAAGGATGCTAAAAGGTATGCTAGCTCCAGCAATCCTTCTAAGGACTGGAGTAAGCATCTCGGAGTTGGAATGTGCGCTTTGATGAGATGATCAAAGATTTTGGGTTTATACAAAGTTCATGAGAAACTTGTATTTCCAAAGAAGTGAGTGGGAGCACTATCGAATTTCTGATGAGTATATGTTGTTGACGTATTGTTGATCAGAAATGATGTAGAATTTCTGGAAAGCATATAGGGTTATTTGAAAGGTGTTTTTCAATAGAAAACTTGGATTAAGCTACTTGAACATTGAGCATCAAGATCTATGAGGATAGATCAAAAAATGCTAAATGGTACTTTCAAATGAGCACATACCTTGACGCGATCTTGAAGGAGTTCAAGATGGATCAGTCAAAGAAGGAGTTCTTGCCTGAGATGTGAGGTACGAAGTTAAGACTTAAAGCTCGACCACGGCAGAATAGAGAGAAAGGACGAAGGTCGTCCCCTATGCTTTAGACGTAGGCTCTACAGTATGCTATGCTGTGTACCGCACCTCATGTGTGCCTTGCTACATATCTGGCAAGAGAGTACAAAGGTGATCAAGGAGTGGATCACCAGATAGCGGTCAAAATTATCCTTAGAGGAATAAGGATATGTTTCTCGATTATGGAGGTGATAAAGAGTTCGATGTAAAGGGTTACGTCGATGCAAGCTTTAACACCTATTCGAATGACTTTGAGTAGCAAACCGGATACGTATAGTGGAGCAACCATTTGGAATAGCTCCAAGTGGAGCGTGGAAGCAGCATTTACAATATGACCTAGAGATTTGTGAAGTACATACGAATCTGAATGTTGCAGACCCGTTGACTAGAATCTCTATCACAAGCAAAACATGATCAAACCCCAGAACTCATTGAGTCTTAATCACATGGTGATGTGAACTAGTTTAGTGACACTAGTAAACTCTTTGGATGTTGGTCACATGGCGATGTGACCTGTGAGTGTTAATCACATGGCGATGTGAACTGGATTATTGACTCTACTGCAAGTGGGAGACTGTTGGAAATATACCCTAGAGGCAATAATAAATTAGTTATTATTATATTTCCTTGTTCATGATAATCGTTTATTATCCATGCTATAATTGTATTGACAGGAAACTCAGATACATGTGTGGGTACATAGACAACACCATGTCCCTAGTAAGCCTCTAGTTGACTAGCTCGTTGATCAATAGATGGTTACGGTTTCCTGACCATGGACATTATATGTCGTTGATAACGGGATCACATCATTAGCAGAATGATGTGATGGACAAGACCCAATCCTAAGCCTAGCACAAAGATCGTAGTTCATTTGCTAAAGCTTTTCTTATGTCAAGTATCATTTCCTTAGACCACGAGATTGTGCAGCTCCCGGATACTGTACGAATGCTTTGGGTGTACCAAACGTCACAACGTAACTGGGTGGCTATAAAGGTGCACTACAGGTATCTTCGAAAGTGTCTGTTGGGTTGGCACGAATCGAGACTGGGATTTGTCACTCCGTGTGACGGAGAGGTATCTCTGGGCCCACTCGGTAGGACATCATCATAATGTGCACAATGTGACCAAGGGGTTGATCACGGGATGATGTGCTACGGAACGAGTAAAGAGACTTGCCGGTAACGAGATTGAACAAGGTATCGGTATACCGACGATCGAATCTCGGGCAAGTATAATACCGCTAGACAAAGGGAATTGTATACGGGATCGATTGAGTCCTTGACATCGTGGTTCATCCGATGAGATCATCGTGGAACATGTGGGAGCCAACATGGGTATCCAGATCCTGCTGTTGGTTATTGACCGGAGAACGTCTCGGTCATGTCTGCATGGTTCCCGAACCCGTAGGGTCTACATACTTAAGGTTCGATGACGCTAGGGTTATAAAGGAAGTTTGTATGTGGTTACCAAATGTTGTTCGGAGTCCCGGATGAGATCCCGGACTTCACGAGGAGTTCCGAAATGATCCGGAGGTAAAGATTTATATATGCGAAGTCATGTTTTGGTCACCGGAAAAGTTTCGGGTTTTATCGGTAACGTACCGGGACCACCGGGAGGGTCACAGGGGTCCACCAAGTGGGGCCACCGGCCCCGGAGGGCTGCATGGGCCAAGTGTGGGAGGGGACCAGCCCCAGGTGGGCTGGTGCGCCCCCCCACAGGGGCCCAAGGCGCCTAGGGTTTGGGGAGGAGGCGCCCCACCTTGCTTGGCGGGCAAGTTTCCCCCTCTCCACCCCTTGGCCGACCCCCTAGATGGGATCTAGGGCTGGAGGCCGCCCCCTAGGGGTGGAAACCTAGGTGGGGGCGCAGCCCCCTCTCCCCCTATATATAGTGGAGGCATAGGAGCAGCCCAACACATGAGTTTCTTCTCCTGTTGGCGCAGCCCTACCTCTCTTTCTCCTCATATCTCGCGGTGCTTGGCGAAGCCCTGCTGGACTACCACACTCCTCCATCACCACCACGCCGTTGTGGTGCTGCTGGACGGAGTCTTCCTCAACCTCTCCCTCTCTCCTTGCTGGATCAAGGCATGGGAGACGTCACCGGGCTGTACGTGTGTTGAACGCGGAGGTGTCGTCCGTTCGGCATTCGGATCTCCGGCGATTTGGATCATGACGAGTACGACTCCTTCAACCCCGTTCTCTTGAACGCTTCCGCTTAGCGATCTACAAGGGTATGTAGATGCACTCTCCTTCCCCTCGTTGCTGGTTTCTCCATAGATAGATCTTGGTGACACGTAGGAAAATTTTGAATTTCTGTTACGTTCCCCAACAGTTCTTTGTATGTAATGCTCATGACTTGATTGCAGTGAGAGATCTTTTCCTACCCACAGAACCATATCTTTCATACTAAATTATGATTGTGTACACTGGAGCCGAAAACTCACAGGAGTGCCTATCCTCGCCTGGTCACAGTATTATACACCATGAGGCATCATCGAGATTTGTTAAAGGGATGCTCGCAGGTATAGAGGGACGCTGCCAAAAATTAGCCAGCTGGACCACCTAGGGCAGTAATGTTCGTTCCATGTTAACAGCGGTTGACGCCAAGCTCCATCTTGTACCCACAGCCCAGGTCGTAGGCTACCGAGAGCCCGGTCACTATCCTTTCACGAGGCATCCAAGGCAACAGTGTAGTACTTCTTATCTACCCACCATTGTTTCCCCAAAAAGAATGCGAAGACGAGCTCCAGTAGGAAAATCTAAAGTTTCAGCTGTCCATACATGAGATAAAGGCATGGCTAGTTGGGAGAGTCATCTAGTGCATCTGGAACGCACTTTCGTTTGAATTGGTACAACACGTCATGAATCATCAGCCGACCCTCTATTCATTTCAAATTTAAACAACAACTCATCCTCACCCATTATATGTCTGGATTCCATTTCGTTTCATGACACCTTACCCAACACATCAACAACTGAAATCTAGTTTGTGCTAATACATTGTCACGTTGCATAAATTCTCACAGGCAGATTAAATTCATGCAGACACAAGAGCATGGTTGGTTGAATATCCACAAGCATGGATGTGCTCGCCTGATCATGGAATCGTGAGGTGTCGCTTTGCTTGGGGTTATGGGTTATTTAATGTGTATACTATAGACCAAAGAGGCAATGTTAGTACGGCACAGAGCGACGGACGTCCATGCATTGGAGACGCTTTTTTCGGTTTTGTATACCGACATGTGCATGGTACGTGTCCAAGGTGTGAACTGATGGTAACGTCGAGCGGCCTTTTTTTAATTCACGTACTTTTAAGTTTTCATAATTTTTTCAAATTTGCATACCTTCAAGTTTGGACAAATTTACAAATATACGTTTTTTTCAAATCCATGAACTGTTTTTAAATCCACTTAATTTTTTCAAGTTCAGGTAATTTTTTAAAATTCACATACTTTTCTAAAGTTCATCACAATTTTCAAACCCATGTATTTTCTTTCGAAATTTGCATACTTTCTCAGATCTGCATACCTTTTTTAATTTCAGAATTTTTTTAAATTCACAAATTTTTCAAATAAAGTACGCGAAATTGAAAAAGTATGTGAACTTGAAAACAGTACATGGATTTGAAAAAGTTCAAAAAAATTTAAAAAGTTCATGCATTTGAAAAAGAGTATGTGACTCTTTTAAAAAAATACTCAGACTTAGAAAAGGTACATGGATTCGAAAAGTATAGGGATTTCAAAAAGATCATGGATTTGAAAGAAAACAATAAGGAAATTTGGAAAGCTTGTGAAAACTTGGAAAATTAAGAGGATTTGGAAAAAGTATGCGAATTTTAAAAACATTCACGAATTTAAAAAAAATATGTGAATTGGAGTCAGCACAGTCGAAACCGGGGTGAAACTTGTCCAGTTTCAATAGTTGAGGGTGCAAGTTGTCCGATTTCGAAGTTACGGGACCAAATTTAGAATCCAATAAAAATTAAGGAACGAAAAATATACTGTTCTCTAATTATAATAAATAGTATTTCTAGCAAAAAATATATAATAAATATGTAGCGACCAGATCTCAAACGGTCAAGTCTCTGTGCATCTGTGTCATCCCTGGATCGGTAATGCTGATACACACAGTACTTGAGGAATTATAACAGACTTTCAATCACACACTTATTACATCGAGTCCTCATAAAGAGTATTATTACATAAATAAATCATGGCTAAAGGCCATCTAAACTAGATAACAGCGGAAGGCTTCAAAGGCAAATGAGTCCATCAACTCCAACGGCATAGCTGAGTGCAAAACAACGACCTATCGCACCTTATTCGTCGTCTGAGTAGTCTGCAACATAAGATGTTGCAGCCCGAAACGGGTCAGCACATGGAATATGCTGGCATAGTTACACTGTAAAGCAATGATAATGCAAAGACTATATCTACATGCAATATTTGGCTGGTGGAGGCTTTAAGTTTCATGATTTTGCATAAAGCGAGTTTTTTCCTACAACAAAGGAATAAATTTATTTAACTACTCCCATGTTGCCCATTATTTGAGAAGGTTCCTCCAACTCAAATCCCAATTAAAAGTATCATTGTTAACCCAACGTCAAAATTAATTAGAGTAATGTGATGAGATCACATCAATAGATTCAAGTACTAGATAGTCAAGATGTCCATAACCGGGGACATGGATAACCATGATTAGTTTATACACTTTGTAGACGTTTGCGCACTTTTCCCCACAAGACTCGACTGCATCCATGATCGGATGATCGACACATAGCCTTTCTGAAGCATTAACTCTCTACTCCGGGTAGACAGTACCACCTACAACCCTCTACATCTGCTAGTCTACCTCTTCAAGAGCTCACGCAACTTACTCAACTATGCCAGAGCCCATAATGGCTTGTGGCTGCACACGGAAGTTTCCAGCATGAATAATATTATGATCCCTTTGAGCCTGGGTGGCATTCCATAGGATAATCACATGGGTACTTCGGGATTTCCAAAACAGATAACACTGGGTACTCCAGATGCCTCAACCAATCCACCCAGATTTGTATTAAAGTTGCCACCTTAATGTTATCTATAATTAAATAACTCGCAAACTTCCATGTGTGAATCACGATCCAATCCCCTTCTACGAGCATGGCAAAGCAATAATAAGCATATCGTATATTCCCGGGATGATCAAAAGTTATTAGGTTCCTACCTCAAACACTACAACCAAAACCACATGTTCCCAATCCTACAAATGCAAATATTGGTGGAGCAAAACTAATGCATAGTAAAACTGGGTATAAAAGAGTATGATCAAAGTGTAACTTGCCTTGCTAACGATTTGCAAACTCTAGAGATTTGTAGTAACAAGCTTCACACTCTGGGTAATCTAGCGTAGACAAACAATAGCATACATCAGCAATCACTCAAATGAAACACTAGTAAGCTCGAGAAAAGATCCAAATCGAACATGAAACAAGCACTGTCTTAAACTAACAAGAGTCAAAACCTAACAACATTATTAACACGTGAATTAGATCTTAACAGAAAGTACATGTGATTAGCTACAATTAACAAAAAGATTTAACTCAAATGAAGCAACGAAACTCAAGATACGAATGAAACAAGATCGTTTACTAATCTGGACTAAAATCAAATTTTACAGTAGCAATATCATGTTCAAGTTGGTTAACTAGAAAGAGGGCTTCGAGACGAAGACTTAGGCGCTGGTTTCATCTAATTTGGATAAACGAGTAAAAAGTTATACTAATCTAAAGATCAGGGGCAGAATCGCAACCAAAATAATCGCAGATAAATCCCTGGAAAATAAAATAAGACGAACAGATTAACGAACGAACGTTGATGTCTGTACCTAACCGGAGAAAAAAGTTCGTTAAAACGAACGAACGGATCAACGTGTGTTAAATAAATAAACCAATGAAACAAAACAGAACCGATCTATTACAAAAAAACAGATCTAGGGTTTACTAAAAAACCGGGCGGTTTTTACATAAACCGAAAAAAACACGGCGGCGACGGCAGCGGCGGCGACGGCGGCGATGGCGAGCGGCAGCTACGGCGAGTCCGGCCGGCGGCTTGGGCGGCGGCGGGCGGCGGCGCGGGCGGTGGTGGGTGGCGTGGCGGCGCGGGAGGCGGCGGCGACGATGCTGGTGGCGGGGTTGCGGTGGCGGGGCAGGACAAGGCTTCGGGGGGGAGGGCGTATTAAATAGGAGGGGGGCTACGTCCGACTTGGGGAGGGGGCAAGGCCATGGCAGCGGCGGCATCCCGGACTGCGGCAGGAGTCTGGCTCGGGCACGCACGTGAGGGCGGCGGCGCTGACGGGCGGCTGGGCCGCTGGCCTAGTTTGGTCCGGGAAACATTTTTTTAAAATAATTTCGCCCAAACAAAAAAATCCTAATAAATTCTAAAAAAAATTCTAAAAAATGCCCAAAACAATTTTCACCATCTAAATGAAATATTTAGAACAAAGTGAACATCTTTCTGGCCTAAGAATGCAATTTTGAAAAAAATGCATATTTTTCTACTTCAAATAAAATAGCAAATAAAATACCAGAAAATTCATAATTTGATTTTAAAATTATTTCTCCAATGTTTCTGTGATTTTGAAGAAGTCATATTATCTTCTCTCATTTATTTTAATATTGGAAATAATTGGAGAGAAAAATTATAAAACCAAATTGATCCTTTCTTCAAATTTGAAATAAATTCAAATATGAATTTTGTGAAACCTCACACTCTGTCCATAGGCCTTGAGTTGCTTAAGATTTCTAGGATCTCAACCAAAATGCAAAAATAATTATGATATGCACATGATGATCCATGTATAACATCCAAATTGAAAATTGGGATGTTACAAACCTACTCCCCTTAAGATGAATCTCGCCCTCGAGATTCGGGTTGGTCAGCAAAAAGGTTTGGATGGTCTCTATGAAGGTCTTCCTCTCGCTTCCAGGTGGCTTCCTCCTCGGTATGGTGGCTCCACTGAACTTTCCAAAACTTGATAACCTTGTTGCGAGTAACTCGGCTGGAAAACTCGAGAATCTTGACTGGCTTCTCCTCATAAGTCAAATCACTGTCTAACTGAACTGCTTCCAGTGGCACTGTATCTCTCAGAGGAATATCGGCCATCTCTGTGTGGCACTTCTTCAACCAGGAAACGTGAAACACATCGTGAACTCCTGACAATCCTTCTGGCAAATCCAGCTTGTAAGCAACTTCCCCCATACGTTCTAAAACTCTGTATGGTCCCACAAAACGTGGTGCGAGCTTTCCTTTAACTCCAAAACGCTTAACTCCTCGAAGTGGGGACACTCGAACATATACTCTGTCTCCGACTTCGTAAACTTTCTCCTTGCGTTTCGAATCCGCATAACTCTTCTCTCTGGACTGGGCTACCTTGAGGCTGTCATGAATCAACTTAACCTTCTCCTTGGAGTCTTTGATTAAATCTGGTCCGAACAACTGTCGATCTCCAACTTCATCCCATAATAATGGTGTCCTGCACCTCCTTCCATACAAAGCTTTGAAAGGGGCCATCTTCAAACTGGCTTAATAACTGTTGTTATAAGAGAACTCTGCATACGGCAAGTTGTCGTCCCAACTAGATCCATAATCTAGCGCACAAGTTCTCAACATGTCCTCCAGAATCTGATTGACTCTCTCGGTCTGTCCATCTGTCTGTGGATGAAAGGTTGTACTGAACTCTAGCCTAGTACCCAAAGTCTCATGCAACTGATTCCAAAACTTTGAGGTCAACTGGTTTCCTCTTTCTGATACAATGTTCCTCGGTACTCCATGCAGACATACGATCCTGGTCATGTATATCTTTGCCAACTTAGCACTCGTATAGGTGGTCTTCCCCGTGATGAAATGAGCTACTTTAGTCAAACAATCGACTACAACCCAGATAGAGTCATAGCCTGAACGAGTCCTAGGCAATCTAGTGATAAAATCCATGCCAAGTTTATCCCACTTCCATTCGGGTATCGGCAATGGCTGTAGCAATCCAGCTGGCTTCTGATGCTCTGCCTTACTCTCTGACATACATCACATACTGCTACATACTCGGCAACATCCTTCTTCATTCCTGTCCACCAGAAACTTTCCTTCAAATCTAGATACATCTTAGTGTTTTTTGGGTGAATCGAATACGGCGAGTCATGGGCCTCCTGCAGAATCAACTTCCTGATCTTGGGGTCATTAGGCACACATACGCGATCCTCAAACCATAAAATGGCGTGCTCATCCTCATGAAATCCTTTAGCCTTTCCTTTGCTCATCCTTCCCTTTATCTCGGCAATCTCCTTGTCAGTCTTCTGGGCTTCCCTGATCTTACCCATCAAAGTGGAGTAAATTTCCAATGCTGCTACATAACCTCTCAGAACTATTTCCAAACATAACTCATGAAGATCCTCTGCTAATTCCTTGGGTAATCCTTCGATCATGAGCGTATTAACATAACTCTTGCGGCTCAACTCATCTACTACTACATTGGCCTTTCCGGGATGATAGTACAGTTTCATATCATAATCCTTAATGAGCTCCAACCATCAACTCTGCTTGACATTCAACTCCTTCTGTGTGAAGATATACTTCAAACTCTTATGATCCGTGTATACCTCACAATGGTTTCCGATGAGGAAATGTCTCCATGTCTTCAACGCATGCACTACGGCTGCTAACCCCAAATCATGAGTGGCATAATTCAGCTCATGAGGTTTAATATGTCATCAGGCATATGAAACAACTCTCCCCTCCTGCATAAGCACTGCTCCAAGTCCTCGAGGTGAAGCGTCGCAATACACTTGATAATCCTTTCGTTGATCTAGAAGAATCAGCACTGGGGTTGTAACCAAACGTTTCTTCAACTCCTAAAAACTGGCTTCACACTCCTCAGTCCATTTAAACTTGGTGTCCTTCTTCAACAACTCTGTCATGGGCTTTGCAATCCTGGAGAAATTCTCAATGAACCTCCGGTAATATCCTGCGAGTCTAAGAAAACTCCCGATCTCTCCAACTGATGTGGGTGCTACCCATTTAGTCACAGAAACAACCTTGGTGGGGTCTACTGCTATTCCTTCTCCAGATATAACACGTCCGAGGAATTCAACTTCCTTTAACCAAAACTCACATTTGCTGAACTTGGCATACAACTGATGTTCTCTGAGCTTCTCAAGAACCAAGCACAAATGCTCCTTATGCTCCTCTTCGTTCTTTGAGTAGACCAATATATCGTCAATGAACACCACGACGAACTTATCCATGAACTCCATAAACACATTGTTCATCATTTCATAAATAGGCAGGCGCGTTAGTGAAACCAAATGACATAACGGTATACTCATATAGCTCGTACCTTGTGGTAAAAGCTATCTTAGGTATATCCTGCTCTCGAATATTCAACTGGTGATAACCTGATCGAAGATCTATCTTTGAGAAAACTTTAGCTCCTTGCATCTGGTCAAACAAATCATTGATCATCGGCAAAGGGTGTTTGTTCTTGATCGTCACTTCATTCAACACACGATAATCAACAACCATCCTTAATGATGCATCCTTCTTCTCCACTAGAAGCACTGGGGCTCCCCAAGGTGATGAACTTGGTCGAATGTAACCTTTATCTAGTAACTCCTTAACCTGCTTCTTAATTTCTTCCAAATCCTTTGCGGGCATCCAATACGGTCTCTTTGATATTTGCCCGGTGCCTGGCAATAACTCAATCAAAAACTCAATGTCTCAATCTGGTGGCATGCTTGGCAACTCCTCCGGAAATACATCGGGGTAATCCTTCACCACTGGTACCTCCTCCTGTACAACTCCTGATAAGGAATTCACTTGAGTCCTCTTCGGCACATGCCGGGATACATACTTGATCCTTCTTCCTTCTGGGGTGGTAAGGAATATCGATTTACTATCACAATCAATGTTCCCTCCATACTTCGATAACCAATCCATGCCTAATATTATATCCAATCCTTGTGAATCCAAAACTATTAGGTTAGAGGGAAACACATAGTTACCAATCCTTAAGGGTAACCGATCACACCATAGGCTGGCCATATACTCTTCTCCTGGCAAACTTACTAACATGGGTGGCCTAAGGGCTTGGGTTGGCAGGTTATACTTATCCACAAATCCCCTTGATATGTATGAATGCGATGCACCAGTATCAAAAAGAACGAGTGTGGTAAATGCATTAATCAAAAACATACCGACAACTACATCGGGTTGATCCTCAATCTCCTCCATGCTGATGTGGTTCACCTGACCTTTGGTGAAGGGGTTGGGCTTCTTGGCAGAACTTCCATTGCCATTTCCATTCTTTGCTTCAGGACATTCAGTGGCATAATGTCCGGTCTTCTGGCACTTGAAACAGGTGATGTGGCTTAGATCCCTCTTGTCTGGTGTTGAAGGGTTGGAACGGTTCTGGTTGCTGCTTCCTCCATTCCCATTGCCATTCCTGGTGCCATTATGGTTGTGCAAACTTTCTTCATTGTGCGTGTGTCCTCCATGGTTATGGCCTCCATTGTTGTGGGTATGTCCTCCCGAATACGGGGAATAGCGGGGCTTCTGCTGGGCTCCTGAAATGTACCTCCCCTTTCCATACTTCCTCTTGCGATTATCAATCTATTGCTGCTTGCCTTAAATCATAAGAGCCCTGTCTACCAACTCCGGGTAGTTGTTGAATGTTGCCACCATCAACTGCATGCTCAGCTCATCATTCAGTCCTTCCAGAAACTTCTCCTGCTTGGTGGCATCTGTAGCTACGTCATCAGGGGCATAGTGTGCTAACTTACTAAACTCATCCATGTACTGGCCCACTGTGCGTCCTCCTTGGCGCAGGTTGCGAAACTCACGCTTCTTCATGCTCATAGCTCCAGCTGAAACATGGGCAGTGCGGAAAGCCTGCTGAAACTGATCCCATGTAACAGTGTTAATGGGGTAAGTGGCTGTGAAATTCTCCCACCATGATGCTGCGGGTCCATCAAGCTGATGTGCGACAAAAAGCACTCTCTCCGCATCTGTGCATCCTCTAGTGGTTAGCTCTCTTCCAATCTTGCGGAGCCAATCATCTACAACAATCGGCTCGGTGCTACTAGAGAACACCGGCGGATTCAACCTTAGGAAGCGGGCTAGGTGATCAACATGGGGTGGTTGTGGTGGGCTGTTGTTTTTGTTGTTGCCTTGGTTATGATTCTGGACTAAAAGTTGCATCAAGGCATTCTGCTGCTGGATCAACTGAGTGAGCTCCGGTGGGAAGGCAAATCCATTGTCACATCTCGGAGGCATCTGATGCGTTTAGAAAAGGTGACAAAACAGAATAGAATAGGGGACTAAGAGATTCACTACCCATAATGCTCATGAGACAAACACAATCAATTTTCACTTCAATCAATAGCACACAAGATTACACAAAGCAATCTAACCTATAACTACTAACACGATCGTTGCAACTACTTGGAGTGAAAAATACTACTAATTACAATGGTGGTCGTTTAGAAATTTTCATCAGAAGAAGACTCCATAATATCTGCTCCAGCTTCATCAACGTAGTCATCATCGCTATCAGGGTTGGAGTCGGTGTCGTCGAGGATGATGTAGTCTCCTGGCTAGTTGTCGTACTTTGGCGCGGGGTCTCCCATGAATACTCCTAGCTTCCTTGTCAGGTCATCATTCTTTTCCACCAATATAGCAATCTCCTCCTCATATCCATCGCGTGTAGACTTGATCTCCTCTTCCAACTCGTTGTTCCTCCTCACTAGTTTCTTGATCCTCTTCATGTGGATAATTTGTTGATTCTCCTGTCGACGAATATGATCTCCCATCTCTTGTATGTAAGCTGCAATTGATCCATCCCTCCTGGTACGTATCATCTCCCATTTGTCATGTCGGTGGCCACATATCTGGTAGACGGTATTCTCCAGCTCCTTGTGATACACCTCACATATGCGTCCAAAGGTGATATGCATGACCATGCTCTTTCTGATACTCCAGCTTGGTGCATCCAGGTAGAAATCAATAGGCTCCATTGTTGGCGCGAAGGTCCTCCCAGGTATCTAGACTTTGATCTTCCAGCGCTCCTCTTCTGGTACAGATGTAGAGAAAGTCCATGTGAAGCTTGGTAGTCTGATGTTCAGATACTTAGTGACTTCCTTCAAGTGCTTTCCAAAAGGGGTGTCGTGATCCGGCTGAGTGAACTTGTTCCTGGGATCCGCCATCTATAGAGTGGAAAAAGGGTAGAGGAGTCGGAAATGAGTAGAGAAGAGTGACCTATGGTTTAACTTAGTGGTCTTGTCCTACAATCAGCGTGTGCTCTGATACCATCTTGTAGCGACCAGACCTCAAACAGTCAAGTCTCCATGCATCAGTGTCATCCCTAGATCGATAATGCTGACACGCACAGTACTCGAGGAATTATAACAGAGTTTCAATCACACATTTATTACATCGAGTCCTCATAAAGAGTATTATTACATAAATAAATCACGGCTGAATGCCATCTAAACTAGATAACAACGGAAGCCTTCAAAGGCAGAGGAGTCCATTGATACGTCTCCAACGTATCTACAATTTTTGATAGTTCCATGCTATTATATTACCTGTTTTGGATGTTTATGGGCTTTACTCTACACTTTTATATCATTTTTGGGACTAACCTACTAACCGGAGCCCCAGCCCGAATTGCTGTTTTTTTGCCTATTTCAGTGTTTTGAAGAAAAGGAATATCAAACGGAGTCCAAATAGGATGAAACCTTCGGGAGCGATCTTTCTGGAACAAATGCAAACTAGGAGACTTGGAGTGGATGTCAAGCAACAAACGAGGCGGCCACGAGTGTACCCGGCGCGCCCCTTGGGGGTGGGCGCGCCCCCACCCTCGTGGGCCCCTCGTTGCTCCACCGACGTCCTTCCTTCGCCTATATATACTCCCGTACCCTGAAAACATCAAGGAGAACCATGAAAACCTAATTCCACTGCCTCAACCTTCTGTATTCGCGAGATCCCATCTTGGAGCCTTTGTCGATGCTCCGCCGAAGGGGGAATCGACCATGGAGGGCCTCTACATCATCTCCAAGGCCTCTCCGATGAGTTGTGAGTAGTTTACCACAGACCTTCGGGTCCATAGTTATTAGCTAGATGGCTTCTTCTCTCTCTTTGAATCTCAATACCAAGTTCTCCTCGATCTTCTTGGAGATCTATTCGACGTAACTCTTTTTATGGTATGTTTGTCGAGATCCGGTGAATTGTGGGTTTATGATCAAGTTTATCCTACTAGATTCTTCTCTGAATTCTTTTATGTTTGATTTGTTATCTTTGCAAGTCTCTTCGAATTATCAGTTTGGTCTGGCCTACTAGATTGATCTTTCTTGCAATGGGATAAGTGCTTAGCTTTGGGTTCAATCTTGCGGTGTCCTTTCCCAGTGACAGCAGGGGCAGCAAGGCACGTATTCTATTGTTGCCATCGAGGATAAAAAGATGGTGTTTATACCATATTACATGAGTTTATCCCTCTACATCATGTCATCTTTCTTAATGCGTTACTCTGTTCTTCTTGAACTTAATACTCTAGATGCAGGCAGGAGTCAGTTGATGTGTGGAGTAATAGTAGTAGATGCAGGCAGGAGTCGATCTACTTGTCACGGACGTGATGCCTATGTACATGATCATGCCTAGATATTCTCATAACTATGCACTTTTCTATCAATTGCTCGACAGTAATTTGCTCACCCACCATAATACTTATGCTATCTTGAGAGAAGCCACTAGTGAAACATATGGCCCCCGGGTCTATCTTTTATCATATAAGTTTTCCATCTACTTTTATTTGCATTTTTTATTTTCCAATCTATATCATAAAAATACCAAAAATATTTATATTATCTTATTATCTCTATCATGTCTCACTTTTGCAAGTTTCCTTGAAGGGATTGACAACCCCTTTATCGCGTTGGTTGCGAGGTTCTTGTTTGTTTGTAGGTGCGTGGGACTTTTGAGGAGCCTCCTACTGGATTGATACCTTGGTTCTCAAAAATTGAGGGAAATACTTACGCTACTTTGTTGCATCGCCCTTTCCTCTTCAAGGGAAAAACCAACGCATGCTCAAGAGGTAGCAAGAAGGATTTCTAGCACCGTTGCCGGGGAGGTCTTCGCTCAAGTCAAGACATACCAAGTACCCATCACAAACTCATCTCCCTCGCATTACATTATTTGCCATTTGCCTCTCGTTTTCCTCTCCCCCACTTCACCCTTGTCATTTTATTCACCCTTCTTATGTTCGTCTTTTTCGTTTGCTTTGATGTCTTACTTGGCTCGTTTGCTCGTTTGGTTGGAATAGTTGTTTATTCATTGCTAAACAGAGAACCTAAAATCTATGGATCCTCATCCGCTTACTAATCTTTTTAAGAGATCCAATTATGATGAACTAATTGCTAGTGAGTTTTGTGCACTAGATTATCTTTATGAAGTTTTGCTTGAAATTCGTGAATCTGAAAATTGTGATGAAGAAATTTATGAAGAGATTTACGATGGCTCCTTGAATAAAAAGCATGATTGCAATGATTTTACTATAAATTCTCTTGATGTCAATTGTGCTAATAATATGCAAAACCCTAAGCTTGGGGATGCTAGTTTTGCTATTCTACTACTTGTTGCAATGATCATGATTGGGGTGATTCTTCTTATGATCTTGAAAACTTATTTAAGCCCCATGATGAATATGAGATTGATAATAGTGCTTGCAATAATATTGAAAGTGGATTTGTAAGAGTGTCAACTTTAGATCCCACATATTTGGAGTATGTTCAATCTTATGATATTTTTTATAAAAGTGGGTTTGGAGAGGTCATGACTTTAGTTAATGTTAATCCCACTATCTTGGAAGAGTGTCAACTTTGCATGCATGTGGATCGTGTTGAGAATATGTTTTGTGATAGCTATATTGTTGAATTTGCTTATGATCCTACATGTAATTATTATGAGAGAGGAAAATATGGTTGTAGAAATTTTCATGTTACTAAATTACCTCTCGTCATGTTGAGATTGCAATCGTCTCTTTCTTCTTCCTTGCATATGCTAATTTTTGCTTTCTATAATAATTTGTTTGCTTATAAAATGCCTATGCATAGGAAGTATGTTAGACTTAGACGTGTTTATCACATGTTTTACGATGCTCTCTTTGCGCTTCAATTCTTGTCTTTCATGTGAGCATCATTAAAATTATTAATGCCTAGCTAAAAGGCTTTAAAGAAAAGCGCTTGTTGGGAGACAACCCAATTTTTTTTACTTGCTGTTATTCGATAAATATTTCATCTAGCTTCTATTTAGATGTGTTTTCATGTTTTAATTAGTGTTTGTGCCAAGTAGAACCTATAGGATAACCTACGGTGATAGTTAATTTGATTGTGCTAAAAAACAGAAACTTTTGCGCGTACAAGAATAATTTTAATAAATCACCGAAACATGCTTTTGCGTTGATTATTTTTGCTGTAGATCGCTAGACAAATTTACAAGGACTTACTATTTTGGTAGGAGTTTTAGAGTTCCAGAAGTATTCGAAAGTTACAGATTGTTACAGACTGTTCTGTTTTTGACAGATTCTGTTTTTCGTGTGTTGTTTGCTTATTTTGATGCATCTATGGCTAGTATCGAGGAGTATGAACCATAGAGAAGTTGGAATACAGTAGGTTTAAAACCTATATAAATAAAGAATGAGTTCATTACAGTACCTTATGTGGTGGTTTTTCTTTCTTGCACTAATGGAGCTTATGAGATTTCCTGTTGAGTTTTGTGTTGTGAAGTTTTCATGTTTTGGGTAAAGATTTGATGGACTATGGAATAAGGAGTGGTAAGAGCCTAAGCTTGGGGATGCCCATGGCACCCCGAGATATTCAAGCATAACCAAAAGCCTAAGCTTGGGGATGCCCCAGAAGGCATCCCCTCTTTCGTATTCGTCTATCGGTAACTTTACTTGGAGCTATATTTTTATTCGCCACATGATATGTGTTTTGCTTGGAGCGTCTTGTATGATATTAGTCTTTGCTTTTTAGATCACCACAATCATCCATTCTATACACACCTTTTGGGAGACACCCACTTGATTTGAAATTTATTATAATACTCTATGTGCTTCACTTATATCTTTTGAGCTAGATAATTTTTGCTCTAGTGCTTCACTTATATCTTTTAGAGCACGGCGGTGGCTTAATTTTGTAGAAATTATTTGTCTCTCATGCTTCACTTATATTATTTTGAGAGTCTTTTAGAATAGCATGGTGTTTTCTATGGTTATAAAATTGGTCCTAGAATGATGGGCATCCAAGTTGGGTATAATAAAAACTATCATAGAAAGTGAATTGGATGCTATGATCAATTTGATGCTTGATAATTGTTTTGAGATATGAGGATGGTGATATTAGAGTCATGCTAGTGGGTTAATTATGAATTTGAGAAATACTTGTGATGCGGAGCATCCCATGATCATCCCCATGGACGCATCTACATCCACTACAACACACTTGGACCTATGACTCGAGCACGTGCAAGATCTCTCAAAACCGAGGTGACATCACTCCTCTCACAACTCCCTTTCGATTCACATGAGACATGGTTACTACCTCAAACAGAGACACTTTGCATACTCAGGTACCAAGGAGTTAACCATGGAGAAGGTAGGAAGCAAGGAGAACCGGAAGCGGAAGACATGCGTGGAGACGGAGAGGAAAAGCACCAAGGCCCAGGCTGTCCGGACGATCCAGACGAGGGCCCGGACGATCCGGACACCGGTCCGGACGATCCGGCTAATGCACGCCAAAGACACCCGAAGCCTCTCCATGAAGTCGGATCATCCGGACACAGTCCCGGATCATCCGGACACGGCCTGGACATCCGGACCCCCAGCCGGACATCCGGACCTGCACCGCCACCGCCTGCACCACCAGCTCATCCGGGCCTCCACCCGGATCATCTGGCTCCCCACCCGGATCATCCGACCAGCGCTTGCGCGCGCGTATTGGGCTGAGCCCATGTATCCCTTCGCCCCCCTAGCCTATATATAGGACTCCTCCTCCTCACTTCAAGACTTAGCATTGGTTTAGCTCATTTGAGATAGAGCACTGCTCATCCGCACGGATCTACTCCTTGTGAGGGACCACACCTCTTCGGAGAAGATCCATCCGGATTCAAGGCCTCCATCCGGAGAAGACAATCAAGACCTCCTCACGGAGAAGAACGGCTACCTATGTTTCGTCCCTTGTTGACTTTGGATCTCGTGTTACTTTGTGCCTCGATGATCTAGCACTTGTGTGATCAAATTCGTGTCGGTTGAGTGATTCTCTTGTTTTCCCCTCGTGATTTCCCTCGTGTTCTTCTGCCTGTTCTTCATGTTCCCCCGTAGGATCCACTCCAAACGTGAAAGATCGGCCCCTAGGGTTCCTCCCTACATCATCTTGGTATCATGAGCCACGTTGATCATGTTTTTGGAGCCCCTACCCTTTGTTTTCTAGCTTGATTTTGTTGATTTCGTCCTAAATCCAAAAATCCCCACCAAAAATAGCCCCCAAATTGTTTTTGTGATATGTTGGTTTTGATGATGTTTTGTTGATTTTGATCCGTGGATTCGTTGTGTAACTCGTGGATCTTGGCTTTCCCCACCATCTCACCCCGAAATCCATCCAAAATCCACGAAATCTTTGAATTTCTCGCCGTTTTTGAGTTCATCCCGAGCAGCTCACGAGCGCAGTTGACCTGCCTGGATCATCCGAACCCTAACCCGGATCATCCGGACGCGCCCGGATCATCCGGCTTCCTCTGCCGAAACTGCAGTTTCTGCAGTTTTTCACCACCACCTCCTACGCCTCTGCACTCCACCTGCTTCAACCACCACCACCTTCACTTGCCAAACCCCCACGACACACCCTCCGTACCACCATTCGACTTTGGGTTCGAGAATTTGAGTCGTGGTATCCCGTGTCCTATTGTGTTTCGGCTATTTAGGTACGGTGCGACATCAACATCACCACCGCTCATCTTCGTCGACTACTCATCATCGCTACGGACGGTAACTTCGACGACATCTTTGTCTACGCCTTGCCATTGCATTGATAACCACCATAGCCTTACTTTCGCGTTGCTTACCCATCGAGACTAGCCATTGAGTATTGCTGGCAACGTGACTTGTGCACATTAGTGATCATACACCATACCATACATACCATATCATCTCTTGTGTCACAAAGTTGTCATCGCATATGCAATTGCTATCTTGGTTCGTGAAGTATTGCATAAGAAAAGAGCTCAAAAGTGAAAGAGCCAACCAAGCTTTTAAGCAAAAAGAGAAAGATAAGCAAAGATCTTATAAGCAAGAACCATAGCATCATACTACATTAAGATTGTCATACCCGATCATCTTGGATCATATCACCGAAATACTATACATATAGCATACTTGGGATAGAGGTCATTGCATTTTTGCCTAGTAGGTTGTGCACAAGCGCCATATCCGCCTATTGTGCAATCGTGCTAGCGTATCTCGAGTATTGTGCAACAAGAGCATTTTCGTGGATTCCACATTTTGGCTCATTTTTGGTTTGCACAATCCCATTATTCTATTTGCGTGTGTGTTTCCGTGTACCACTACTTGCTTGGTCTACTTGTTGCATTTGCGAATTGCGAATCTTTTTCAACATCTTTGATTCAAACTAACAATTGCATCAAATTTTGTGCCACCATCCTAACCAAGCTCCACCATAAGCTTTTACTTGTGTAGGTGTGAGAACCGACAAGAATTGGTACCAAGAGTGCTATTTCATTGTCCGCATTTGAGTGAACTTGATTAATCGTCAACATCGGTCAAGCTACATTTGGTATAAGTTATTCTCTTTCTCACACTCACATTTTGCTTGGATTGATGGATAGGCCAAGTACCTCTACCAACCCACTCTGCATCGAGTAAGACAACGACATGTCATCATTCATCACCAAGAGCCACCTCTTTGGTGCACAACGAGCGTTGCATCAAGAGCAACTAGCTATGACCGATCGCATCGACAACCTCGCCACCGACTTGCGACTCTCCGACCAACGTACCAAGGACTACTTCGACAACAAGCTCGACGCGCACAAGCAAGAGAACGATGCAAGGATGGACGAGATCCATGCCTTATTGGTGAACCGTCCTCCTTCAACTTCTTCATACTCAAGACGGAGCCGTTCAAGTCGACACTCCGATGACTCCTTCTCCGGCTCAAGTACACCATCATCGAACACTCTTCGACGAGCCGCGCGTCAAGACCGTCACGCATCTCGCAATCCGCTACGCGACAAGCATTCACAAGAGCAAGTCGATGAGCAAGACCTTCGTCCTCCACCACATCAAGCTGCGTTTGCTCAAGCTCAAGAAAGACAACGACAACCGCGCCAAGAAGAAGAATGTGCGCGTTTACACCAAGCGGAACAAGACGCCGAGGCTCAACGTCTTCAACAACAACAATGTGAAGCGCAAGCTCTTGAGGCGCAAAGTGCCCTTCAAGAATCAAGTCGAGCCATCGCCAACCGCAATCACGAACGGCGCAATCAAGAGGAAGCCCTTCGAGAAGAAATCCAAGAGAGGAACTACCAACCGCGAGTGCAACGTCAAGTTCCTCAAGCTCCTCCACAAGCTCGCCAAGCTCCACCTCAACCTCAAGTTCAACAAGAGCAAGTTGATCATGGACTTCCTCCATGCCAAGAGCAACATGAGGACGATTACCCTCCACATCAAGGGCGCCATCATCACCATCGCCAACAACACAATGAAGAGCAACGCTACGGCAAGCTAAAATTCACAATGCCCAAGTTCAATGGAAGCAATGATCCGGAAGAATACCTCTCATGGGCATTGAAGGTCGACAAAATCTTTCACTTTCACAACTATGAGGAAGAGAAGAAGATCGCTATGGCATCACTTGCGTTGAAGTTTGTGATTCCCGTAGCATGCACGTATGGTGAACCGCTTTATGATGAAGTTGGAGCATAATTTATTTATTGATTGTCTTCCGTATGAGTGGCGGTCGGGGACGAGCGATGGTCTTTTCCTACCAATCTATCCCCCTAGGAGTATGCGCGTGGTACTTTGTTTTCAATGGCTTGTAGATTTTTGCAATAAGTATATGAGTTCTTTATGACTAATGTTGAGTCCATGGATTATACGCACTCTCACCCTTCCACTATTGCTAGCCTCTCTTGTGCCGCGCAACTTTCGCCGGTACCATACACCCACCATATACCTTCCTCAAAACAGCCACCATACCTACCTATTATGGCATTTCCATAGCCATTCCGAGATATATTGCCATGCAACTTTCCACCATTCCATTTATTATGACACGCATATCATTGTCATATTGCTCTTTGCATGATCATGTAGTTGACATCGTATTGTGGCAAAGCCACCTTCACAATTCTTCCATACATGTCACTCTTGATTCATTGCATATCCCGATACACCGCCGGAGGCATTCATATAGAGTCATATTTTGTTCTAAGTATCGAGTTGTAATCTTGAGTTGTAAGTAAATAAAAGTGTGATGATCTTCATTATTAGAGCATTGTCCCAAGTGAGGAAAGGATGATGGAGACTATGATTCCCCCACAAGTCAGGATGCGACTTCGGAGTTTACAAAAAGAGAGAGAGAGAGAGAGAGAGAGAGAGAGAGATAGAGAGAGAGAGAGAGAGAGAAATGCCAAATAAAAAAAAGGCCAAATAAAAAAATGAGAGAAAAAGAGAGAAGGGACAATGCTACTATCCTTTTTACCACACTTGTGCTTCAAAGTAGCACCATGATCTTCATGATAGAGAGTCTCCTATGTTGTCACTTTCATATACTAGTGGATTTTTTTTTCATTATAGAACTTGGCTTGTATATTCCAATGATGCGCTTCCTCAAAATGCCCTAGGTCTTCGTGAGCAAGCAAGTTGGATGCACACCCACTTAGTTTCTTTTATTGAGCTTTCATACATTTATAGCTCTAGTGCATCTGTTGCATGTCAATCCCTACTCACTCACATTGATATCTATTAATGGGCATCTCCATAGCCCGTTGATACGCCTAGTTAATGTGAGACTATCTTCTCCCTTTTTGTCTTCTCCACAACCACCATTCTATTCCACATATAGTGCTATGTCCATGGCTCACGCTCATGTATTGCGTGAAAGTTGAAAAAGTTTGAGAATACTAAAGTATGAAACAATTGCTTGGCTTGTCATCGGGGTTGTGCATGATTAAATACTTTGTGTGATGAAGACAGAGCATAGCCAGACTATATGATTTTGTAGGGATAGCTTTCTTTAGCCATGTTATTTTGAGAAGACATGATTGCTTTGTTAAGTATGCTTGAAGTATTATTGTTTATCATGTCAATATGAACTTTTATTTTGAATCATTTGGATCTGAACATTCATGCCACAATAAAGAAAATTACATTAAGGATTATGCTAGTTAGCATTCCACATCAAAAATTCTGTTTTTATCATTTACCTACTCGAGGACGAGCAGGAATTAAGCTTGGGGATGCTTGATACGTCTCCAACGTATCTATAATTTTTTATTGTTCCATGCTATTATATTACCTGTTTTGGATGTTTATGGGATTTACTCTACACTTTTATATCATTTTTGGGACTAACCTACTAACCGGAGGCCCAACCTGAATTGCTGATTTTTTTCCTATTTCAGTGTTCCGAAGAAAAGGAATATCAAACGGAGTCCAAACGGGATGAAACCTTCGGGAGCGATCTTCCTGGAACAAATGCAAACCAAGAGACTTGGAGTGGACGTCAAGAAACAAACGAGGCGGCCACGAGGGTGCCCGGCATGCCCCTTGGGGGTGGGCGCGCCCCCCACCCTCGTGGGCCCCTTGTTGCTCCACCGACGTACTTCCTTCGCCTATATATACTCCCGTACCCTGAAAACATCAAGGACCACCACGAAAACCTGATTCCACCACCGCAACCTTCTGTATCCCATCTTGGAGCCTTCGCCGGCGCTCCACCAGAGGGGGAATTTACCATGGAGGGCCTCAACATCATCTCCAAGGCCTCTCCGATGAGTTGTGAGTAGTTTACCATAGACCTTCGGGTCCATAGTTATTAGCTAGATGGCTTCTTCTCTCTCTTTGAATCTCAATACCAAGTTCTCCTCAATCTTCTTGGAGATCTATTCGATGTAACTCTTCTTGCGGTGTGTTTGTCGAGATCCGATGAATTGTGGATTTATGATCAAGTTTATCTATGAGAAATAGTTGAATCTTCTCTGAATTCTTTTATGTATGATTTGTTATCTTTGCAAGTCTCTTCGAATTATCAGTTTGGTTTGGCCTACTAGATTTATCTTTCTTGCAATGGGAGAAGTGCTTAGCTTTGGGTTCAATCTTGCGGTGTCCTTTCCCAGTGACAGCAGGGGCAGCAAGGCACGTATTTTATTGTTGCCATCGAGGATAAAAAGATGGGGTTTATATCATATTGCATGAGTTTATCCCTCTACATCATGTCATCTTTCTTAATGTGTTACTCTGTTCTTCTTGAACTTAATACTCTAAATGCAGGCAGGAGTCGGTCGATGTGTGGAGTAATAGTAGTAGATGCAGGCAGGAGTCGATCTACTTGTCACGGACGTGATGCCTATATACATGATCATGCCTATATATTCTCATAACTATGCACTTTTCTCTCAATTTCTCGAGAGTAATTTGTTCACCCACTGTAATACTTATGCTATCTTGAGAGAAGCCACTAGTGAAACCTATGGCCCCCGGGTCTATCTTTTATCATATAAGTTTTCCATCTACTTTTATTTGCATCTTTTATTTTCCAATCTATATCATTAAAATACCAAAAATATTTACCTTATCTTATTATCTCTATCAGATCTCACTTTCGCAAGTTTCCTTGAAGGGATTGACAACCCCTTTATCGGGTTGGTTGTGAGGTTCTTGTTTGTTTGTGTCGGTGCGTGGGACTTTTGAGGATCCTCCTACTGGTTTGATACCTTGGTTCTCAAAAATTGAGGGAAATACTTACGCTACATTGCTGCATCACCCTTTCCTCTTCAAAGGAAAAACCAATGCATGCTCAAGAGGTAGCATCCATCAACTCCAACGGCATAGCTGAGTGCAAAACAATGACCTATCGCACCTTGTTCATCGTCTGAGTAGTTTGAACATAAGACATTGCAGCCCGAAACAGGTCAGCACATGGAATATGCTGGCATAATTACACTATAAAGCAATGATAATGCAAAGATTGTATCTACTTGCAATATTTGGCTCGTCGAGGCTGTAAGTTTCATGATTTTGCATAAAGCTAGTTTTTCCCTACAGCAAAGGAATAAATTTATTTAACTACTCACATGTTTGCCCATTATTTGAGAAGGTTCCTCCAACTCAAATCCCAATTAAATGTATCATCGTTAACCCAACATCAAAATTAATTAGAGTAACTTGATGAGATCACATCAATAGATTCAAGTACTAGATACTCAAGATGTCCATAACCGGGATACGGCTAACCATGATTAGTTTATACACTCTGCAGAGGTTTGTGCACTTTTCCCCACAAGACTCGACCGCATCCATGATCGGATGATCAAGACATAGCCTTTCTGAAGCATTAACTCTCTACTCCGGGTAGACAGTACCACCTACAACCCTCTACATCTGCTAGTCTACCTCTTCAAGAGCTCACGCAACTTACTCAACTATTCCAGAGCCCATAATGGCTTGTGGCTGCACACGGAAGTTTTTGGCATGAATAATCGTATGATCCCTTTGAGCCTGGGTGGCATTCCACAGGATAATCACACGGGTACTCCGGGATTTCCAAAACAGACAACACTGGGTACTCCAGGTGCCTCAACCAATCCACCCAGATTTGTATTAAAGTTGCCACTTAATGTTATCCATAATTAAATAACTCTCAAACTTCCATGTGTGAATCACGATCCAATCCCCGTCTACGAGCATGGCTAAGAAATAATAAGCATATCGTATATTCCCGGGGTGATAAAAAGGTATTAGGTTCCTACCTCAATCACCACAACCAAAACCACATGTTCCCAATCCTACAAATGCAAATATTTGTGGAGCAAAATTAATGCATAGTAAAACTGGGTATAAAAGAGTATGATCAAAGTGTAACTTGCCTTGCTGATGATCTGTAAATTCTAGAGATTCATAGTAACAAGCTTCGCACTCCGGGTAATCTAGCGTAGACAAACAATAGCATACATAAGCAATCACTCAAAGAAACACGAGAAAGCTCAAGAAAAGATCCAAATCGAACACGAAACAAGCAACGGCTTAAACTAACAAGAGTCAAAACCTAACAGCATTATTAACACGTGAATTAGATCTTAACAGAAAGTACATGTGATTAGCTACGATTCGCAAAAAGATTCAACTCAAACGGAGCAACGAAACTCAAGATACGAACAAAACAAGATCGTTTACTAATCTGGACTAAAATCAAATTTTACAGTACCAAAATCATGTTCAAGTTGGTTAACTCGAAAGAAGGCTTCGAGCCGAAGATTTAGACGCTGGTTTCATCTAAGTTCGATAAACGAGTAAAAAGTTATACTAATCTAAAGATCAGGGGCAGAATTGCGATCAAAATAATCGCAGATAAATCCCTGGAAAATAAAATAAGACGAACAAATTAACGAACAAACATTCACTGTATGTACCTAACTGGCGAACAACATTCATTAAAATGAACGAACGGACTAACGTCCATTAAATAAATAAACCGATGAAAAAAAACTGAACCGATCTATTACAAAAAAACAGATCTAGGGTTTACTAAAAAACCGGGCGGTTTCTACCTAAACCAAAAAACACACGGCGGCGGCTCCGGCGAGTCCAGCGAGGTGGGGTGGCGGCTCCGGTGAGTCCGGCCGACGGCTTGGGCGGCGGTGGGCGTCGGCGCGGGCGGCTGTGGGTGGCGCGGCGACGCAGGAGGCGGCGGCGGCGACGCTAGGCGGCGATGGCGGCGGCGCTGGTGGCAGGAAGGGACTAGGCTTCGAGGGGGGGCGCATTAAATAGGAGGGGGTGCGCCCGACTTGGGGAGGGGGCGAGGCCATGGCGGCGGCGGTGTGACGCCCGAATAATTAAGCTACAGTAATTCCACGCTAATGATGCCACGTCACGAGTATTACTGTTGCTAATCTCACGTTGATCCAAAACCGGTTCAAATTCAAAATTCAAAATCAGGCAAACAACAAAGGTTTTCAAATGTTAAAACTAAAATGTTTGGGAGGTGTAAAATAAATCATAAGCAATTACGGTGAAGGACCCATATCTAAATAAAATATTTAAATGCACAATAGTAGATAAAACAACGGCAAAATAATTATTTAAATGCTTTTAAATACTAAACAAATATCAACTAGTTCATTTGGTCACCAAGCTTGTTGAGGTAGTGGCATATGTTATTATGCTAATTTAGGAGTAGGGGTTATATTTTTGTAAACTATTTGCTGACTAAAAGGAAGCACAAAAGAAAGGTAAATGAAAATAAAAGAAAAGAAAGGAAAAAAACCCGGCTGCCCATGGGCATCAGCCCATCCCACCCAGCTGGCCAGCCCAACTGGCCCTAATCGGCCCATGCCGCTCTCCCCATAACCCCCACTCCCGTAACCCTAACCCCCCGTTGCCCCACTCCCCCCCCCCCCACGTTCGCCTCCTCCCCGATCTAGATCGGGATCGGGGAACGAACCCAGGTCGCGCCCGAGCCTGACGCGCCCCTGCCACTCGACGCCGATGCCGGAGCCGTCCCTCGCCGTAGTCGCTCCCCTCCCCGTCGCCGGATCTTGCTTCCTCGTCCTCCTCCCCGACTCGCAGCACCGAGCCCCCACCGCGCCCGACGTCGCCGTCCTCTCCGTCGTTGTCCCCGACCTCCGTCAAGCCCATTGCCCCGACCCCTGTTGTGCACGGTGAGGCCACAGACTCCCTCTTCTCCTCCCCCCCCCCCGTGCTCGCGCACACGGCCGCGACCTCCTCCCCGCGAGGCCGCACTCGCCCGCGCCCGCCGTCGCGCCCCGGCGCCCTTGATGCTGCTCCCCTGCACCCCGCGCAGCCTCCCTAGCTGCGGCTCCCCGCAGTCGCGCGACACGCCCGCTCCGACCACCCCCTCGCTTCGGTCCGCGTCCGCCCGCTCAATCTGCAGCCACGCGCTCACCCCGCCATGGTCGTGCCTCCCGCGCGCGCCTGTGTCACCTGCTGCGGCCCCTGCTCGCCGCCTCGCTACCGTCGCGCTCGGACGCTGCGGTCTGCCGGCCTCGCCCACGACGGCACCCCCCTGGTTGCGCTCGGCGCTCCCTGGCCACCGCTCTCCTCCGTCCTGGCCGGCGCCCGGGGCCAACCGGGTTGCGCCCGCTCCAGGCGCCCGTCGTCTGATCGGGCTTCGCCCGATGCCCACCTCGCTATGGCCCCTCTGGCCTATGACACGAGGGACCCACGCCCCTGAAACAAAAAGAATAGAAATTAATAATAATAATAAACATAAGTTTAATTAATTAATTAAAATAATCAACTTACCTAATCAATTTGTTAATTAAACCAATTAACTAGTTTAATTAGTTGTGAGTCAATGACATGTGGGCCACCTGTCCAGTTTGACCAATCAAACTGTTGACTGGGTTGACACGGTCCATGACAGGTGGGCCCGGTTTGACCCTGTTGACCAGTCAACAGTTGACTGGTCAAAAGCTGACTGGACTGCCCTTGACCCCACCTGCCAGCCACACATACATTCTATTGGGTACAATTTTGTGTACCCATAGCAATTTAATATTTAATTTTCAAATTAAAATAAATTAGAAAATGGTTTAAAACTTTTAAAACTAATATAAAATAAACCATAGTTCGGATGGAAAAACTTTGTACACAAAAGTTGCTCAGAACAATGAGATGATTCCGGGTACGCAGCCTGTTCGACTGCCACACATCCCTAGCATAGCAAACCTGCAACTTTTCCCCTCCGGTTCACCTGTACGAAAACGTGAAACACCGGGGATACTTTCCCAGATGTTTCCCCCTTTCGCCGGTATCAACTACTACCGCGTTAGGGCACACCTAGTACCGCTCATTGTCATGTCATGCATCGTCATGCTTATGTTTGCATTATATTTATTGTTTCTTCCCCCTCTTCTCTCTGGTAGACTACGAGGCCGACGCTGCTGCCCAGTTCGACTACGGAGTTGACGACCCCTCCTTCTTGCGAGAGCAACCAGGCAAGCCCCTCCCCCTTGATCACCAGATATCGCGTATTCTTCTCTATACTGCTTGCATTAGAGTAGTGTAGCATGTTACTGTTCGGTTACTCCTATTCTGTTGCATAGCATGTCATTGTTGCTATAGTCATTGATACCTTACCCGCAATCCTAAATGCTTAGTATAGGATGCTAGTTTATCATCATTGGTCGTACATTCTTGTCAGTCTGCCTTGCTATACTATTGGGTCGTGATCACTTGGGAGGTGATCACGGGTATATACTATACATATATACATACTATACAGATGGTGACTAAAGTCGGGTTGGCTCGTTGAGTACCCGCAAGTGATTCCGATGTGGGCGCTGAAAGGACAGGTTCCCGACGGCCCCCGACTGTTGCTATGTGGCGGAGCGACAGGGAAGGTTGAGACCATCTAGGCGAGAGGTGGGCCTGGCCCTGGTCGGCGTTCGCGGTTACTTCAAAATAATACACTTAACAAGATCTTGGTATTTTATCTGAGTTTGGCCACTGGCCTATACGCACTAACCAACTACGCAGGAACAGTTATGGGCACTCGACGTCGTGGTATCAGTCGAAGCCTTCTTGACGTCAGCGACGGAGCGGCGCGCGCCGGGTTAGACTACGTAACGCAACTTCCTTTGTAATGGAGGTTGCTAGGTCTGCTCACCGGCCGCGTACGCAACATGCAGGTGTGCAATGGGAGATGGGCCCAGACCCCTGCGCGCATAGGATTTAGACCGGTGTGCTGACCTCTCTATTGTGCCTAGGTGGGGCTGCGACGTGTTGATCTTCCGAGGCCGGGCATGACCCAGGAAAGTGTGTCCGGCCAAATGGGATCGAGCGTGTTGGGTTATGTGGTGCACCCCTGCAAGGAAGTTTATCTATTCGAATAGCCGTGTCCCTCAGTAAAAGGACGACCTGGAGATGTACCTTGACCTTATGACAACTAGAACCGGATACTTAATAAAACACACCCAGACAAGTTCCACAGACAACCCGGTGATCGATTTTCCACACGGCGACGAGGGGAGGATCGCCGGGTAGGATTATGCTATGCGATGCTACTTGGAGGACTTCAATCTACTCTCTTCTACATGCTGCAAGACGGAGGCTGCCAGAAGCGTAGTCTTCGATAGGACTAGCTACCCCCCACCCTTATTCTGGCATTCTGCAGTTTAGTCCACCGATATTGCCTCTTTACACATATACCCATGCATATGTAGTGTAGCTCCTTGCTTGCGAGTACTTTGTATGAGTACTCACGGTTGCTTTTCTCCCCCTTTTCCCCTTCCCTTCTACCTGGTTGTCGCAACCAGATGTCGGAGCCTAGGAGCCAGACGCCACCATCGACGACAACTCCTACTACACCGGTGGTGCCTACCACTACGTGCAGCCCGCTAACGACGACCAGGAGTAGTTAGGAGGATCCGAGGCAGGAGGCCTGCGCCTCTTTCGATCTGTATCCCAGTTTGTGCTAGCCTTCTTAAGGCAAACTTGTTTAACTTATGTCTGTACTCAGATATTGTTGGTTCCACTTTCTCGTCTATGATCGAGCACTTGTATTCGAGCCCTCGAGGCCCCTGGCTTGTATTATGATGCTTGTGTGACTTATTTATGTTTTAGAGTTGTATTGTGATATCTTCCCGTGAGTCCCTGATCTTGATCGTACACATTTGCGTGCATGATTAGTGTACGAATGAATCGGGGGCGTCACAAGTTGGTATCAGAGCCGATTGCCTGTAGGAATCCCCCTTCCACACTCCTTGGCCGAAGTCGAGTCTAGTCACTACAAAACTTTTACTAGTATGGTTGTGTGCCTTACGGGCCCACGTCGCCATTGGGTGGTATTAGGATCTTTTATTCCTCGATCTTTACTCTAGGTCTCTGATATCTCTTCTATTCGGGTTAAATGATTTGCTAACTCTAACTCTAGGTTCTCGTAAATACTTTCTCCCGGAGAGCCCCTTGGTCCGGACGATCGCTTGCTTCACCAGAAGATTCTGAAGACACTCTACGATGTTCTCTCGAGACCTTGTGCCCGTCGCTTTTGCAACTCCCTACCACCGATATATCACTATGGATAAATACATACACTTGTCGCTCTTACGTTTATTCCCAGTTGATATTGTTATTACAAGATACACCGAAATTCTCTCTATTGTTCTGAGAATACTTTGTGCCTACTGCCTTGTAGTTCTTTGCCACCTGAATACCCCTACGGATAATTATTCGCACTTATCAAGTATCCGCTCATCCCCAGATGATTCATGTATTTCACGAAAGTCTTTGAAATACCATTCGGTCTTCCAAAAATCCTGAGCAGCTTATTGCTCTTGAAATTCTTGCTTGCTTGCATTATGGTTAATTCCATATTTCTAGTAATCTCCGTTGACATCTTTTGTCACTTATCATTTCGAGTCCTTTGATTCAATATGTTGCAAATGCTCGCAATCCTCAATAAGATCCTAGAATTCATCCTTCCAGATTAGACGTCATTTTAAACATGAGTTGGATCTTGACCAATTAAATTGCCGCCGATTGTACCTCTAAGTCTATTCGAATTATCCATCCTTAATCAGAGTGTTTGCCTCTGATCCCTTGAATTGGAAATCATAATTCTTTTGCTTTTGAGCTTTGAATTAGTCAGTTGTTTCTATAAACTGAACTCCTTGCATTCCTTCTTCCTCTGGTTGAGTACCGATGCTCACATTAGATCCCTTGAGGACCAACGGAACCCTTGTTGGGTTTTATCCGACAACGTCCTTCCTATTCAATCACTTTGGAAGTTCTTTCCCTGATACATAATGCCATTGGTAAATCCTATTCGGATTTGGCCAACCATGCTCTGTTTTTGAGCTGCTAATAATTACTCTCAAAGCTTGTGGTATATGTTCCTAAGATGCCCCAATGGGTTGAACTTATGCCTTCCTTAATCTGTGTGAACCTGAAAGTTTTCCAAGGTTCATACTCCTCTAGTAATTCACCAGGTAGATCTTCGCACTCAAATCAATTTTAGTAGAGCAGTGGATGAAAGATTATGCATTGGAGAAGTGGGAGTCGGCCTTGAACTTTTTGTTCATGCCCATGGACACGATGTAGATCTTATAGTTAAAGCTTCTCTTAAATTAATTATTCCCTTGGTATAAGTTCATATTATATCTAGGATCTAGCCTTTTGCAATCGTGGTTCCGACCATGTTCTCCTTTAAATACCATTTCTCGTGCTAGTTTAAGCACTTGTCTTCTGCAGAGCAATACCCTAGTCCAACCTCTACCTTGATCTGTCGTCGAGCATTACCCCCTGGTATCTCGAGATTATCATGGAACTGCGTAACTTCTTATGAGTTCTTCATCAAGTACTACATTCTCACTGATTCCAACTTTTCACGGCTCCAAGTTATGAAACACTCAAAGACACCGATAACTGAACCAGGTCCACACCTACGGTTCAACAACTCTTAGTAATCTTCTTTACGTACGAGTTTGTACCCGATCATGCCATTCCTAGCCTGTTCGGCTATATCATTATCGTGCTAAATTTTAACTGTGCTACCTAGTCCTTATTCCCGGAGCACAACTTTCGACAACGACCCAAGCTTACGTCGATCTTCCTCGTCTTATCATTTCGCCTTGAACATCAAGTTTGATTCCAAGTGTGTGCCGTATCCGTGGTCCCAATGACCCTTCGCTTCACCATTGCTTTTTCTTGATGTCGTTGTTGTTCGATTGCTTCTTCGTGAAATCTCTCAACAATTGTGTCGTGATCATCATCAACATTTCGAGCTCTTCCAGGATATCAATTGAATTCATGATGAGAAATACCATCCTTGCCCTCGATGAATTGTATTATCATCGACCACTTTATTGCCTTCCCACCAACACAAGCTTGTTCATGTTTGGTGTTATACCTTGAGTTCCTTGCTATCCAGCAATTGTTCTTCTTTACCTTGGAGTATTACCTTCTTTTATGTCAAGAATGTTCTGAGATTTGTTCCACCTCTTGAGAATTCTTGACATAGAAATACTTCTCGCCATCTTCGTTCATTTCTTGGTCCCCGTGTTGATTCTAACCGGGATACCAACAAGTGAACGGTGTTGTTTGGATTCTGTACTTCTAGCAACCCTATTGCCTGTAAGTTAATGAACGATAGTTACATTCTTTGTGTATTGGATACCGAATCACCATTCTGACATTGATCGTGCTACCTAAGCCCATATGTCGGGTGCACCTTTCAACCAATGTCTAAATTGTGTATGTTTTCCTCAAGCATACATCATTATATCATTTGATATGACAAATGTTGTCTCCTTGTTCACCTAATAGTGGGGATCCATCTTTTGGAAATCTCAATGAATTGTCGCTAAGTTCATCAGCCACCTTCTCATCCTCTCCTTGTTTAATGATGAACTATGATTCAGAACTTGCTTCCATATTTCATTTCCCGAGAATCTTGCAACACCATCTCGTCAAATTGTGTTGCACCCCTTCCTTCTCAGGCATCATGACTCTGTGGTATCCTGACACCAATCGGATCTGACCTCGGTCAGATATGATGGTTGGAACATATTTCCAAGAGTTATAACATTGGTCTTTATATGGCTCGGTAAGGTGATGCCATGCCTAGCACACCTGGCCAGAGGACCTATTGTTATAGTTTCCTTTTCAGCAAGGTTAACCATTCTTCCATGGGGAAACTGTAAGACTTATTCTACAAGTTGTTCCTGATGAATCATTCGTGTATTCAAAGTCTGGCCTTTGCTTGAAGACCATGCCAATGCTATCTCGAAGCATGTTTGTGGCACTCCGACTTTCAATAGGAGCATTTGAAGCACAATGCTAAATGTTTCTTGACCAATTATCCAAACACCATTGTATGGGTAACATCACGAGTTTCATCGCTCCTCTACCCAAATGATTTCTACTTGTTATCTTGTTGTGAATATCAATCTCTACTTGACCTTTGGAAGGATATACTCTAATACTTGAGCATAAACACCTTTCCTTCCCATTGGTCTGATTGACATAATAATCACATTTTCCTTTCCATTGTTTTGATTAACCTTTCTGGTGATCCATATGATCTAAGTAGTAATAGTCTTCTACTTATGTAAACACCTAGGTGTACAATCGTGTCGGTAAGACCCTGTTACCATTTTTGATGACATTCCGGTAACCACCGATGGACGAGAACATTGCCTATTGGTCCACCTCGTTCAACGAGCAGGAGAATGGTTCTCTTCGTCCCTCGCACTTGGTACCGATGTTGTTGCCGACATAACTGACAGGCTATCCTCTGGCATGCCTTGCTTACTTGATCGTGCAAATCGTCTCCGCCTTCCTACTTTTAAACCACATGGTGGGCCCATAACCCACAGTTCCATAGGATCGAAACCTGACTCTCTTGTACACCATGTTGTCAAAGTTAATCCTCGCGCTTGACTTTGTATTTAATTCACGGGCCACCTTCCTACTAATCTATTATGGTATCAGACGCAATACTTATTCACGTTGCCCTGAAACCCTTTTACCTTCTAACTAGGCATTGAACGATTGCCTGGCTGCTTGATACTTCTTATTGTACCTTTGAACTTTACTCTCGATGTGTTTTAATTGTTCAACTCGAGAGGTACTCATATGCTCATTCATGGGATAATCCCAGATTATTACCCTTATAGCATTCTGTCGTAGCCGAGCTGCCCCTTACCTATTCGTAAGTACGTTGGAGTTCCCAAAGAAAAGGATGACTTCACAATGATGACCTGAAGCAGAGAAAGGAAGAAGCTAATGTAATGGATCGACCTCTGCGAGAAGAGCAACCAAGACCGAGAAGATTCGTTAGAATTTCGTAACCAGATCTTTCCCCATTACTTCACCTCTTAAATCTCGGGACGAGATTTCTTGTAGTAGAGGAGAATTCTCGCCCGGATAATTAAGCTACAGTAATTCCACGCTAATGATGCCACATCACTAGTATTACTGTTGCTAATCTCACGTTGATCCAAAACCGGTTCAAATTCAAAATTCAAAATCAGGCAAACAACAAAGGTTTTCAAATGTTAAAACTAAAATGTTTGGGAGGTGTAAAATAAATCATAAGCAATTACGGTGAAGGACCCATATCTAAATAAAATATTTAAATGCACAATAGTAGATAAAACAACGGCAACATAATTATTTAAATGCTTTTAAATACTAAACAAATATCAACTAGTTCATTTGGTCACCAAGCTTGTTGAGGTAGTGGCATATGTTATTATGCTAATTTAGGAGTAGGGGTTATATTTTTGTAAAACTATTTGCTAACTAAAAGGAAGCACAAAAGAAAGGTAAATGAAAATAAAACAAAAGAAAGGAAAAAACAACCGGCTGCCCATGGGCATCGACCCATCCCACCCAACTGGCCGGCCCAATTGGCCCTAATCGGCCCACCCCGCTCTCCCCATAACCCCCACTTTCGTAACCCTAACCCCCCATTGCCCCACTCCCCCCCCCATGTTGGCCTCCTCCCCGATCCAGATCGGGATCGGGGGAACGAACCCAGGTCGCGCCCGAGCCTGATGCGCCCCCGCCGCTCGACGCAAACGTCGGAGCCGTCCCTCGCCGTACCTGCTCTCCTTCCCGTCGCCGGATCTAGCTTCCTCGTCCTCCTCCCCGACTCGCAGCACCGAGCCCCCACTGCGCTCGATGTCGCCGTCCTCTCCGTCGTCGTCCCCGACCTCCATCAAGCCCATTGCCCCGACCCCTGCTCTGCACGGTGAGGCCATGGCCTCCCTCTTCTTCCCCCCTCCCCGCGCTTGCGCACACGGCCATGACCTCCTCCCCGCGAGGCCGCGCCCGCCGTCGTGCCCGGGCGCCCCTGATGCTGCTCCCCTGCACCCCGCACAGCCTCCCTGGCCGCGGCTCCCCGCAGCCGCGCGACACGCCCGCTCCGACCGCCCCCTCGCTTTGGTCCGCGTCCGCCCGCTCAATCTGCAGCCACGCGCTCGCCCCGCCATGGTCACACCTCCCTCGCGCGCCCGCGTCACCTGCCGCGGCCCCTGCTCGCCGCCTCGCTGCCGTCGCGCTCGGACGCTGCGGTCGGCCGGCCTCGCCCACGGCGGCACCCCCCTGGTTACGCTCGGTGCTCCCTGGCCAGCGCTCTCCTCCGTCCTGGCCGGCGCCCGAGGCCAACCGGGTTGCGCCCGCTCCAGGCGCCCGTCGTCTGATCGGGCTTCACCCGATGCCCACCTCGCTATGGCCCCTCTGGCCTATGACACGAGGGGCCCACGCCCCAAAACAAAAAGAAAAGAAATTAATAATAATAATAATAATAATAATAATAATAATAATAATAATAATAATAAGTTTAATTAATTAATTAAAATAATCAACTTACCTAATCAATCTGTTAATTAAACCAATTAACTAGGTTAATTAGTTGTCAGTCAATGACATGTGGGCCACCTGTCCAGTTTGACCAATCAAACAGTTGACTGGGTTGACTCAGTCCATGACAGGTGGGCCCTGTTTGACCCTGTTGACCAGTCAACAGTTGACTCATCAAATGCTGACTGGACCGCCCTTGACCCCACCTACCAGCCACACATACATTTTGTTGGGTACAATTCTGTGTACCCATAGCAATTTAATATTTAATTTTCAAATTAAAATAAATTAGAGAATGGTTTAAAACTTTTAAAATTAATATAAAATAACCGTAGTTCGGATGGAAAAACTTTGTACATGAAAGTTGCTCAGAGCAACGAGATGATTCCAGATACGCAGCCCGTTCGACCGCCACACATCCCTAGCATAGCAAACCTGCAACTTTCCCCCTCCGGTTCACCTGTCCGAAAACGTGAAACACCGGGGATACTTTCCCGGATGTTTCCCCCTTTCGCCGGTATCAACTACTACCGCGTTAGGGCACACCTAGCACCGCTCATTGTCATGTCATGCATCGTCATGCTTATGTTTGCATTATATTTATTGTTTCTTCCCCCTCTTCTCGCCGGTAGACTACGAGGCCGACGCTGCTGCTGCCCAGTTCGACTACGGAGTTGACGACCCCTCCTTCTTGCCAGAGCAACCAGGCAAGCCCCCCCCCCCTTGATCACCAGATATCGCCTATTCTTCTCTATACTGCTTGCATTAGAGTAGTGTAGCATGTTACTGTTCGGTTACTCCTATTCTGTTGCATAGCCTGTCATTGTTGCTACAGTCATTGATACCTTACCCGCAATCCTAAATGCTTAGTATAGGATGCTAGTTTATCATCATTGTCCCTACATTCTTGTCAGTCTGCCTTGCTATACTATTGGGCCGTGATCACTCGGGAGGTGATCACGGGTATATACTATACATATATACATACTATACATATGGTGACTAAAGTCGGGTTGGCTCGTTGAGTACCCACAAGTGAGTCCGATGTGGGGGCTGAAAGGACAGGTGGCTCCATCCCGGTAGAGGTGGGCCTGGGTTCCCGACGGCCCCCGACTGTTGCTATGTGGCGGAGCGATAGGGCAGGTTGAGACCATCTAGGCGAGAGGTGGGCCTAGCCCTGGTCGACGTTCACAGTTACTTCAAAATAATACGCTTAACGAGATCTTGGTATTTGATCTGAGTCTGGCCACTGGCCTATACGCACTAACCAACTACGCAGGAACAGTTATGGGAACTCGACGTCGTGGTATCAGCCGAAGCCTTCTTGATGTCAGCGATGGAGCGGCGCGTGCCGGGTTGGACTGCGTAACGCAACTTCCTTTGTAATGGAGGTTGCTAGGTCTGCTCACCGGCCGCGTACGCAACGTGCAGGTGTGCAATGGGCGATGGGCCCAGACCCCTGCGCGCATAGGATTTAGACCGGCGTGGTGACCTCTTTGTTGTGCCTAGGTGGGGTTGCGGCGTGTTGATCTTCCGAGGCGGGGCATGACCCAGGAAAGTGTGTCCGGCCAAATGGGATCGAGCGTGTTGGGTTATGTGGTGCACCCCTGCAGGGAAGTTTATCTATTCGAATAGCTGTGTCCCTCAGTAAAAGGACGACTCAAAGTTGTACCTTGACCTTATGACAACTAGAACCGGATACTTAATAAAATACACCCAGACAAGTTCCACAGACAACCCGGTGATCGCTTTTCCACAGGGTGACGAGGGGAGGTTCGCCGGGTAGGATTATGCTATGCGTTGCTACTTGGAGGACTTCAATCTACTCTCTTCTACATGCTGCAAGACGGAGGCTGCCAGAAGTGTAGTTTTCGATAGGACTAGCTACCCCCCCCCCTTATTCTGGCATTCTGCAGTTCAGTCCACCGATATTGCCTCTTTACACATATACCCATGCATATGTAGTGTAGCTCCTTGCTTGCGAGTACTTTGGATGAGTACTCACGGTTGCTTTTCTCCCCCTTTTCCCCCTTCCCTTCTACCTGGTTGTCGCAACCAGATGTCGGAGCCCAGGAGCCAGACGCCACCGTCAACGACAACTCCTACTACACCGAAGGTGCCTACTACTACGTGCAGCCCGCTAACGACGAGCAGGAGTAGTTAGGAGGATCCCAGGCAGGAGGCATGCGCCTCTTTCGATCTGTATCCCAGTTTGTGCTAGCCTTCTTAAGGCAAACTTGTTTAACTTATGTCAGTACTCAGATATTGTTGCTTCCGCTGACTCGTCTATGATCGAGCACTTGTATTCGAGCCCTCGAGGCCCCTGGCTTGTATTATGATGCTTGCATGACTTATTTATGTTTTAGAGTTGTGTTGTGATATCTTCCCGTGAGTCCCTGATCTTGATCGTACACATTTGCGTGCATGATTAGTGTACAATTAAATCGGGGGCGTCACAGGCGGCAGCATCCCGGACACTGGCAGGAGTCCGGCTCGGGCACGCGCGTGAGGGCAGCGGCGCTGACGTGCCGGTTGGGCCACTGGCCTAGTTCGATCCGCGAAACATTTTTTTATATAATTTTGCCCGAACAGAAAAATCCTAATAAATTATAAAAAATTCTAAAAAATGCCAAAAACAAATTTCACCGTCTAAATGAAATATTTAGAATGAAGTGAACATTTTTCTGGCCTAAGAATGCAATTTTGAAAAAATGCATATTTTTCTAATTCAAATAAAATAGCAAATAAAATACTAGAAAATTCATAATTTGATTTTAAAATTCTTTCTCCAATATTTCTGTGATTTTGAAGAAGTCATATTATCTTCTCTCATTTATTTTAATATGGGAAATAATTGGAGAGAAAAATTCTAAAACCAAATTGATCCTTTCTTCAAATTTGAAATAAATTCAAATATGAATTTTGTGAAACCTCCAACACTCTCCGTGGGTCCTTGAGTTGCTTAAGATTTCTAGGATCTCAACCAAAATGCAAAAATAATTATGATATGCACATGATGATCTATGTATAACATCCAAATTGAAAATTGGGATGTTACAAAATAGCATGTTGTACCGGCGGAACATATGTGCATCTTCCATTATATGTCCTACTGTCTTCATGCCATCACATTGAACAGAACCTGTCACCGTATGCTACTGTGGATGATGCATATGCTTCCCTATTTTGCACACCCACACTTAATACATGTGCCCATGTGTGATTGTTCCATTGGTGCAACTAACAGGAGAAAGTGAGCTCGTGTGCTCTATTGTCACTCTCACACTAGAGTGCCCTTCCCTTGCTGGAGCGCCCTTCCCCTGGTTACAAACTGCCTGATAGAGGCAAAGGGGCCCGATCTTTTGATGAGATAATAACTATCGATTTGGTGGAGACGACTTTGACGTTTCGACTACAAACATGCACAACGTTGCGCCTTAGCAATCGCTAAACCAACTCTAAGGGGTTATTGACCACGCCGGAGCACGATCAACCTGACCATGAAGGCCTGTTCCTGCAGGCAATTGAAGAACAAGTAAGAATATGATAAAGCAATCTGAATATTGTGAATATATATGAAGTGTTGATAAAAGTGGGGTTTCATAAGCGGTCTTGGTCTGGTCGTTGGACACAAACGAAGTATACGAAGTTGCGGCGATGGCTAACTTTTAACTAAGTAAAACTCGCGTCTAAATGATGCCTTAAAGATTGTATTTATAGGGAAAAGAGAGCGGATTTCATCCACCCTTGGCAAGGTGGGACTAAAGCACCTCCTAAGCCATTTCCCCTACAATAAGGACTCTAAAAATATAACATGGGTCTGGCCCAAAATAAGGTGACGCAACACCAATAATAAGCTATGGACGAAATTTATGAAAGGCCATCTTGTATATTTCGTCCATCTTCTTGTATGTCATCATGGTGGCCTCAAAGTCCAAAAATCTCCACTTGAACCTCCGCTCTTGTTCTCTTTGCACGCACCTTCATCTCCCTGCTTGACCATGCTCCAATGTTCATCCTTCTTGTTCGTGCTAGGCCCTTCAATTGCAAGCAACACAAATTTATCTAAGTTAGGCAGCATCATATTCTCATGAACACTAGAAACATTACCAAGAAATGAAAGTACCTGATAATTTGATTGGCATATGCGATATCTAGAAATTGTTCCGAGTGGTAAAACAGCAGGGGATATGGGTGTAACTGTGGTAGCCATGTCCTCATCATCCTCCCCTTCTTGAAAACAAAGTTGTCCTCGGCGTTGCTTAATTTGAAATGTGGCTAACAAAAGAGACATGGTGTACACGTTGTATATGTATATGTCATCCATTTTTACTGATCTCAGTTGGGGCACATGTGACACAGTTATACAAGAGCACCCTTCAAAAATCGTGAACTATAAAGCCAATTTATTATCATAAGAGTCAAAGGCATGAAAATATTGCAACTTAGTTTGCACATATAAGTGAAGCTCTTATTGATATCAAAAGATTGATAATGCTTATCATTAAACCATCCCAACATTGATGAACCATCACCAAAATTAGAGGTCATATCAAAATGATTAAACATTGGTACAATTATTTTCAAAATTATTTGATCCAAATCTGATATATTCCCTGATTCACATGATTCTTTTGCATCAATAGTTAACTCAATGGGTTCACTCAAAATTGTTTGATCACATGGCAAAGTCAAATCATCAACATAGTCCTCTAAAATAGCAGGTGTGATCAAAGTAGTGGGTAGCTCCTTGCATGGTTCATTTAAATTGACAAGGCATTCATCATACTCATGTGGAGGTGGAAGATCGGTACCTTTGTCATTACCTCTTATGATCAACTCAAATGATGTAAGTACTCTCGAAGGTGATGTGTCACATGGTGAAGGTGATGTAGTCCTCACAACAATGGTGGTTGTCATAGTTCACCTAGTAGTTGAAGGAACAACTGTATCATCTCTTTGAATGTGCACCTTACACTTATTCTCCTTCTGGACAACACGTGTTTTTATTTCCTGTTCGGCATTGCAAGCAAGACAAAACAAACGGTCCATAGGATAACACTCTTCATGGATTAGTATCTCCTGAATATCACGGTTTAATCCTCCCCAAAATCTATCCATAAAATCATCTCCACTTTCCTCTAAAAAAGAGTGCAACAAGGTAGTTCGTAGATCATCATAATATTTTGTTACAGTTTCACTACCTTGTTTTAAATGTTGTAGTTTTTTAATCATGCCACGAGTATAATAAACATCGACAAATCTATCTCTCATGACAAGTTTTAAATCATCCGATGTTGTAGTTACATGATCAGGGTATAACCGACAATGTTCACTCCATCAAACTAAAGCATAACCAGTGAAAGAACCAACCGCAACCTTAACTTTTTACGTTCATCAAAAATATGGGAAGCAAATATATTATTTATGTCGAACTCCCATTCAATATATAAAGCAGGTCTAAAATGGCCATTAAATGGTGGCATAGAAACATTAACTTGATCATGTGCATTTGGATGGTTGTGCACCTCTCAGTGACGGTTGTGGTATTTGCATAGCTGGTGGAACGTCCCGCACGATCAACAAAGCCCATGAATTGACTCTCGATCTTGTCATGATTAGTAGAAACAAGAAACAAAATCTAAAAATAATGTTCCTATAACTACTAGGATGTGGTGGTAAAACTCTCACAGTAAAGCAAATATCAATGTTTACAAGTTCTTACCATGTAGCAGGTGTGATGGCCAACCAGCGGTATCAAATAACTCCAAAAGTTGGTAAAAGCGATTGCCAGGTGAGCGTATGTATGCATGGTGTAGAAATATGTGGAGCTGGTTTGGCTTTATATATGTGGGGAGAAATGCTACAACCACGCTAATTAATGCAAGTTGAAAATTTGTTCAAAATGGTCGAGTGCTGGTCAAGCTAGACTGTATTAGAGACGCGAGCCTAAGACATAGATGAAATTCATGCAATCATAATAGTTGGGCGCAGGCGGACAGATGTGGATATAGAAGCAGGAGAAATAGCAGCCAAAAAATAGCCGTACTAAAACATGTTGGGATGACACGGCGAGCGACAAAAGAAATATGTGTCTGACATGGTTAACTAGGTCCCACAAGCGTGTCAAGTCAGGCCCTCTTTTATGTGTCCTTCTCTTTAACCATGCCTTTTTTTTCTGGTCCACACTTTGCTTTTGAAAATCTACCTTGTTTGTTGGCCGAATAGTACTTGCCAAAAAATTACCAAATCTGATTTTCTCCTCTGGTACTCCTCATGCTTGCCAAGGAAACCAATTCCAAAAAGATTACCAAATGGATGTAGTGGAACCTTTTCCTCTCTTTTTTTACCAATCCAAACTTTCCTTTATTTTGTTTATTTCTTTCCAAACTCTCACTTTCTCTTTCACGTTCCAAGTCAAGGCCAAATCCAACCTTCCCAAAAAGGCACAAAGTGAAAAATTGCTTTCCTTGAAACTTGTGCCATGAAATTTTATGGCGCGCGCTAGGCGCCATCCGCCTGTAGGGAGCCAGGCTGCAGTCGGCTTGATAGCCATTAGATTGGGACATGTGTAACCGTTGATCGATTTGCCTTGTACGCCTCACACGTCCGCTCCTTTACCAACAGTGTATGCACACCATGCAGACAAGAAACACCACAGCCTCAAGGAATGCTTGAAAGCATCGGTGTTGAGCATCGCCGTAGCACCTTCGCCCATGCTCGTAGCATTCGATCGGCCATTGTGGCAACATCGCCCAGCCCGGCAGTTCTAGCTTAATTTGCTAGCGGACTCGCAATACTGTTCATGAGCTCATAGCAACCCTAGCAGTATCGTCGGTCGGTCGCCTCACAATGCTGTTTGAAGCATCATTGTCTGTGTTGCAGCATCGCTGGGCTACGGCCCAGAGCACCGCCATCCAGACAACATCATTGGTTGTCGAAGTTGTGGCCGTCGACGCTGTTACAGCATGCCTCATGATCGTGGCTGTCGAAGCATCGCGGCAACCGTCAATGCAGTTGCAGCACATACACCTCGTCGTCGTCATGGCGGTCGAAGCATCACCGCAGCCATTGAAGCACGCATTGCAGCGTCAACGGTTGTCGACATCATGACCGTCCAAACATTGTCGTTGTGGTCGTCGAAGCAATGTTGTCATGGCCGCCAAAGCATCGTTGTGACCGTTAACACCGTAGCAGCAGGTGTGCCTCGCCATTGTGGCCTTTGATGCATCGCCGCGGCCATCGAAGGTTGCTGATGTTTTGGTTGTCAAAATATTGTCGTCGTGGCCATCGAAGCATGTGTCACAACGTCGACGGTCGTCGTGGCTTGCAGCATTGGGCGGCTGACTTGCGGCGTAACATCACCCGTCTGATAGACGTAGCGTCTGCCGACTTGCAACAACATGTGCCCGACCCCAACATCACGCGTTCGGTAGCCACAGCCTAGTCGGCCTTGAAGCACAACCATACCCATATGGTTGTGCAGCATCACACACTCGACTACCGCATCACACTTGTGATAGTTGCAACTTTGGTCGGCCTTGTAGAACGACGACCGGCTTTGCAACATCGTGTCCGACTTGCAGCATAACATGCCCAGCAGCCGCAATGTTGACCGGCCTCGCAACATCGTGCTGAATTGCGAAAAGTGGGTGGTCCACCCCACAAAGATCATGTGTCCGATGGAAGCAACATCGTGCTGACTTCCTGAAATGGGCAGTCGACCCGTAGCATCCAATTGTCGCAATGCTCGACGTCCCGTAGCATGGCAAAGTGGCTTTGCAACATCGTGCGTCGGACTCAAATGGACAAAAACAGACAAAACACCCTACTATTTGGGTCGCCGCGCTATGGCTGCTCTTACTGTTGTTAAATATACTGCTATTACTAATACATTATCTTGTGAGTTAAAAAAGCAGCAGTTTTTGTTGAGTATTATATCGACTAGCTGGTAGTACTACTAGAAATAAAAGGTCGGATCTCGCCAAAAAAACAAGTCAGTGTCCATGGCAGCAGCAGCAGTAGGCATAGCCAGGAGTAGAAACCCACGGGAGAGCGCAACACGAACCAAGCGGCACCGACAAGTTGGCTTCGCAGCGCATGCACAGGAAAAAGGACGCAAACAGTGGCCCCTCAACCTGGACACGTAGTTGGTAGACGAGGCGGCTGGCGACACGAATGTTTACATCCGACTGTTTGGAAGGAGTTTCCAAATTTTATGCCCTATTTCTTGCTTCAACCGGACCATGGAGGGATTTGGGTAAGAGAAAAAAAAACTGATTTGACTTGCCAAACATCCACTAGCACAATCTTCAAAAAGATGTGGCGTGTCAAGCTTTTCACATGAAAGAGAAAGTACTCTTTTATTTCCAAGACACACAAGATCCTTTGTTTTTTAAGGACGCGGATAACCACCACACATGTGGCATTTAGAGGGGGGGTGTCGCACGCCCGTGTGGCACAAACGTGAATCAGCCCGCACAACGGTGTCCGGGCGCTCCCATCCGCAGCCCGCACGTCTGGTGTGTGGCGCGATCGCCCGCACGTCCGGGTGACCGAAACCGCTGCCCGCACAACCTCGTGCACCCATCGGCCAAACTTCCGCGTTCAACCCAAATTGCCACTGCCGGTTGTCATCTGCAACCTCTGCATCGGCAGATCTTCCCCTACCTCCGCCGGCTTCCTTCTCTAGTTGCCATGGCAACCATATCAGATCCCTAGCGCCCACACCCCCCATCGACAGAAAAAGACGGCAATAAGTTCACAGGTCAGGAAACATGTCTCCTCCTCCTTCCCCAAATCCTACCCCACTCCCCCTAACCCCGTCGTAGATTGCCCATGTAGATGGCGACTGGATCCATAGTTCCGGCCGCTCATGCTTATTCTCCTCTGCCCTCCAATGAACGCAAATTTGCCATGTTCTATCATGGATCTGATCTAAGAAATTAGGTTCCAGATGCTATTAGCAGGTGTTCGAAAAAGATGTTTGAGATTCACTAAGAACAGGGAAGAACAGAGCAATTTTGGGGCAGGTCATATGAAGTGGAAAAATATTTGCCACCTACCTATGTCGTTAGTTGCCACCTATCTATGTCGTCAGTTGCCATCATATTATATTGTCAGTTGCCATCAGTTCAACAAACTAGTTGCCATCTGATACGTCTCCAACGTATCTATAATTTGTGATTGTTCCACGCTATTATATTACCCCTTTTGGATGTTTATGGGCTTTATTTTACTCATTTATATCATTTTTGGGACTAACCTACTAACCGGAGGCCCAGCCCATATTGTTATTTTTTTGCCTATTTCAGTATTTTGAAGAAAAGAAATATCAAACGGAGTCCAAACGGAATGAAACCTTCGGGAGCGTTATTTTTGGAACAAATCTGATCGGCAGAGCCTGGAGTGCAAGTCAAGAAAGCTCTGAGGGCCCCACGAGATAGGAGGGCACGCCCCCTGTCTCGTGGGCCCCTCGGGCGTCCACCGACGTACTTCTTCCTCCTATATATACCTACGTACCCCGAAAACATTCAGGAGCACCACAAAACACAATTTCCACCGCCGTAACCTTCTGTATCCGTGATATCCCATCTTGGTGCCCTTGCCGGCACTCTGCCGGAGGGGGAAGCAACCACGGAGGGCCTCTACATCAACATTCTTGCCCCTCCGATGAGTTGTGAGTAGTTTACCACAGACCTGCGGGTCCATAGTTATTAGCTAGATGGCTTCTTCTCACTTTTTGGATCTCAATAGAATGTTCTCCGCCTCTCTTGTGGAGATCTATACGATGTAAACTCTTTTTGCGGTGTGTTTGTCGAGATCCGATGAATTCTGGGTTTATGATCAAGTTTATCTATGAATAATATTTGAATCTTCTCTGAATTCTTTTATGTATGATTGAGTTATCTTTCCAAGTCTCTTCGAATTATCGGTTTGGTTTGGCCTACTAGATTGATCTTTCTTGCCATGGGAGAAGTGCTTAGATTTGGGTTCAATCTTACGTTGTTCTTACCCAGTGACAGAAAGGTTGCAAGACACGTATTGTATTGTTGCCATCGAGGATAACAAGATGGCATTTATATCATATTGCTTGTGTTTATCCCTCTACATCATGTCATCTTGCTTAATGTGTTGCTCCGTTCTTATGAACTTAATACTCTAGATGCATGCTGGATAGCGGTTGATGTGTGGAGTAATAGTAGTAGATGCAGGCAGGAGTCGGTCTACTAAGTTATGGATGTGATGCCTATATACACGATCATGCCTAGATAATCTCATAACTATGCGCTTTTCTATCAATTGCTCGATAGTAATTTGTTCACCCACCGTAATACTTATGCTATCTTTATCATATTTGCTTTTAAATCTACTTTATTTGCATCTTTACTTTTTGCATCTATATCAAAAATACCAAAAATATATTTATCTTATCATACTATCTTTATTAGATCTCAATTTCGCAAGTGGCCGTGAAGGGATTGACAACCCCTTTATTGCGTTGGTTGCGAGTTCTCAGTTTGTTTGTGTAGGTGCGTGGGACTTTTGAGGAGCATCCTACTAGATTGATACCTTGGTTCTCAAAACTGAGGGAAATACTTATGCTACACTTTGCTGCATCACCCTCTCCTCTTCGAGGAAAACCAATGCAAGCTCAACATGTAGCAAGAAGGATTTCTGGCGCCGTTGTCGGGGAGGTCTTCGCTCAAGTCAAGACATACCAAGTACCCTTCACAAACCCATCTCCCTCGCATTTACATTATTTGCCATTTGCCTCTCGTTTTCCTCTCCCCACTTCACCCTTGCCATTTTATTCGCCCTCTCTTTCCCAATCTCCTCCTCTCTTTTTGCTTGCCATTTTTCTGTTTGCTTGTGTGCTGGATTACTTGTTTCCATGGCACAAGATAATACCAAGTTGTGTGACTTCTCGAATACCAATAATAATGATTTCCTTAGTACTCCGATTGCTCCTCTTAATGATGTTGAGTCTTGTGAAATCAATACCGCTTTGCTGAATCTTGTTATGAAAGATCAATTCGTCGGCCTTCCTAGTGAAGATGCCGCTACTCATCTAAACAATTTTGTTGATTTGTGTGATATGCAAAAGAAGAAAGATACGGATAACAATATTGTCAAATTGAAGTTATTTCTGTTTTCACTTAGAGATCGTGCTAAAGTTTGGTTTTCGTCTTTGCCTAAAAATAGTATTGATTCTTGGAACAAGTGCAAAGATGCTTTTATCTCTAAGTATTTTCCTCCCGCTAAGATCATCACTCTTAGGAACAATATTATGAATTTTAAACAACTTGATCATGAGCATGTTGCCCAGTCTTGGGAAAGAATGAAATTGATGCTTCGCAATTGCCCTACTAATGGTTTAAATTTATGGATGATCATACAAAAATTTTATGCCGGTTTGAACTTTGCTTCTAGAAATCTCTTAGATTCGGTCGCAGGAGGCACGTTAATGGAAATCACGTTAGGAGATGCTACAAAATTGCTTGATAATATTATGGCTAATTATTCTCAATGGCACACCAAAAGATCTTCTAGTAAAAAAGTGCATGCTATAGAAGAAATCAATGTTTTGAGTGGAAAGATGGATGAACTTATGAAGATGTTTGCTACTAAAAATACTCCTCTTGATCCCAATGATATGCCTTTGTCTTCCTTGATTGAGAATAATAATGAATCTATGGATGTGAATTTTGTTGGTAGGAATAGTTTTGAAAACAATGCTTATAGAGGAAATTTTAATGCTAGACCGTTCCCTAGTAATCCCTCTAATAATTATGGAAATTCCTACAATAATTCTTATGGTAATAAGATGCCCTCTGATTTTGAGAATAGTGTGAAAGAATTTATGATTTCTCAAAAGAATTTTAATGCTTTGCTTGAAGAAAAATTGCTCAAAGTTGGTGATTTGGCTAGGAACGTTGATAGACTTTCTCTTGATGTTAATTCTCTTAAACTTGGATCTTATTTTCCTAAGCATGATATCAATGAGTCTCTCAAAGTAATGAGAATTGCCATTGACGAGTGCAAGGAAAGAACCGCTAGATTGCGTGCTAAAAAAGAAAGCTTTATAAAAGCGTGTTCTTCTAGTTTCCACGAAAATAATGATGAGGATCTTAAAGTTATTGATGCTTCTCCGATTAGATCTATGTTTTGCAATATGAATTTTGATGATTATGGGAGTGATGATGAATCAACTTTGCCTAGAAGGCGTCCCAAAAATTCAGAGTCTTTAGATCTTGATGCTAAAATTGGTAAAAGTGAGATTGGAGAATCCTCTACTTCTAATAATATTGAACTTACTATATCGGATTTCAAGGAATTTGATTATGATAATTGCTCTTTAAAAGGTTGTATTTCCTTGTTGCAATCCGTTGTTAATTCTCCTCATGCTTATAGTGAAAATAAAGCTTTTACCAAACATATTGTTGATGCCTTGATGCAATCTTATGGTGAAAAACTTAATTTGGAAGTTTCTATACCTAGAAAACTTAATGATGAGTGGGAACCTACTATAAATATTAGAATTAAAGATTTTGAGTGTTTTGCTTTGTGTGATTTGGGTGTTAGTGTTTCCACGATTCCGAAAACTTTATGTGATATTCTAGGTTTCCATGATCTTGATGATTGCTCTTTAAATTTGCACCTTGCGGATTCCACCATTAAAAATCCTATGGGAAGGATCAATGATGTTCTTATCATTGCAAATAGAAATTTGGTGCCCGTAGATTTTATCGTTCTTGATATAGATTGCAATCTTTCTTGCCCTATTATTCTTGGCAGACCTTTCCTTAGAACGATTGGTGCGATTATTGATATGAAGGAAGGGAACATTAGATTCCAATTTCCTTTAAAGAAAGGCATGGAGCACTTTCCAAGAAAGAAAGTTAAATTACCTTATGAATCTATTATGCGTGCTACTTATGAACCTAGTGCCAAAGATGGCACTCGTTAGATCTATCTTTGTTTTTATGCCTAGCTAGGGGCGTTAAATGATAGCGCTAGTTGGGAGGCAACCCAATTTTTCTTTATGTTTTTAGTTTTTACTCCTGTTTAGTAATAAATCTTGCATATACCTTCTGGATAGATGTGTTTTTGTCTTTTAATTAGTGTTTGTGCCAAGTAGAACCTATAGGATAACCTAGGATGATAGTTGATTTGATTCTGCTGAAAAACAGAAACTTTGCACGCACAAATATAATTTTGTTAAATCACAGGAACGTGCTTTTGCATTGATTCCTTTTTCTGCTGTTCAATAGACAAATTGTCCAGGATTTCCTATTTTGGTAGGATTTTTAGAGTTCCAGAAGTTTGCGTTAGCTACAGATTGCTACAGACTGTTCTGTTTTTGACAGATTCTGTTTCTCGTGTGTTGTTAGCTTATTTCAATGCATCTATGGCTAGTAAATTAGTTTGTAAACCATAAAGAAGTTTGAATATAGTAGGTTTAAAACCAATATAAATAAAGAATGAGTTCATTGCAGTACCTTATGTGGTGGTTTTGTTTTCTTTCACTAACGGAGCTTATAAGATTTCCTGTTGAGTTTTGTGTTGTGAAGTTTTCAAGTTTTGGGTAAAGCTTTTATGAACTATGGAATAAGGAGTGGAAAGAGCCTAAGCTTGGGGATGCCCATGGCACCCCAAGATATTTAAGGATAGCCAAAAGCCTAAGCTTGGGGATGCCCCGGGAAGGCATCCCCTCTTTCGTCTTCGTTCATTGGTAACTTAACTTGGAGCTATATTTTTATTCGCCACAGGATATGTGTTTTGCTTGGAGCGTCGTGTATTATATTACTCTTTGCTTTTTAGTTTACCACAATCATCCTTGCTGTACACACCTTTTGGGAGAAGCCTATTTGATTAGAATTTGCTAGAATACTCTATGTGCTTCACTTATATCTTTTGAGCTTGATAGTTTTTGCTCTAGTGCTTCACTTATATCTTCTAGAGCATGGTGGTGCCTTAATTTTGAAGAAATTGCTAGTCTCTCATGCTTCACTTATATCATTTTGAGAGTCTTTTAGAACAGCATGGTATTTTCTATGATCATAAAGTTGGTCCTAGAATGATGAGCATCCAAGTTGGGTATAATAAAAGCTATCATAGAAAGTGAATTGGATGTTATGATCAATTTGATGCTTGATAATTGTTTTGAGATATGAAGGTAGTGATATTAAAGTCATGCTAGTTGGGTGATTATGAATTTAAAGAATGCTTGTGTTGAAGTTTGTGATTCCCGTAGCATGCACGTATGGTGAACCGCTTTGTGATAAAGTTGGAGCACAATTTTATTTATTGATTGTCTTCCTTATGAGTGGCGGTCGGGGACGAGCGATGGTATTTTCCTACCAATCTATCCCCCTAGGAGCATGCGCGTAGTACTTTGGTTTTTGATGACTTCTAAATTTTTGCAACAAGTATATGTGTTCTTTTGATTAATGTTGAGTCCATGGATTATACACACTCTTTCACCTTTCCACCGTTGCTAGCCTCTCTTGTACCGCGCAACTTTCGCCGGTACCATACACCCACCATATTCCTTCCTCAAAACAGCCACGATACCTACCTATTATGGCATTTCCATAGCCATTCCAAGATATATTGCCATGCAACTTTCCACCGTTCCGTTCATATGACACACATTACTTTTGTCATATTGCTTTTTGCGTGATCATGTAGTTGACATTGTATTTGTGGCAAGGCCACCTTCATAATTTTCATACATGTCGCTCTTGATTCATTGCATATCCCGGTACACCGCCGGAGGCATTCATATAGAGTCATATCTTGTTCTAGCTTTGAGTTGTAAATCCATAAAAGTGTGATGATCTTCATTATTACAGCATTGTCCTAGTGAGGAAAGGATGATGAAGACTATGATTCCCCCACAAGTCGGGATGAGACTTCGGACTTTACAAAAAGAAAAAAATAGAAAGAAAAAAAAGGGGGAACAGAAAAAAAAGAGAAAGGCTAAAAAGAAAAAAATGGCCAAAGAAAAAAAAGAAAAAAAATAAAATAAGAGAAAAAGAGAGAAGGGACAATGTTACTATCTCTTTTTCCACACTTGTGCTTCAAAATAGCACCATGATCTTCATGATAGAGAGTCTCATATGTTGTCACTTTCATATACTAGTGGGAATTTTTCATTATAGAACTTGGCTTGTATATTCCATTGATGGGCTTCCTCAAAAGTGCCCTAGTCTTCGTGAGCAAGCAAGTTGGATGCACCCCACTTAGTTTCTTTTATTGAACTTTCATATATTTATAGCTCCAGTGCATCCGTTGCATGGCAATCCCTACTCACTCACATTGATATCTATTGATGGGCATCTCCATAGCCCGTTGATACGCCTAGTTGATGTGAGACTATCTTCTCCTTTTTGTCTTCTCCACAACCACCATTCTATTCCACATATAGTGCTACGTCCATGGCTCACGCTCATGTATTGCGTGAAAGTTGAAAAAGTTTGAGATTATTAAAGTATGAAACAATTGCTTGGCTTGTCATTGGGGCTGTGCATGATTAAATACTTTGTGTGATGAAGATAGAGCATAGCCAAACTATATGATTTTGTAGGGATAACTTTCTTTAGCCATGTTATTTTGAGAAGACATGATTACTTTGATTAGTATGCTTGAAGTATTACTATTTCTTATGTCAATATGAACTTTTATTTTGTATTCATTTGGATCTGAACATTCATGCCACAATAAAGAAAATTACAATAAGAAATATGCTAGGTAGCATTCCACATCAGAAATTTCTTTTTTATCATTTACCTACTCGAGGACGAGCAGGAATTAAGCTTGGGGATGCTTGATACGTCTCCAACGTATCTATAATTTTTGATTGTTTCATGCTATTATATTACCCCTTTTGGATGTTTATGGGCTTTATTTTACACATTTATATCATTTTTGGGACTAACCTACTAACCGGAGGCCCAGCCCATATTGCTGTTTTTTTTGCCTATTTCAGTATTTCGAAGAAAAGGAATATCAAACGGAGTCCAAATGGAATGAAACCTTCGGGAGTGTTATTTTTGGAACAAATCTGATCGGGAGAGCCTGGAGTGCAAGTCAAGAAAGCTCCGAGGGCCCCATGAGATAGGAGGGCGCCCCCGCCCCCCAGGGCGCGCCCCCTGTCTCGTGGGCCCCTCGGGCGTCCACCGACGTACTTCTTCCTCCTATATATACCTACGTACCCTGAAAACATCCAGGAGCACCACGAAACACCATTTCCACCGCCGTAACCTTCTGTATCCACGAGATCCCATCTTGGAGCCCTTGTCGGTGCTCTGCCGGAGGGGGAAGCAACCACGGAGGGCCTCTACATCAACATCCTTGCCCCTCTGATGAGTTGTGAGTAGTTTACCACAGACCTACGGGTCCATAGTTATTAGCTAGATGGCCTCTTCTCTCTTTTTGGATCTCAATACAATGTTCTCCCCCTCTCTTGTGGAGATCTATTCAATGTAAACTCTTTTTGCGGTGTGTTTGTCGAGATTCGATGAGTTGTGGGTTTATGATCAAGTTTATCTATGAATAATATTTGAATCTTCTCTGAATTCTTTTATGTATGATTGAGTTATCTTTGCAAGTCTCTTCGAATTATCGGTTTGGTTTGGCCTACTAGATTGATCTTTCATGCCATGGGAGAAGTGCTTAGATTTGGGTTCAATCTTGCGTTGTTCTTACCCAGTGACAGAAAGGGTTGCAAGACACGTATTGTATTGTTGCCATAGAGGATAACAAGATAGGGTTTATATCATATTGCTTGTGTTTATCCCTCTACATTATGTCATCTTGCTTAATGCATTGCTCCGTTCTTATGAACTTAATACTCTAGATGCATGCTGGATAGCGGTCGATGTGTGGAGTAATAGTAGTAGATGCAGGCAGGAGTCGGTCTACTAAGTTATGGATGTGATGCCTATATACATGATCATGCCTAGATAATCTCATAACTATGCGCTTTTCTATCAATTGCTCGACAGTAATTTGTTCACCCACCATAATACTTATGCTATCTTGAGAGAAGACTCTAGTGAAACCTATGGCCCCCGGGTCTATCTCTTATCATATTTGCTTTTCAATCTACTTTATTTGCATCTTTACTTTTTGCATCTATATCAAAAATACCAAAAATATATTTATCCTATCATACTATCTTTATTAGATCTCAATTTCGCAAGTGGCCGTGAAGGGATTGACAACCCCTTTATTGCGTTGGTTGCAAGTTCTCAGTTTGTTTGTGTAGGTGTGTGGGACTTTTGAGGAGCCTCCTACTGGATTGATACCTTGGTTCTCAAAACTGAGGGAAATACTTACGCTACACTTTGCTGCATCACCCTCTCCTCTTCGAGGAAAACCAACGCAAGCTGAAGACGTAGCACCATCCAGCTTGTAGAAAGAAGATGAACATGCATGCCCTATCGTCTGAAAAAATGCACGCCTACGATGATTCCTACTTGCCATGCTTTAATAGTTGTTTATGACATAAATGTGATAAGATTACCATGTTTCCTTTTATGTGCAAACAGCAAACAAAATGGAATTCAAAAAACCGAGTAATGATGTGTTCTTATTCGTGCAGTGGCCGAAAACAAAGTGTACAAAGCAGAGAAAAATGAATCATGAAGACAGGGCTGATCCTTGGTTTTCTGGAAGGCCGCAAGCGCCGTTTTGGGATGCAACAGAGTACAATCAACTCATTTCTACAGGACCATTGCTGCCACTACTAGAGCAGTACGCAAGCTTAGGTACGATGCATGATCAAAAAAGGACAATTGACATGTTTGTGGACTTCAAAATGGTATTCTACTTATGTAGTACTACAACGTTGTTTGCAGGTTCTTATAACACAAACACACAGGCAGGGGTACCATGGCAAGTTGGAACACGAGGGGCTATCAGTGATATATATACAGGAAACCAACTTCAAGTAGCAAATGTGGAAAATCAAGGTAATGAAATAAAGAAAAATAGCATGTCCATGTGGAGAATATAACTTGCAAAGGATGGCAAATACTTACGAGTATTTTGCAAAAACACAGGACCTTCATGCAGCGTGTGGCGACAGGTGGCAACCGGATACCTGCCATCAACGTCGTACGTAGGTGAGACATATGAAACTGATTTTGCGCATAGTGTATCAGGATAGGAAACTAGCTGACATTTGTGCTTGTATGGTGTGACGATAAAATGAAGAAAAAGATGGCCACTCTAATTTGTAGTTGATAGAAATGAAGAAAATGATGGAAAGTGCAAATGACAAGCATTCACAGCTATATTTGCCACATGTAGACAAATGTGTGGGCAGTTGCCATGTCCCAACAACTACATTTGCCATGTCTCAACAACTACAGTTGCCATGTATCAACAGCCGCGGTTGCCATGTATCAATAGCTGCAGTTGCCATGACTCAACAATTGTAGTTGCCATGATTGAATAACTACATATGCCAAGCTACAGTTGCCATGCCTGACCCAAAATAGTTGGTCAATCCTTGTCAACAGTACTTGCCTTCCTAGGTGGACTATGCTTGACATGATTTCAAAGTTAACTTCCATGTGATCGTAGGTTATTATGATGCAACCACAACAGCAAATGGCTCGTGGCAAGCTTCACCATTGCAGGCCGTCGGTAATGCAGATGCAACGCACCAAAATGAAGTGTCACACCAAATTCAATTAGCACATGTGGCACATCAAGGTAAAATATCTGAACCAAGAAAACATCATGCATTTGCTTTGTGCAAAAAACATTGGGAACGGTGCATTTTTCACGGTGGAGGTGGCAAATGCCACCAGGTGAATATGACCATTAGTAATCTATGATCATCCGGTCTATGTGTATTTGCCATTTGTGATTATCTGCATTTGCCATGTAGGATCATTTCTAGAATGCAAGTTTTGATGTTGAGATGTTGGTTGCCATGACCTGGCAACTACACATGCCATATTTGGTCAACTGCAGCTGCCATGGCTAGAGAACTGCAGTGGCCATGCATGGCAAAATGCAGATACTCAAGAATTGCATATATATATGAATGATATCATGCCAAATAAAATTGATAGGTTATAGTTTCCATGATTTCAAAGATGCACGTTCCAGCACTTTATGCATGTAAAGTTATACAGCTGCAGTTGTGTAGAATGTTTCAGATGCAGTTGCCATGAAAAAAATCGGATGCAGCTGCTATCAGTTCATTACGATGAATCTGCCATTCAAGCAATACTGCTTACACACGTACCTAATTTTTTGAAGGAGATTCAACTACAATCAACAGTGGCAAAGTAACATCTGCTGCGGGAACCTCAGAGCACACTGAAGGAGCATTCCACGATCAAGTCACCGATGCTATCGCAAACAATGCGGAATTAGTGTCAGAAATGGCAATCGTTGCAGCAATGCCGACAAGCATGCCTCTGCACACCAGCACAAGCAACACTCAAGCAGATGAAATAGCCACCAATACTGAAGTAAATGCTGAAACTGATGATGAAGCGCAAGCGGAAGAAGAAGATGGACAATCAGAAATCATGATACCTCAACCACCATATCTTGGACAGAGATTTGATATTTTTGAAGATGCCAAGGAGTACTACCAGAGATATGCGATATTCCATGGATTTGCGGTGAACACAGAGTACCATAGGAAAATTAAAAAAACTAACGAGCACAACAGAGGTGAGATAAGATGCTACAAGGCATGGAAGAACAAGAAAGGAAAAGGTGTTGTGCCTTTCGTGCCGGAACGAAATAGATGCATCATTCTCAGAATGGTATGCCCTATCCGGTTGAAGCTAAACACAAATGGAGCATGATGGGTGGTCACCGAATATTTCGAAGAACACAACCACGACCTCATAAAGAAGTTTGACCTAGTAAAATTTCTGAGCGCCCACAGAGGATTCATTCCCATTGAGAAGAAATTCATAAGGTTGCTACATGATTGTAACGTCGGTCCATCAAGAATGGTCCAAATACTGTCACTGATCCACAGTGGAGATGGGAGCCTGAGTAGCATGCCCTACATACCAGCAGACGTCAAAAACCTAAAGGCAAAGTACCATAGAGAGAGCAGGTTGGCTGACATAGAAGCCATGATAGCCTACTTCGAAGAGAAAGCAAAAGCAGATAGTGATTTCTTCTATAGGATAAGGCTGGACGACGCGGACCGTGTCAGAAACATGTATTGGGTGGATGGTGCTACAAGAAGATCCTACAAACATTTCCGTGATTGCATTTTGTTCGACGCAACATATCTCACGAATATGTACAAGATGCCATGTGCTCCATTCATAGGAATAAACAACCATAATCAGTCCTTGCAGTTCGGTCGCGGTCTTGTTCAGAATGAAGATACCGATGGTTACACTTGGTTGTTTAAAACCTTCTTGGAGTGCGTGGATGGGCTAGCTCCGATGAACATAATAACAGACCAGGATTTTAGCATGCGCACAGGCATAGAGAAGGTCTTTCCGTTGGCAGTGCACAGGCACTGCAGGTGGCATATTATTAAGAAGGTTGAAGAGACACTAGGACCATTCTTCGCTGACCGTCCAGAGCTGCACAAGGCATTCGAGTTGTGTGTGGACCATAGCTTGACGGTGGAGGAGTTTGAATGGAGCTGGACGGCTATGATTGAAACGTACCAAGTCCAAGACAAGAGACACTAAAAAGCTTGTGGGAGAAGCGAATGTACTGGGTGTCGGCCTACTTCATGCATTGCTTATTCCCATTTCTGCAGACTACACAACGCATCGAAGGGTTCAATGCAGTTTTGAAGCGTTACATGAGCCCTGGCAACTCATTGATGTAGTTTGCCAAGCAGTATTCAGCTTTGCAACAGAAAATACTGGGATCCGAGCTACAGCAAGAAGCAAACACCGCACTCAAACAGCCTAAATTGCTAACATACTTACCCATGGAGAGGCATATGAGCAAGATATACACCAGCAAGATATTTAACAAGTAAGCGATTGATCTTATGATCTTATTTGCCATGTACATTCAACATTGAAAATGATAAAAAAAGAGTAAATAAATATGTTTGCCATATCTGCTGATATGAAGCTGGCATCTGTAGTCAACACATGAATGCAAAACAAAAATAAAAAACTACGTAGTTGCAAAAACAAATATTAGCTATTGCTTGTTGTGAAACAAAGTATAACTGCCACTTGAATGTGTTGTGGGTGCCATGTGGGATGTAGTTTAATTGCCATGTATGATGCAAGCTTTATTTTAACATGGCAAATGCATTGAGACCAGCATGATTTAGTTGCAGTACCGTTAAAGCTGTTGCCATCTATTGACATGCTGATTGTGTGAAAGACACTAGTTGCCATGTGAAATAAACTGCAGTTGCCATGTGAAATACAATGCAGTTGCCATGTGAAATACAATGTAGTTGCCATCTGAACTAAACTGTAGTTGCCATGTGAACTAAACTACATTTGCCATGTGAACTAAACTACATTTGCCATGTTAATACTCTGTAGTTGCCATGTGGAAAACAATCATTACAAATAAAATGTGTGCAAAATAAAAGCTTTCTTTGCCATCTTTGATTTCGATACGTTTGCAATGTTGTGACCTACATCAACAAAAGGTGCTAAAAGGATATACTAATTTAACGAGCACAAAACATGCAAATTCCAGGAAGAAATAAAGCGAGCCAGCATGTACACAGCTTACCAAGTTGACGAACAAACCTTCAAGGTGTGTACTCTCATGGGCATGTCCAATTCAGAACCTGAAGACCCGGACAAGGGATGAAACTACTTTGTGAAGGCCTCAATAACCGAAGGTGAATACTACTGTCAATGCTGCAAATACAAACGGGACGGGATTGTGTGCTGCCACATACTCAAAGTAATGGACATGCACGCAGTCACGTGATTGCCTCGCCATTTCATATGACGGCGGTGGACTTGGGACGCTCACGATGCATTGGGGCCACAAATATCAACTGCAGCTTTGGCTGTACATGATTAGAGACCAGAGGCAACCATGGAGTCCATTAGGCATGTTGTATTGTCAAAGAACTATGCTGAGCTAATAGATGAAGCATGCAAAAGTGATGAGACAGCCAGGGTGGCAAAAAAACACAGGAAGGCCCTGAAAAGAGAGCTTGATGAGATCAAGAAGAGAAAGGTTGAAGAAGCCTTGCATCGGTTCCCCCGCACCTCAAGTGTGCCTTTGTCCACGGGTCCATCCTCTGAAAACTCGGAGGTAGGTTCTAGAATAGCAAGCACGCAGACTCAGGTCGGGAACACACCCCGTTCCATCACAAAAGGTCGTACAAAAGAGATACGATACAAATCGGGGTTGGAAATTCAAGCAAAGCACAAGAAGGCAAAGAAAGGGGCGAGTAATCCATAAAGCAACTGCGCAGGATTGTAACTTGGGTGTTGATGACAATTTTGTAACGTAGATGATCAAGGTTTAAAAAATGTGAGAGTGAATGTTGGTGGACAACAGAAATTTGAAAAAATGACATGTATGCACAACTAAAATTGCCGTGTAGTTGCTGCTAAATCTGCCATGCAGCTTGCACTGAATCTGCCATGTAGTTGCTACTGAAACTGCCTTCACGTATTTTACCGTTTTTCAGCCCACGCATTTTTTATTTCACACGTATTCAATTGTATACATACCCTGTACAAACTAGTTGAAATGACAACGTGCAAAAACATGAGAGATAAACAGTTGCTACTGAAACAACCGTGCTTACTGAAAACAGTTATCAAATGCAAAAACCCAAAAACCAAATGAAGTGATTACTTGCGCTAACCGTGCGTGATTAACTATATTTGCTGTGTTTCAGCCATCATAAAACAACTCAAAAAACTCAAATTGGTACTCACAATCATAACCACATACTGATAGTTAACATATAGTAGTCTTGTCACACCTAAATAGGTTCAGGACCACACTTATATTACAAATATTCAACGCCACATACACGCCACAACTATATATACTACAGCAAATATGGATGCAGTCATAACATAGCACACGGACATAGTTTCAAAGAACAAAGCAATACCTTACATTCCTCAGCCACAGAATGTAAGGTAGGCATGTGTGTGAAAAATCACGCGATCACTTGTACTTCTTGTTCGCGGATTTGACAGCTGACTCTAAAAATCATCGTGCTGAAGCCCGCCTGTTGAAATCTTCATTCATCAACTAATCCCATGTGTATATTCTGCAGAGCTCCACAACCATTGCACCTATGATCACTGGGACCCATCAACCTTCCCACTTTGCAAGGTATTCCAACATGTAAAACCCGCAATCATGCCTAGAACGAAGCAAAACATGTGAACACATGCAAGCAGAAAAATAATAAAAACATTGATGAAGACATGAAAAGGATGGTGAACACATGAAAAAAGATAGTGATTACCTGTTTTCTTGCTTCTCAGTCGTGACATACTCAATTGGGAAATGATTGATCTGGACCTTTGAGTTTTCGTACTGATGGATCTAGGTCTCCTTAAGGTTGTTGATAAATAATTCGGCATGAGTAGTAAGGTCTTCATCAGCTCCTGAACGGATTGAATCGAGCACCTCAAAATGTTGGTTCTTCAAGTCAAGGCAGATGGCGTAGTGATGACCACACTTGTCATCTGGGTCTTCTAGTGCAAGCTCCTGGAACATGGGGAACATGACATGCAAAGTAAAAAAAGGCAGTAAAAAATAGAGTTCACATCCAAAACAGAATGATGTAGTTGAAAAAATGATATGTATAAATATTGCCACATGCAGTAAGAGATACATAAGAAAAGCAAACCATCAAAGTGGCCAGGTACACGCATGGAAGAAGGTTCATTTGCCATGTATAAATATAAGAAGTTGCCATCCATGGCCAAACACAGTTGCCCAATATTTATAGTGAGTTTGCCACATAAGTTGAATTAACAATTTTCATGCTAATTTTACATGGCAGATGTTGCCGCATGAAACATCTGTATAAGTGCTGACAAAAACATAGCATGGAAAAAAAGATGTATAACGAGAATAAACACTCACATATTTCTTCATTGTGAGCTTCAAATCACCATGATCGGCAAAATGCTTCCTCGGGATTTTATGGTGGAAGTCACCATCCCATATTTTGCAGGTCACGTTGTAGTGCATGATTGTCTTGTCAGGACAAATGTCCACATGTTTGTTGATGAAGTCAATCCCACAGGCAACTACATTCTTTGACATTTTACCAGTAGGCCTCACAGACTCGGCAAGATCGCCTAGGTCAACGTATGTCGTGTTGCATTGTATGATCTTGGTTCTGTCGAAACATGAGCTATATGAAAATGATTAACATGAAAGAATCATGTCTACTAAAAAAATAAAAATTGAAAAGGTAAACAATGCATGGCCAAAAGCACAAAAAAGCAAGTAAACAGTAGTGGGGTGTGGACATTACGGTTTCAGCTCCTTCATGTGCTTGCTGTTTGACCTCGCATTTCCAAATCGCTTGACAATGTCGTATAGTTGGGTCTGCTCCTTTGTAGCCTTAACATCAGGCTCAAAGTCATCCACTGGTGGTGCATGAACTACCCTGGTCTGCCTCACAGGTCCAGGGGTTGCATTTTTGATGGTATCCTCGGATACTGCCTCAGCAGGCACAGCAGAACTTGGTTGGCCCCGATTCCGTGAGGACCCGATGTTCAATGCATCCTGCTCAACTCTGCGGTAAGCTTCTTCAAGGGACGACGAAATCTCCTCAGGGATGGCTAGTAAAAAAATAGTAGCATAAGAGACTTAGAGATAGCAAAATGTTGTGCATGAAGTTCAAAATGTGAAGTGGAAAAGTATTGGTAAGTAAGTATCAATGGCAAATGGTAGTTTGTAAACAAAGCTTGGCATGTGGAAAGTAAAACTGCAGTTGCCATGTAAAGTGCACTGCAGTTGCCACATGGCTACAACTGCATTTGCCATGTACAGTGCACTGCAGTTGCCACATGGCAACAACTGCATTTGCCATGTGTAGTGCACTGCAGTTGCCACATGGCAACAACTATGGTTGCCATGTGCAGTGCACTACGGTTGCCGCATGGCAACAACTGCAATTGCCAAGTGCAATGCACTGCAGTTGCCACATGGCAACAACTGCAAATTGCCATGTATCGTCAACTACAGTAGTCATGCATCAACCTCTACAGAAACAAAGAAATGACAACTACATGTGCATCGCATGAGATTTGCCATCACAGTTGAGAACCCCCCAAAAAAATTACCTTGCACTATGGGATCTGCAAACTTGACAGCCTTCCTGCCATCATTCAACGGTTGCGCCATCATTGGGACCGTGCCTGCTAGGAAAGAAAAAGCAATAGGCATAGGATCGTGCACTTGTACATCCTGAGTGTTGTCGATTCCTAGACTAAAGCTTGGTGGGGTAAAAGCCATGGGGTGCCTCTCCTGTCTATGAGCCAGATTGAGGACAAATTGATTGGCAGGGTCTAGAGATAACAGATCAACAAACATGTCTCCCTCATCTGTTGTGGGATCATTAGGCTTGTTAGTAGGTCGGGGTGTGCTGTCAGCAATCTCAACCACAACTTTCTTGCCTATCTTCCTGTTTGGGCTGTAGGGTACACCAACGTTGATAGGGAGCTTGGAAGTGCGCATATTTAAGCTGGTGTTCTCCACGGCGATGAAAGACGCAGTCTGCTCTGAACGCCCACCTCCTTTAGTAGTGCACGGCTTGCCAGCTGCATGTGTTGTACTGCTGACTTCCGTCTTATCGGGTACATTGCTTTTGGCAGACGGTGGGAACAGTGTGGAAGCATGCACGTAACCAGAGTCATCTATGTTGCTCTTAAGTACCTACGGTGCATTGGATACCTGTGCAGGAATCTTGCGGGGGCTACGCCGCCTAGGTGGCAGGCCAGGTCGCACAACAGTAACAGTAGCAGCCTCTAGGCCACCAGCTGCTGGAGCCATTGTGACATGAGAGTCAACTGTGGATGGCATTTCATTCTGAAGTGTGGCCGCATCCCCTTCTTTCGTGGACACAGAAGTGCCACTAGCCACACGCTTGGAGTCCATATCAGATGACCAGGAATCCTCCTTGTTTAGGTTGACCTCAGGAGCATCCACTTCAACACTTGCTGATCAGGTGACATGGGTGACAACAGCATCTATCAGTGCCACTAGTGTAGGCAATATCTCAGCAGTCCTGGCAGATACAGACTCACCACTCCCAGATGTACGGATGCTTGCTGTTGTAATCTGCACATCTGCAACCGGCGGAGATGCGCGGCCTCTTGCATCAGAGCTAGTAGAAACAGTGGACGGTGCAGCAGCAGATTGGTCGACTGGCGGCTCATGAATGTCTGCAACATCGGATGCCGACAGCTTGGAGTGAATGCATTCAAGTGGGTCTCTGGTAGTACGACTGGTCAAGCGTGTAGTAGTCTTCTTGACCCTACAAAAAAAAGGAATGTGTCAAATGATAAACGGCCATTCGAGAAAACGCATGAAGAGAACAAAAAAGGTGAGCGCTAGGAACAAAAATGAATTGCCATGGTAGTCATCGTAAAAAATGAAAATATGAGTGATGTGCCAGAGCTGCCATTTGAAAACAATGTAAGGATGAACACAAATGAAGTGCAAAAAAAGTTGTTGAAGTAAGTGGAAGCTACCAGTTGCCATATGAGTGGACAAGATTTGCCATGTGATCTAGTAAGCAGTTGCCATGTAGAAGAAGAAGGAGTTGCCATGAAAAAAAATAGATCATAAAACAACAGTTGCCATGTGGGACAGACATGATTAGCCATGTGTCAAGTTAGACAGTTGCCATGAGAGGCAGACAGTAGTTGCCACCAAAAAAATGGGACAAGTAAAAGGTTGTATATGATTTAGAATGCATCGAACAAAATTACCATCAGCCAAATAATGACTTGGCAAGCTCATCACATGCAAATTGCCATGGAAAGAGTTCAAAGAGATGCAATTCCATATCGCGACAAAAACAAGATAGCTGAATCACAAAAAAAAGGTAGATAAAAAACAGATAGGGAGAACCCACTTCTTGGTTGTCTGCCTCAAGTCTTCTAGCACGACAGGATCCCCGGAGTTGGATGTCAATGTGCGAGGAGATGACCTAGTGGAGGTGGTGGCACCAGCAGCGGGAGCCCCCTTGTTCAACCGGGCAGAAACACGGGTTGGCGTAGGTGCTTGTTTCTGCTTAACTGATCGTCCACCAGCTGTCGCCTCACTGCACGTACAAGAAAAATGGCAAAGAGTGAGCAAAAAAATGCAGAATATAAACAAGTGTGAGACACAAAAATAATGGCGCACATAGGGATGACAAAAAAGTAGGGCTGTTAAAAAGGAAGAACAAAATAGAATGCTAAGTAAACATCGAACCTCCTCCTAGCAGCTACGGGATCAGCCCTACACCTCTTCCCAACATTGCCTTGGCCTGCATCCTCTGGAGCCCTGCCCCTCTTTGAGAGAGAAACCCCCGTGTCTCTCGCAACATTTGAATCAATGCCTCCCTTCGGTAGAGGAACTTTCGGTGCAGCCTTATCCTTCTTGCCCCTCACATTATCTCCGTGATGTTTATCGTGGTCACTATCATGTGGCACATTCTCCATGTCATCATTGCCATCCTTGTCAAGATCAGCGTCAACGCCACCAAAACCATCCCCATCTAGCTCATCATGTGTGTCAGGAAGCTCCTGAGAGCTGTTGTAGTCATAACGGCCACGGCAACCAGTTAGACGATGTGTCTGTTCTCCAATGAATGACGTGAAGTTCCTCGCAACCGCATCACTATCAGAACCATTTAGTGTTATCCAACCCTTGACCAACTTCCCAAGCAAGTTGGTCATGCCAGAAGCAAACTGCCCAACTAGGTGCTCAACAGGTGCCCTTGCCTGATCAGAAAACAAAAAATTAACAAATTACAAAACATATTAGAGACACATGATTAGGAAAAATAAGGCAGAACAACCATAAAAAGCAATCAAAATGCAATATAAAAAGTAATTTTAGAAAACAAATAAACATGCTTGACTACCTCAGCAGGACAAGATGGAGCTGAATGCACATCCATCCACTTGCCAAAGTTTTGTGGCCCACCAAACACACTGTAGTCTATAGCATGTTTGGCCATCAACTGGAAAAATTATCAAAAACAACTAAAGAAGTCAAAAATGAAAACTAAGAAGCAGTGACTATAATTATGGATTGCAAGGAAGAAAAAGGAGTTTCAACGGGGAACGGCAGAGTTGTCGTATCAAGACAATTATGGTTGCCATGTGCAGTCAACCATGGTTGGCGAGTTCTTTATGACTCGTCAGCCATGATGGAAGCGGTTAGGCGGTGTAAAAGATGACACAACTAACCTGAAGTTTCCCATATTTTGTATCAGAAGCCCTGTCTGCAGCAAGTATAGCCTTGACAACATCGTACGTCCACGCAGAGACGGCAAACTTATGTGCAGGCGGCGGGCCTCCTAACCCAGTAAAGTCGACAGTGGACAAATCAAGACTATCGACGTACATGAGCTGGTTTGCACAATAAAGCGAACAAGTAAATCAGGATATGACAATGATCAAATGTTGTCCAGGAAAAAGAAAACATATAGAAATGCGGGGAAAAAGGAAAATGAAAATGACCACGATTTAAACGGCATTGATAGTACAATGCCCCTTGAGTCACAAGTTTTTTTAAGTAAAACAAAGAGATTTGCCATCTACATATGTTCTTAGTTTTAACCTACATATATTGTTAGTTGAAAGCATGTTATGTTAGCAGTTGCCATGTTATTATATTCTTAGTTGCCACTAGTTCAACACTGTAATTGCCATCCAGATTGTATAAAATATAAATGAACATAGGAGGTGGTTCACTATGTGTACTATAACTAGAAAAAATGAAATTCCTTGAAAACACCAACTACAATTGCCATGTATCAAACAAGCTTCAATTTGGCACGAAGAAGACACAAAACAAAAAAAATCGGTTGCCATGCACGATCAACTATGATTGCCCTAAAAAAATCAGATAAAAGCTCTATCAAGAACTATGGTTTGTTCAAACTATGGCCAAACAGAGATACTAAAATGCAAAAATAGTTCGGTTGCCACTTATTAACAGCTGCAAATGTTGATTTATGAAAAGAATGAACCGTGATAAGAACATTTGCATAAAGAGTAGGGGGAAAGATAGCATTAGATGCAAGTGACATCCCTTTTGGTACATCTTATTTGAGAATGCATCATGCAGGAAGTCGGCAATGAATTTTCATCGATTCATGTTTTTAACATCTTTCAGCTTCGCCTGCACAAACACAAATCGAGACAGAAAAAGATGTCGCGTCAGCATTCAATAAAAACATTAAAAGGGTACTGACTAACTTCTGCATGACATCAAAAACAAAAATATTGTATGTAAAAGAATAAAGAGAGTGCATTCACCAGGATAGGAAAGCACTTGTTGCTTGGGCGAAGAGATGTGGTAGGCGCAAATTACAGCCGAGATCAAGTACATGAGCAGCTTCATCTTAAAAACCTCGCCATGGGTTGTCATCTCCTCTAGCGAAGTTGCCAGAACAGTCATATTAGGCATGGAAGCCATTCCAAGAAACAAACGGGCAAACAAAGCTTCCTCAATCTTATTGTTCACTTCATAAGGGACTTTGATTTCTCCACGGGGGACACCCAAAGTGCAGAACACGGATTCCTCGTTCAAATGCAATCTTTCGCGTCCTGGAATCACGAATTCCCTAGAAGCAGGCTCATATATCTCGCCAAGCCAGTCACATACAGGATTTACTAGGTTCGTGCACCGAACCATCATCAGAGCCTGCATACCCATCTCACCGACAGGTGCCTTCGGATAATCAGTAAATCCCTGTGTCAGTATAGTCAGGCGTTCTTGCGAAGCCCTATTGTGCACGCGCTTCTTCTTCTGCATAACACAAAAAGAAACATTTTGTTGCCATGTTGCAATGTAGTAAAAATTAGTTCTAACAGAAGAATGATAACTCAGTATCATATTAAAACATAGGAGAAGAGTGACCTCATCCCCACGATTTTGTGGCAGTGGCTCCATGAAGTCATCATCATCATCTTGATGGTCGCCACGAGCCATATTTGCTACAGTAAGAGCAAAAACACGTTAGTGTGAAATGAAAACACATCATACAAATGCAAAAGGTGATACACTAAGTAACGAATCACTGGATATCATCATTAACAAAAAATGAAAACTGCCACATTTATCCCACAGTTTTAGCATGTGAAAAGGTTGTAATTGCCATGCGCTGAACATGCACAGACAGGCAAAAAATAACCAATTGGATAGCAGGTGCGAAAACATGGCAACTGGATATGTGTTTGCTTCTTAATAATACAGTTGACATGTAGGAGATTCAAGTTGCCATATTGGTAAAATAAACAATGTGGCAACTGAGGGCAGTACATCAGAACATCAAACTACCATTGTCTACCAATCAGAGTGGCAACTAACACATTGGCTTAATAAAAAACACAGGCCACATCTACTAAGTTCAGGTAGCCATGTTAACAAAACAAAAAGATGTGGAAACTAAGACACTGATTGATTGATTCATTGATTCAGTTGATCGGATATACACAACCAACACCATGGGGATTAATGTGTTTGTTGGCTACCAACAGTACATAACAAAAGAAGACAATAGTTTAGATGGATACGTACTCTACTTTCAGAACTCTGAATATATACTCTGCTCAGTGCGGAGCCAGAAAACTTAATATAGATGGGGCCAAGACATGTCATATGATGCTAGCGGGGACCAAATCTCCTAAACATAGTTAGTTTTCTCTAACAAATGGAGGATTAGGAGAACATATATGTGTACTATTGAGAACATAGGGGAGGCCAAGGCCCCTGCCAGCACCCCCTGTCTCCGCCACTGACTCTGCTTTGCTCTGCTCTGAATATGTATAGAATGAAGAATGTGCATGAGAAAATCATGAATAGCAGATGTGTGCCAATCCACAACATGTAATGTGGCAACTCACACATTGGCCTAGTGAAAAAATGAGTTGCCATGTACTACATTCAAATATGTTGTGCTATCACAAAACAGCATGGCAACTAAGTGACAACAAGGGACATACAAAACTGCCATCACTCTACATATGACATGGCAACTGTCATATTTGATTTTCAGAATTAGTTGCCACTTAGAAGGATAGTTGATTCAGAAACACACCTATCACTCCCTGAATTTGGATCTCATGAAATTGCCATTATCCTACACATGACATGGCAACTGACAGGGTTCATTAAGAAAATTAGTTGTCATCAACTGACAGCGTCCATTTTGTTGAAATTGCCATGACTGCCATGATCCTATACATTGAAATGCACCTACCTAGATCTAGGGTTCATACACAACTATCAAACCCTCAATTCGACAGCAACATTGCCCTGAAACACTGACGATCATAGCCTTCGAGACAAAAATCACAACTAACAAATGGAAACGGAATCCCTCACGCATCTAATTGAATCAATCTAAATGCCATCATGGGCGAGCCTCACCGGCTTGAGTACCATCGCGACGGCGACGGGGCTACGCAATGCCGCCGTAAAATAGCACACGCACAACTCCCCCGCCGACGAGGACGTCGGAGCGGCCGCAAATCCTCCTGAATCTCTGGGGGAGGGGGAGGGGGGCTCGAGAGGAGTGAGACCAAGAAGGAAGGGTGGAGAGTACAGAAGCTTCCACGGTCTTACCTCCTCACTTCGGCTACTCCGGCGACGCCGCTCCGATCCGGCGAACACAAGCAACGGCCGCGAATGTCATCGACTCTTTCACCGGCGCTGTCGCCTCCTCTTCTCGTCTTCTCCTTCAATCGAGCGGAACTGCTTTGTAGTGTTGGTTGGGGGAAATGAATGAGACGGGGAGAGGCAATGATGGGGGTGGCCAGTTGAGGGAAACGGCGACAAAAGTCGTGCGCCACGCGTGCGGGCACGATGGCGGTTCCACCGCACGCCTCCGACTTGCAACCGTTGACGACGGAGTGGTAAACGCGTGCGGGCGAACTGCTGCATACACCACACGTCGCCCATGTCCTACAGTGCAACTAAAAATTGTGTCATCGCGCAAAGATTCGTGCAGGTTACAATGGACGGCGATAAGGCGTGTGGGCGGGTTGGAGAAGTGCCACACGCGTGGTAGTTAGTCTTTTCGTTTTTTAAATAATCCCTTGATCACAACTTTCCAACCGAACCAAACTGGGTAAATTATAGTGGGAAAAGTCTAAAATAAACCTTGAGTTTGTACGCCAAGTCTGAATCAAACATTGTACTCTTAATCCTTGAAATCGGCACCCTGATCTTATTGATCCCGGTTAATTCCGACCATATTTTTGTTTGGCGCAATAAGAAAATATCTGATCCCGGCCGGGATCATTTACTACTCTCGCTGACCACACAGTCCCACTTGTTATATAATATACTACGTCTCTAGTCAGTAGTCATTTGCCTAAAAAATATCTGTCCCTAGTCATTCTCCCTCTCGCATCTACACTACAGTTGCATCATTTTCTTAGGGACGCGAGCGGAGGCGAACATCCAGACTGGACCCTCCACTCACTGGAGTAGCAATAGAGGATGCTGGGAAAATCAAAAGGAATCATGAATTACCAGGAACTAATGTTGTGGTAGGAATTCCGATGAAGCTGTGAAGATGGCTCGCGGCGAAAGTTTATGGTACTGAGACGCTTCAGTTGAGGATGGTCAAAATTGCTTAAGCATCAAGCCATCAGCAGAATTGGACTAAGAGTATCTCCAAATATGCGCGAAATAACCGGCGCTGGATAAACCGCCAATTTGGCACGCGAGAGGCCGCGCGGCGCGCTCCAGCAGACATGCGAAAGTTTGAGCGTGAAAAAGATGTGCGTGCGCGGGAAAAAGCGGCAGCGCGGAGCAATTTTGGCACGCGTCGCCCAACACGCTAGTTAAAAGCCACGCGCAGGCGCCCGCCGCCACTCTTGCCTTCCTGTCGCGCCTTCTTCCTCGCCTCTTCCAGCGCCCCGCCACCGCTGCGCCTTCTCCCCTCGCCTCTTCCAGTGCCCTGCCATGCCGTCGCACCCCTGGAGCAGGTCGGGCTACCGCGGTGTCTGCCCGCACCTCTGGCGTGTATTATGCGGAGATCCGCTCTAGCGATACACGCCTCAGGCTCGGGACGTTCGGGACTGCCCACGAGGCTGCCTGCACGTACGATACAGCGGCGTGGTGCCCCGGGCGGCCTCGGTCGCAGATCTTCACCAACGGAGGCGGAAGCGCCGCCACCTCGTCGTCGAGGCGGACGAGCATGCCATGGCGGTGTAGCGCGAGCACTTCCCGCAGGATGTCACTGCCCAGAACGAGTTCTGCGCACAGAGGGGGGCGGAGTGAGCCGTGCGTCGGGCGGACAAGCATATGCGCGGAAGTAACCGGCGGAAGCCCAGATCAAGCTGGGACCTACGTCGACCTGGGACAATGAAGATCCTCGGTGGCTCGCGAACTACATTATCGAGGAGGACGAGGAGTAGTTTTATTTAGTATCATTTTATTTATTTTTATTAGCATTGTATGATCTGGCTTGTGGTTTGGGGAACTATACTATGAAATTTAAAGTTCTCAACTATGTGTTGTTTCATATACATTTTTTTTCGTATGTATTGTTTAAAAAAAATTCCAAGCGTGCGTTGGATTTTACCGTGCCTGGTGAAGCGCTATAGCGGGGCGCTAAATTTTACAGCGCCTGATAAAGCAACCACCCTTCTGCACGCCCTAAAATATTATTTCGACGCTGCAAAAAAAATTAGTGTGCCGCACTACCGTGCACCTGTTGGAGATGCTCTAAGGCTGGAGGTAGAGTGACGGCTTTGACGATCCGACTACAAACATGCACAGCGTTGCGCCTTACAATCGCTAAATCAACTCCAAGAGGTTATTGACCACGCCGGAGCACGATCAACCTGACCACGAAGGCCTATTCCTGCATGCAATCGAAGAACAAGCAAGGATATGATAAAGCAATCTAAATATTGCAAACATATATGAAGTGTTGATAAAAGTGGGGTTTCATAAGTAGTCTTTGGACACGAAGTTGTAGCGATGGCTAACTTTTAACTACATAAAACCAACCGGCGTCTAAACGATGCCTTAAGAGTTGTATTTATAGGGAAAAGAGAAGGGATTTCATCCACCCTTAGTAAGGTGGGACTAAAACACCTCCTAAGTCGTTTCCCCTACAATAGACTCTAAAAATATATTACATAGGTCTAGCCCAAAATAAGGTGGCGCAACACCAATAATAAGCTATGAACAAAATTTATGAAAGGCCATCTTGTATATTTCGTCCATCTTCTTGTATGTCATCATGGTGGCTTCAAAGTCCGAAAATCTTCACTTGAACCTCCGTTCTTGTTCTATTTGCACGCACCTTCTCCGTGCTTGACCATGCTCCAATGTTCATCCTTCTTATCCGTGCTAGGCCCTCAATTGCAAGCAACACAAATGTATCTAAGTTAGGCAGCATCATATTCTCATGAACACTAGAAACATTACCAAGAAATGAAAGTACCTGATAAAACAGCAGGGGATACGAGTGTAACTGTGGTAGCCATGTCCTCATCACTGCCACAGGGAAAGGGGGTGATATCCCCGTTGGAGATGGGGGTCACCTGTGCTGGAGAAAATCCCCAGTAGGGGCCTTTCACCTTGGGTTATCCTTCACCTGCAACCAAACAAAGCCTATGTTTACCAAGCAGGCTTATAGGAGAAGAATATATTAAAACAATGAAAATATATATATTAGATAGATAGGGAAGTCCCTTTTTGATACCAACAGACGATAATGAGCGGCGTACAACGATTGCCGGACAAGTACAACAGCTACAGTTAGCACCTTTTTCGGCAAACCAGTGGCGGAGTTCTACAAGCTGCCCATAGTTGAGGCCAGGGGATAAGCAGCTTCATAAACTGAATATGAAAAATAAAACTTGTTCCACACGCTACTGACATACCCTCCAAAGCTGAAGTATCAAAGGGTGTTTGGGGCAGCTGACTTTTGTCTCGGAAAGGCAGATGTTTATCTACATGAAATATTGTCAAATCAGGCCATCCAGATCTCTTTAACAAGTACTCCCTCCGTTTCAAAATATAAGAACATTTTTAACACTAAACTGATGTCAAAAACATTCTTATATTATGGGACGGAGGGAGTAGATATTGGATGCAATGTGGTAATCATTTTCAATCACAGAAAGAGGAACCTACAGATATAACATGCAAACATAACTATCAAAACTTGGCTGCATTTTGTACAAAACAAAAAGCTGACGGCAACAACTCGTATAGTGTCTATTTAAAAGAAGATAAATGCTAGGCAAGGCACCAAAACTAGGCACATTGTTTCCATACAAAGTTCCATAATATATTTAAGAGCAACTCATTTTTTATTTCACTTTCAAAAATTTCACTTAATTATCCATATTTATCTCTGTCATCATGAAGCAATAGGCCTAGTTACTAGATCCTAGTTAAAGCACAACATTTTGTGGTCAGCAATGTACTATGAGATGCAAACCATTACAAGGTGAACACTGTAACACAAGACGATTATGATGCCGATTTTGTAAGAGACCAAGTATTATGGAATTTCGGTAAGTTGAGAGTAAAGACATCTTATTAGTTTGATAGGTTTCGGTCAATGCACTTTTTGTACATAACTTTTGTAACAATAAACTTGATCACGTACTGATTACATGAATTAATCCCATATTTCCTAATAACAATTATGTGATCATAATGAACCAAAATCAATAGCATAACGAATAGAGGTAATTACCTACTGTATGAAATCCTATTTAAGCAAATTAAAATCATTTAATTATCAACTTCATAGTAGAATGACAAACTTGGTATTGCCAAGTCAATCATTATCGTAGCTAATATATGCCTTTGCGGAAAAAAAAGTCTATGTATTCAACAAGAGGAGCCAGCTTCACTTACTTGATAAGTTGCTCTTAGAAACTTCTCGAGTCACCGTGGACCCTTTGAAGAAACCAAAGTGGCATGACAAGCATAACCAATCAAACAACACTTGATGTACGAAACATTATTTCCATTACAAGAAATACCTACAAGTTTGTCTGCCAAAGACAAGAGCACATATCCTGACAAATTTGGAGATACCACAAAGTCACAAAGCACTTCTATGGCAGCCTGAATCAAACGACTCCATTGCTAGCAAACTACAACAAAGTACACTACCACTGCAAGATGAGATAATAGCACAATAACAAGAACTACAACAAGAAAGGTAAAGACAATCCTTGGAGCATCTGTTCCAACCCAGCTAATCATACAATACTTCAGGTCTTCAGCACCATGACAAGCAATGGCAACAGTTACAGCATCCTCCCAAGATTATCCACCCTCAAGAACGGCAAGTTGTGTAAATTTCCCAGATTCCCTAGTATATCCTCAGTTGGATCAACATCCAAATGGAAGCTGCCCAGGTCCTCAACTCCTCCTGTGACATTTGCCCTGCCAGTACCATCTGTAGCCCGTGCCTCCTCATTTATGTTAATCTCTCTTACCTCCTCCCGCTGTCCACCTTCACCCTCCTCACCCTCAGCCCACCCATCCTGTCCAAGCATCGATGCATCAATGCCGCTCTCCACACCACCACCAAAAGAACGCCTCTTGGGCCCCGTCCCAACCTTCTTGCGAGCAGTTGTCTTCTTGACCCTACCTCTGGATGATCCACCACGAGCACTCCCATTCTGCGGCTGCCGGCCATTGCTGCCTCCACCATAGTTACTATAGTTCCTACCAATGGCACCCCCACCACTTGGCGCATTGTTCCAAGGGAAGACCTTGTAAAATGGCTTCCAGTTGCCACCCAGATCCGCCGAGTTGGGGAAACCAAGGGGGAAGAACCCCCAAGCACAGTGGTACATCTCGGTGCCCGGCACGATGGTCGGCTGTGTAGGGATCTCAACAGCCACAAACCCCCGGCGGCAAGACTCGTTTGGGCACTTGAGCGCGCGGCCAACTAGCTCGCGCGGGTACTGATGGACGTAGCAGCAGAACGGGCACGCAGTCCAGAAGTCCGTCGCCTCAGCTGCAGGAGCGGCGGCAGCGGCTGGCTGAGAGGGAGCACCAGAAGGGATGTTGGTACGTGCAGAACGCAGTGGCTGGCGTGATGGATCAGAGAGAAGTTCATAGGCGTCGTTGACGATGCGGAGGGCTACATCCGCACCGGGGTGGGGGTTGCTGGATTGGAGGAGGAGCGCGAGGCGGCGGAAGGCGCGGGAGATGGCGCCGTGGTCGGTGGTTTTGGAGGGCACCTGGAGGACGGCGAATGGGTCAGGCTCTCCGGTATAGAGCATCGCCTGGGAGGTGAGGAGAACGTCAGCGACGGCGAGGAGTTCGTCGGCGCCGGGGAGAAGCGGATCCGCCTCCACCGCGCGCTCGGCGAAGCGCTTGCAGCCGACGAGGTCGCGCGCGGCGAGAAGCTTCGCTGCAATCTCCAGCCACCGCTCCGCTTGCACCCTCCCGCCCTCGCCTCCGCCGTCTCCACTACCGCCGGCGCCAACGGAGAAGTTCATGGTTTTGGGGGAAATGGGACAAATGGCTCTTTCTTTTTCGAGGGTTAAGTTTGCTCTTTCCTTCTGGTGGAGAGTTTATGGTGCAAAGGGGGGTGTCTTAGCATCTCAAAGGACTCCAACGCAGCGCCGGTATACTTCCGCACAGAAAACACGGACCAACACGGCGACACAAAAAAACAATATGTCGTGACCTATTATTTTTTGAGAGAATTCTTTATTTGACAATATTTTAAAATGTGGTTCTCTATTTGGCCCTGAAGAAATTTTCTTCCCTGTTTGACATATATTCTAAATTTCTTTCCTAATATGGCACTCTAGTGCATTTTGTTCACTAACGGTGTTAAAGACAGACGTGAAAAATACCTTTTTACCCCTTATGCATAAAGTGACCAAAAATCTGTACATGACAATATCTACAATTATGTTACATGTTTGGTCATGTTAAATGACCAATTGAGACCCCATAATTTGGTAAATGAACTGATTTCGACCGTCGGCCCCTCAGCTCACGCCGCCGCCACCGTACGAGCCAGCAACCCGTTGCCGCCGCCGCTAGGGTTGGGGTGGGGAATCGAGAGAAATAGAGACGACAGAGATTGTTAGATGGGGATGTTTTTTCTTTTGTTCGATGTGGGCAGCGACTAGCACAGGGGTATTTTGGTCCATCATTTTTTTTGGACGGAACGGTGTAACGAGAGTCCAAGTCGGATTAAAATACAAGTGTAACCAAACTTGTACTTGAGTTAACCCGCCGCAGGGCCTCGACCTGTGTATATAAAGGATAGGCCCTGCGGCGGGTTAACTCAAGTACAAGTGATTCTGCTCCCTTGTAATCGATATATAATCAATACAGTATAAGCAAGACGTAGGCTTTTACCTCGTTATGAGCGGTCGAACCTGGGTAAACCTTGTCTCTTTCGTCCCGCTCAACCCCTTCAAGCTAACATACGTTGCGACGGCTCCACACTAAGTACTTTTGCTAGGGCATCTGCCATGACAAAACAACGACAGTTGGCGCCCACCGTGGGATCGAGGGATACGCCGTGGGCAGGAAGACTAAGAGTCGTCGTGGCAAGCTTTACATCGATGACGCTGGCTGGGGCCCCGAGGCCGACTCAATTGAGTACGGGTACCGGGTCCCCTTTGGCGGAATTCACGTCTTCATCGAAAAGATCGACGAATCTGAGCCTAAGCCGGACATCTCCACAAACCTTGTCGAATCGGCCCGGCATATACAACCCGGCCCGAAGCTTGTTTTCGTTGGTTTCACGCAAGGCATGGAGCTTCCGGGAGGATCCGAATTCGGATGGGAGACGGCCATCTACTCAGGTGATGAGTCCTCAACCGGAGAGACAGAATCAATCTACCAGCTTCAAGAGGGGGGGCTCGGGGGCTATTCCGATCGCAACGGTATTCTGGACCCTTATAAGCTATTGGGGAACGCGGTAATTTCAAAAAAATTCCTACGATCACGCAAGATCTATCTAGGTGATGCATATTAACGAGAGGGGAGAGTGTGTCCACGTACCCTCGTAGATCGAAAGCGGAAGCATTTAGTTAATGCGGTTGATGTAGTCGAACGTCTTCGCGATCCAACCGATCCAACCGATCCAAGCACCGAACGTACGGCACCTCCGCGTTCAGCACACGTTCAGCTCAGGGACGTCCCTCGTACTCTTGGTCCAGTTGAGGCCAAGGGAGAGTTTCGCCAGCACGACGGCGTGGTGACGATGATGATGCAGTTACCGGCGCAGGGCTTCGCCTAAGCACTACGACAATATGACCGAAGTGTGTAACTGTGGAGGGGGGCACCGCACATGGCTAAAATAATTGTCAACTTGTGTGTCTTTGGGGTACCCCCCCCCTCCCCCGTATATAAAGGAGGGGAGGAGGAGGCCGGCGGCCAACAAGGGGCGCGCCAAGGGGGATGACTCCTACTCCTAGTAGGAGTAGGTCTCCCACCTTTCCTAGTCCAAGAAGGAAAAAGGGGGGAAGGAGGAGGTGGAGAGAAGGAAGGAGAGGGGGGCCGCCGCCCCTTCCCCTTGTCCAATTCAGACTGGGGCAAGGGGGGCTGCACGCCACCTCCTGGCTACCCTCTCTCTTCTCCACTAAGGCCCATGAGGCCCAGTAGCTTCCCGGGGGGGTGTCCGGTAACTCCCGGTACTCCGGTTTCATCTGAAACTTATCCAAAACACTTTCGGTGTCCGAATATAGTCATCCAATATATCAATCTTTATGTCTCAACCATTTTGAGACTCCTCGTCATGTCCGTGTTCACATCCGGGACTCCGCAACAATCTTTGGTACATCATATCACATAAACTCATAATACCAATCGTCATCGAACGTTAAGCGTGTGGACCCTATGAGTTCGAGAACTATGTAGACATGACCGAGACATGTCTCCGGTCAATAACCAATAGCGGAACCTGGATGCTCATATTGGTTCCTACATATTCTACGAAGATCTTTATTGGTCAAACCGCATAACAACATACGTTGTTCCCTTTGTCATCGGTATGTTACTTGCCCAAGATTCGATCGTCGGTATCTCAATACCTAGTTCAATCTCGTCACCGGCAAGTCTTTTTACTCGTTCTGTAATACTTTATCCTGCAACTAACTCATTAGTCACAATGCTTGCAAGGCTTATATTGATGAGTATTACCGAGAGGGCCTAGAGACACCTCTCTGAAACACGGAGTGACAAATCCTAATCTTGATCTATGCCAACCCAACAAAATCCTTTGGAGACACCTATAGAGCACCTTTATAATCACCCTTTTACGTTGTGACATTTGGTAGCACACAAAGTGTTCCTCCGGTATTCGGGACTTGCATAATCTCATAGTCTGAGGAACTTGTATAATTCATGAAGAAAGCAATAACAATGAAACTAACACGATCATAATGCTAAGCTAACAGATGGGTCATGTCCATCACATCATTCTCCTAATGATGTGATCCCATTCATCAAATGACAACACATGTCTATGGTTAGGAAACATAACCATCTTTGATTAATGAGCTAGTCAAGTAGAGGCATACTAGGGACTATATGTTTTGTCTATGTATTCACACATGTACTAAGTTTTCGGTTAATACAATTCTAGCATGAATAATAAACATTTATCATGAATTAAGGAAATAAATAATAACTTTATTATTGCCTCTAGGGCATATTTCCTTCAGTCTCCCACTTGCACTAGAGTCAATAATCTAGTTCACATCACCATGTGATTTAACACCAATATTCACATTTGTATGTGATTAACACCCAGTTCACATCGTCATGTGACCAACACCCAAACGGTTTACTAGAGTCAATAATCTAGTTCACATTGCTATGTGATTAACACCCAAAGAGTACTAAGGTGTGATCATGTTTTGCTCGTGAGAGAAGTTTAGTCAACGGTTCTGTCACATTCAGAGCCGTACGTATTTTGCAAATATTCTATGTCTACAATGCTCTGCATGGAGCTACTCTAGCTAATTTCTCCCACTTTCAATATGTATCCAGATTGAGACTTAGAGTCATCTGGATCGGTGTAAAAGCTTGCATCGATGTAACTCTTTACGACGAGCTCTTTTATCACCTCCATAATCGAGAAATATTTCCTTAGTCCTCACTAAGGATAATCTTGACCGATGTCCAGTGATCTACTCCTAGATCAAAATTGTACTCCCTTGCCAATCTCAGGGCATGGTACACAATAGGTTTGGTACACAGCACAACATACTTTATAGAACCTATGACTGTGGCATAGTGATGACCCACAAGTATAGGGGATCTATCATAGTCCTTTCGATAAGTAAGAGTGTCGAACCCAACGAGGAGCAGAAGGAAATGACAAGTGGTTTTCAGTACGGTATTCTCTGCAAGCACTGAAATTGTAGGTAACAGATAGTTTTGTGATAAGATAATTTGTAACGGGTAACAAGCAATGAAAGTAAATAAAGTGCAGCAAGGTGGCCCAATCCTTTTTGTAGCAAAGGACAAGCCTGGACAAATTCTTATAATGAGAAAAGCGCTCCCGAGGACACATGGGAATTATTGTCAAGCTAGTTTTCACCACGCTCATATGATTCGCGTTCGTTACTTTGACAATTTGATATGTGGGTGGACCGGTGCTTGGGTGCTGTCCTTTCTTGGACAAGCATCCCACTTATGATTAACCCCTATTGCAAGCATCCGCAACTACAAAAGAAGTATTAAGGTAAACCTAACCATGGCATGAAACTAGTGGATCCAAATCAACCCCTTACGAAGCAACGCATAAACTAGGGTTTAAGCTTCTGTCACTCTAGCAACCCAACATCTACTTATTACTTCGCAATGCCTTCCTCTAGGCCCAAATAATGGTGAAGTGTCATGTAGTCGGCGTTCACATAACACCACTAGAGGAGAGACAACATACATCTCATCAAAATATCAAACGAATACCAAATTCACATGACTACTAATAGCAAGACTTCACCCATGTCCTTAGAAACAAACGTAACTACTCACAGAGCATATTCATGTTCATGATTAGATGGGTATTAATATGCATTAAGGATCTGAACAAATAATCTTCCACCAGATAAACCAATTAGCATCAACTACAAGGAGTAATCAACACTACTAGCAACCCACATGTATCAATCTGAGGTTTTGGTACAAAGATTGGATACAAGAGATGAACTAGGGTTTGAGAGGAGATGGTGTTGGTGAAGATATTGATGAAGATTGACCCGCTCCCGATGAGAGGATCGTTGGTGACGACGATGGTGATGATTTCCCCCTCCCGAAGGGAAGTTTCCCCGGTAGAACAGCTCCGCCGGAGCCCTAGATTGGTTCCGCCAAGGTTCCGCCTCGTGGCGGCGGAGTTTCGTCCCGTAAGCTTGCTTATGAATTTTTTCCAGGGTAAGAGACTTCATATAGAAGAAGATGGGCACCGGAGGGCCACCAGGGGGCCCACGAGGCAGGGGGGTGCCCCCCACCCTCGTGGCCAGGGTGTGGGCCCCCTCTGGTACTTCTTTTGCTCAATAATTCTTATTAATTCCAAAAATGACTATCGTGGAGTTTCAGGACTTTTGGAGCTGTGTAGAATAGGTTTCCAATATTTGCTCCTTTTCCAGCCAGAATCCCAGCTATCGGTATTCTCCCTCTTCATGATAAACCTTGTAAAATAAGAGAGAATAACCATAAGTATTGTGACATAACATGTAATAACAGCCCATAATGCAATAAATATCGATATAAAAGCATGATGCAAAATGGACGTATCAACTCCCCCAAGCTTAGACCTCGCTTGTCCTCAAGCGAAAGCCGATATCGAAAAATATGTCCACATGTTTAGAGATAGAGGTATCGATAAAAATAAAATACAGACATGAGGGCATCATGATCATTCTTATAACAACAACATATATATATATATATATATATATATATATATATATATATATATTGTCATATGATTTCTTATGCTCAAGTAACAATCTATTCACAATGTCAAGTATGGTTCAGAAACTTCATTGAAAACTAACAAACTATAATCTCAGTCATTGAAGCAATTGCAATTTATCATAATATCGGAAAGAATCAAGAATAGAGCTTTTCAGCAAGTCCACATACTCAACTATCATATAGTCTTCTACAATTGCTAACACTCACGCAATACTTATGGTTCTGGAGTTTTAATCGGACACAGAGAAAGATAGGTGCTTATAGTGTTGCCTCCCAACGTCTTACCTCAAGGGTAATGTCAACAATAATAGTTCATGCTAACTTACATCCAATTGGATATATATATATATATATATATATATATATATATATATATATATATATATATATATATATATATATATATATATATATATCAGGATCTTTCCAACACGAGGCGCTTGCCAAAGGATAAAATAAAAAAGGAAAGGTGAAGATCACCTTGACTCTTGCATAATGTAAAAAACATAAAGTAAAAGATAGGCCCTTCGCAGAGGGAAGGAGAGGTTGTCATGTGCTTTGAGGGTTGGATGCACAAAATCTTAATGCAAAAGAACGTCACTTTATATTGCCACTTGTGATATGAACCTTTATTATGCAGTCCATCGCTTTTATTACTTCCATATCACACGATCGTAGAAAGCTTATTTTCTCCGCACTAATAAGTCATACATATTTAGAGAGCAATTTTTATTGCTTGCAACATGACAACTTACTTGAAGGATCTTACTCAATCCATAGGTAGTATGGTGGACTCTCATGGCAAAAACTGGGTTTAAGGATATTTGGAAGCACAAGTAGTATCTCTACTTGATGCAAGGAATTTGGCTAGCATGAGGGGGAAAGGCAAGCTCAACATGTTGAACGATCCATGACAATATACTTTAACTAAGATGTGAGAAAACATAACCCATTACGTTGTCTTCCTTGTCCAACATCAACTCTTTAGCATGTCATACTTAATGAGTGCTCACAATTATAAAAGATGTCCAAGATAGTATATTTATATGTGAAAACCTCTCTTTCTTTATTACTTCCTATTAATTGCAACGATGACCAAAACTATTTTTGTCAACTCTCGACAACTTTTATGCCTCATACTCTTTATATGTGAAGTCATTACTATCCATAAGATCAATATGAACTATTTTATTTCTTTTTATTCTTTCTATTTTCTCAAGATCATAGCAAGATAGCAAATCCCTTGACTCAACACTAATCTTTATTATATATAGCTCACGGACTCGATTACAAAGAGGGATCACAAAGCAAAACTCAAAAGTAATTCATACCAAAACTTTATTCTACTAGATCAATATATTACCAAAAGGATCGAACTAAGAAAAAGGTAAAGATAGGAGTGTGATGGTGATACGATACCGGGGCACCTCCCCCAAGCTTGGCAGTTGCTAAGGGGAGTGCCCATACCCATGTGATTATGTTTCCTTCTTCAAAGTTGGAGTTGTAATCTTCTTGGCGATGATGCCCCTCAGGATACGATTCTCCTCCTTGAGCTTGTTGACATGTTGCTTGAGGTCCATATTTTCCCTGCGGAGCTTGCCCGTAACGGCTAAAGCTCCTTTTACCCAAGGATGCCGCATAGCTTCTGGAGAACAATTGACACTCTTTTTCATTTTTTCATAAAAAAGAAATTTAACATTGGAAGGGATGATCGAGTTTGGAATAGTTGAGCTTTGTAGTTCCCCCATCATGAATCCTGCTTGGAAGCGAAAGGTAACTTCTTGATCCTACTCCATGGCTTCGATCCTTTTCAAGTCAGCCTCCATATCATCCTTCGTTGATGGCCCAAAGTGATCAGCATCGCTATTTGCTCCTGGACCTGGCGTCGGGTGAGACACCCGACTCTCCCCGACTGACTCTTGAGAAGACATCTTGCTCTAAATCTGTAACGGAAACAACTCAAAACAAGGACAGAAGATTTTTGCATGATACGGTGGTCAAAACCTTTGGGAGATTATATAATGAATTTTTTCCGACCAGAAGAAGTATCGTGCAAGAAAATGGGGTCCGGAGAGCACACGAGGTGCCCACGAGGCAGGGGGCGCGCCCAGTAAGGGTGGGTGCACCCTCCACCCTCGTGGAGGCCTCGTGTCCTTCCCGGACTACTTCTTATTTTCCTATTTTCTTAAGTATTCCAAAACGGAGAATTTTTTTCATTAGAATTGTTTTGGAGTCGGTTTACTTACCATACCACATACATATTCCTTTTCGGAGTCTGAAACATTCTGGAAGGTGTCCCTTATGTATTCCTGTGGGGTTATGGTTTCAATAATATTAGTTTCAACATTTATAGGATTACCTGAGATTAATGTTTGATTCTTTGACCGTTCACCACCCTCGGACTTGTGCCTTCGAAGTTGTTGATTTTTATGGCACCGGAACGATAGACCTCCTCGATAACGTAAGGGCCTTCCCATTTAGAGAGAAGTTTTCCTGCAAAAAATCTTAAACGAGAGTTGAATAGCAACACATAATCACCTACGGTAACTCACACTTTTGTATCCTTTTGTCATGCCATCTTTTAACTTTTTTTTAAACAGGTTGGCATTCTCATACGCTTGGGTTCTCCATTCATCAAGTGAGCTAATGTCAAATAACCTCTTCTAACCAGCAAGTTTGAAATCATAATTGAGCTCTTTAATGGCCCAATATGCCTTATGTTCAAGTTCGAGAGGTAAGTGACATGCTTTTCCATAAACCATTTTATATGGAGACATACCCATAGGATTACTATATGCAGTTCTATAGGCCCATAATGCATCATCAAGTTTCTTGGACCAATTCTTTCTAGATCTATTAACATTCTTTTGCAAAAATAATTTGAGCTCTCTATTGCTCAATTCTACTTGACCACTAGACTGTGGGTGATAAGGAGATGCAATTCTATGATTAACATCATACTTAGCAAGCATTTTACGAAAAGCACCATGAATAAAATGTGAACCACCATCAGTCATTAAATATCTAGGGACTCCAAACCTCGGAAAAATAACTTCTTTAAGCATCTTAATAGAGGTGTTATGATCAGCACTACTAGTTGGAATAGCTTCTACCCACTTAGTAACGTAATCAACAACAACTAAAATATGTGTATATCCATTAGAGGCAGGAAAAGTTCCCATATAATCAAAGCCCCAAACATCAAACGGTTCAATAACAAGAGAATAATTCATAGGCATTTCTTGACGTCTACTAATATTACAAATTCTTTGACATTCATCACAAGACAAGACAAACTTACGAGCATCTTTGAAGAGAGTAGGCCAATAAAAACCAGATTGCAATACCTTATGTGCAGTTCTATCTCCAGCGTGGTGTCCTCCATATGGTTTGGAGTGACACTTGCGTAGGATCTGTTCCTGTTCATGCTCAGGTACACAACGTCTAATAACACCATCTACTCCTTCTTTATAAAGTTGTGGGTCATCCCAGAAGTAATGTCTTAAATCATAAAAGAACTTTTTCTTTTGCTGGTATGTGAAACTAGGTGGTATAAATTTAGCAACAATGTAATTAGCACAATCAGCATACCATGGGGCAGTACGAGAAGCATTTATGACCGCTAATTGTTCATCAGGAAAGCTATCATCAATAGGTAGTGGGTCATCAAGAACATTCTCTAACCTAGACAAGTTGTCTACAACGGGGTTCTCAGCTCCCTTTCTATCAATAATATGCAAATCAAATTCTTGGAGCAAGAGAACCCATCTAATAAGTCTAGGTTTAGCGTCTTTCTTTTCCATAAGATATTTAATAGTAGCAGGATCAGTGTGAATAGTTACTTTAGAATCAACAATATAAGGTCTGAACTTATCACAGACGAATACAACTGCTAAGAATTCTTTTTCAATGGTAGCATAATTTCTCTGGGCAGTATCAAGAGTTTTACTAGCATACTAGATAACATTTAATTTCTTATCAACTCTTTGCCCTAAAACAACACCTACAGCATAATCGCTAGCATCACACATAATCTCAAAGGGTAAATTCCAATCAGGTGGCTGAACAATAGGCGTAGTGATCAAAGCTTTCTTAAGTATTTCAAATGCTTCTACACAATCATCATCAAAGACAAAAGGGATATCTTTTTGCAATAGATTAGTCAGAGGCCTAGAGATTTTAGAAAAGTCCTTAATGAACCTCCTACAAAAACTGGCATGACCAAGGAAACTTCTTATACCTTTAATGTCCTTGGGACACGGCATCTTTTCAATAGCATCAACTTTAGCTTTATCAACTTCAATACCTCTTTCAGAAATTTTATGCCTCAAGAAAATGCCTTCATTAACCATAAAGTGGCACTTTTCCCAATTCAAGATGAGACTAGTGTCTTCACATCTCTGCAAAACTCGATCAAGGTTGCTCGAGCAATCATCAAAAGAGGATCCATAAACAGAGAAATCATCCATGAATACCTCACAAATCTTTTCACAAAAGTCAGAGAATATAGCCATCATGCATATTTGAAAGGTAGCAGGTGCATTACATAAACCAAAGGCATACGTCCATAAGCAAAAGTACCGAAAGGGCAAGTAAAAGCAGTCTTTGCTTGATCGTCCGCTGACACAGGTATTTGAGAGAAACCCGAATAACCATCTAGAAAGCAGAAATGTGTATGTTTGGATAGTCTTTCTAGCATTTGATCAATAAAAGGTAAAGGGTAATGATCTTTCTTAGTAGCTTTATTTAATTTATGAAAATCAATTACCATCCTATAACCTGTGATAATTCTTTGCGGAATCAATTCATCTTTATCATTACGAACAATAGTAATACCTCCCTTCTAAGGGACACAATGGACAGGACTTACCCACTGATTATCAGCAACGGGATAAATTATACCTGCCGCAAGGAGCTTTAGTATCTCCTTTCTTACCACTTCTTTCATCTTAGGATTCAGATTTCGTTGATGATCTCTAACTGGTTTGGCACCTTCTTCCAATTTTATTTTGTGTTGGCATAGAGTGGGACTAATACCCTTAAGATCATCAGGAGTATATCCAATAGCAGCACAGTGCTTCTTCAGAGTTTTCAATAATCTTTCCTCTTCCTGCTCTGAAAGGTTAGCACTAATAATAACAGGATATATCTTCTTTTCATCAAGATAAGCATATTTAAGAGTATCAGGTAATGGTTTAAGCTCAAACACAGGATCACCCTTGGGTGGAGGGGGATCCCCTAGGATTTCAACAGGTAAGTTGTGTTTCAGAATAGGACATTGTTTAAGGAATAATTCATCTATCTCCCTTCTTTCATTCATAAACATATCATTTTCATGGTCTAGCAAATATTGTTCTAAAGGATCAGTAGGAGGCACGACAATAGAAGCAAGACCAATAATTTCATCCTTACTAGGCAATTCTTTATCATGGGGTTGTCTACGAAATTTAGCAAAATTAAACTCATGTGTCGTATTCCCCAGACCAATAGTAACAACATCCTTTTCACAATCAATCCTAGCATTGACAATATTCAAGGGTCTACCAAATATAATGGGACAAAAGCTATCTTGTGGGGAACCAAGAACAAGAAAATCAGCAGGATATTTGACCTTCCTACACAATACTTCAACATCTCTAACAATCCCAATTGGTGAAATAGTATCTCTATTTGCAAGCTTAATTGTAACATCAATATCTTCTAACTCAGTGGGTGCGATATCAGGCATAATTTCTTCATATAAGGAAATAGGTATTGCACTGGCACTAGCACCCATATCACATAAGCCATGATAACAATGATCTCCTATTTTAATAGAAATAACAAGCATGCCTACAACAGGTCTATGTATCTTAGCGTCGGGTTTAGCAATGTTAGCAGCTTCCTCACAGAAGTAAATAACATGCCCATCTATATTATCAGCCAAGAGATCTTTAACCATAACAATACTAGGTTCAACTTTAATTTGGTCAGGAGGTGTATATGTTCTACTATTACTCTTACGAACCACAGTTGAAGCTTTAGCATGATCCTTTATCCTAACAGGGAAAGGTGGTTTCTCAACATAAGTAGTAGGAACAATAGGATCATTATAAGTGATAGTCGTTTCTTCAACCGTAACAGGTGCAACTACTTTTACTTCAGTGGGAGGATTATATTTAAACCACTTCTCCTTAGGAAGATCAACGTGAGTAGCAAAAGATTCACAGAAAGAAGCTACTATCTCAGAGTCAAGTCCATATTTAGCGCTAAATCCACGAAAAGCATCGGTATCCATAAAAGACTTAACACAATCAAACTTAGGTGTCATACCTGACTCCTTACCATCTTCGGAACCCCAATCTTCAGAGTTGCGTTTAATTCTTTCCAATAAGTCCCACTTGAATTCAATAGTCTTCAGCATATAAGAACCAGCACAGGAAGTATCGAGCATGGTGCGATCACTGAGAGAAAGCCGAGCATAAAATTTTTGAACAATCATTTCTCTTGAGATCTCATGATTGGGGCATGAATATAACATTGACTTAAGCCTCCCCCAAGCTTGAACGGTGCTTTCTCCTTCGCGAGGCCAAAAATTATGTATATAATTACGATCATGATGAACAAGATGCATAGGATAAAACTTCTGGTGAAATTCCAGCTTCAATAGTTTATAGTCTCAAGATCCCGTATCATCACATAGCCTATACCATGTCAATGCATCTCCCTTCAAAGATAAAGGGAACACCTTCCTCTTAACAACATCATCGGGTATACCTGCAAGCTTAAATAATCCACAAACTTCATCCACATAGATAAGGTGTAAATCGGGATGCAATGTTCCATCTCCCGCAAAGGGATTAGCTAGGAGTTTCTCTATCATACCTGAAGGAATCTCAAAGTAAACACTTTCAGTAGGTTCAGTAGGTTGAGGAGCAACTCTTTGCTCTACTAGTTGGGGCGAAGATGCCACGAACAAGCCCCTCAAAGGATTAGTTTTCATAGTAACAAGTGACAGTAAATTTCAGCACACTATATAAATGTTTCCTTACCAAGTTCCACTCACCAAAGGCGCTTCACTCCCCGGCAACGGCACCAGAAAAGAGTCTTGATGACCCACAAGTATAGGGGATCTATCATAGTCCTTTCGATAAGTAAGAGTGTCGAACCCAACGAGGAGCAAAAGGAAATGACAAGCGGTTTTCATTAAGGTATTCTCTGCAAGCACTGAAATTGTAGGTAACAGATAGTTTTGTGATAAGATAATTTGTAACGGGCAACAAGCAATGAAAGTAAATAAAGTGCACCAAGGTGGCCCAATCCTTTTTGTAGCAAAGGACAAGCCTGGATAAATTCTTATAATGAGAAAAGCGCTCCCGAGGACACATGGGAATTATCGTCAAGCTAGTTTTCATCACGCTCATATGATTCGTGTTCGTTACTTTGATAATTTGATATGTGGGTGGGCCGGTGCTTGGGTGCTGTCCTTTCTTCGACAAGCATCCCGCTTATGATTAACCCCTATTGCAAGCATCCACAACTACACAAGAAGTATTTAGGTAAACCTAACCATAGCATGAAACTAGTGGATCCAAATCAACCCCTTACGAAGCAACGCATAAACTAGGGTTTAAGCTTCTGTCACTCTAGCAACCCATAATCTACTTATTACTTCCCGATGCCTTCCTCTAGGCCCAAATAATGGTGAAGTGTCATGTAGTCGACGTTCACATAACACCACTAGAGGGGAGACAACATACATCTCATCAAAATATCGAACGAATACCAAATTCGCATGACTACTAATAGCAAGACTTCACCCATGTCCTCAGGAACAAACGTAACTACTCACAAAGCATATTTATGTTCATGATTAGAGGGGTATTAATATGCATTAAGGATCTGAACAAATAATCTTCCACCGGATAAACCAATTAGCATCAACTACAAGGAGTAATCAACACTACTAGCAACCCACAGGTACCAATTTGAAGTTTTGGTACAAAGATTGGATACAAGAGATGAACTAGGGTTTGAGAGGAGATGGTGCTGGTGAAGATATTGATGGAGATTGACCCCCTCCCGATGAAAGGCTCATTGGTGATGACGATGGTGATGATTTCCCCCTCCCGGAGGGAAGTTTCCCCGGCAGAACAGCTCCGCCGGAGCCCTAGATTGGTTCCGCCAAGGTTCCGCCTCGTGGCGGTGGAGTTTCGTCCCGTAAGCTTGCTTATGATTTTTTCCAGGGTAAGAGACTTCATATAGCAGAAGATGGGCACCGGAGGGCCACCAGGGGGCCCACAAGGCTGGGGGCGTTCCCAGTAGAGATGGGCGCGCCCCCCACCCTCGTGGCCAGTGTGTGGGCCCCCTCTAGTACTTCTTTCGCTCAATAATTCTTATTAATTCCAAAAATAACTTTCGTGGAGTTTCAGGACTTTTGGAGCTGTGCAGAATAGGTTTCCTATGTTTGCTCCTTTTCCAGCCCAGAATCCCAGCTGCCGGCATTCTCCCTCTTCATGATAAACCTTGTAAAATAAGAGAGAATAGCCATAAGTATTGTGACATAACGTGTAATAACAGCCCATAATGCAATAAATATCGATATAAAAGCATGATGCAAAATGGACGTATCACATAGGGAGTGACTTTCATTTTCTTTCTATTTTCTGCCGTGGTCGAGCTTTGAGTCTTACTCAACTTTACACCTTGTAATACAGGCAAGAACCCTTTCTTTGACTGATCCATTTTGAACTTCTTCAAAAGTTTATCAAGGTATGTGCTTTGTGAAAGTCTAATTAAGCATCTTGATCTATCTTCTATAGATCTTGATGCCGAATATGTAAGCAGCTTCTCCAAGGTCTTTCATAGAAAAACTTTTATTCAGGTATCCCGTTATGCTATTCAGAAATTCTATATCATTTCCAATCAACAATATGTCATCTACATATAAGATTAGAAATGCTACAGAGCTCCCACTCACTTTCTTGTAAATACAGGCTTCTCCAAAAGTGTGTATAAAACCACATGCTTTGATCACACTATCAAAACGTTTATTCCAACTCCGAGAGGCTTGCACCAGTCCATAAATGGATCGCTGAAGCTTGCACACTTTGTTAGCACCCTTTGGATCGACAAAACCTTCCGGTTGCATCATATACAACTCTTCTTCTAGAAATCCATTCAGGAATGCAGTTTTGACATCCATTTGCCAAATTTCATAATCATAAAATGCAGCAATTGCTAACATGATTCGGACAGACTTAAACATCGCTACGGGTGAGAAATTCTCATCGTAGTCAACTCCTTGAACTTGTCGAAAAACCTTTTGCAACAAGTCGAGCTTTGTAAACAGTAACATTATCGTCTGCGCCAGTCTTCTTCTTAAAGATCCATTTCTTTTCTATGGCTTGCCGATCATCGGGCAAGTCCACCAAAGTCCACACTTTGTTTCTCATACATGGATCCCATCTTAGATGTCATGGCCTCAAGCCATTTCGCGGAATCTAGGGTCATCGTCGCTTCCGCATAGTTCGTAGGTTCATCATGGTCTAGTAACATGACTTCCAAAATAGGATTATCGTACCACTCTGGTGCGGACCGTACTCTGGAAGACCTACGAGGTTCTGTAATAACTTGATCTGAAGTTTCATGATCATCATCATTAGATTACTCACTAATTGGTGTAGGAATCACTGGAACTGATTTCTCTAAACCACTTTCCAATTCGGGAGAAGGTACAATTACCTCATCAAGTTCTACTTTCCTCCCACTCACTTCTTTCGAGAGAAAATCCTTCTCTAGAAAGGATCCATTCTCAGCAATGAATATCTTGCCTTTGGATCTGTGATAGAAGTTGTACCCTACAGTTTCCTTTGGGTATCCTATGAAGATGCACTTCTCTAATTTGGGTTCGAGCTTATCAGGTTGAAGCTTTTTCACATAAGCATCGCAGCCCCAAACTTTAAGAAACGACAACTTTGGTTTCTTGCCAAACCATAGTTCCATAAGGCGTCGTCTCAACGAATTTCAATGGTGCCCTATTTAACGTGAATGTAGTTGTCTCTAATGCATAACCCCAAAACGATAGTGGTAACCTGGTAAGACACATCATAGATCGCACCATATCCAATAAAGTGCGGTTACGACATTCGGACACAGCATTACACTGTGGTGTTCCATGTGGCGTGAGCTGTGAAACTATTCCACATTGTTTTAAATGAAGGCCAAACTCGTAACTCAAATATTCTCCTCTACGATCAGATCATAGAAACTTTATTTCTTGTTACGATGATTCTCCACTTCACTCTGAAATTCCTTGAACTTTTCAAATGTTTCAGACTGGTGTTTCATTAATTAGATATACCCATATCTGCTCAAATCATCTGTGAAGGTCAGAAAATAATGATACCCGCCACGAGGATCAACATTCATTGGACCGTATACATCGGTATGTATTATTTCTAATAAGTCACTAGCTCGTCCATTGTTCTGGGGAACGGAGTTTTAGTCATCTTGCCCATAAGGCATGGTTCGCAAGCATCAAATGATTCATAATCAAGTGATTCCAAAAATCCATCTTTATGGAGTTTCTTCATGCGCTTTACACCGATATGACCCAAACGGCAGTGCCACAAATATGTTGCACTATCATTATCAACTTTGCATCTTTTGGCATCAATATTATGAATATGTGTATTACTACGATCAAGATTTAATAAACCATCAACATTGGGTGTATGACCATAGAAGGTTTGTTATTCATGTAAATAGAATAACAATTTATTCTCCGTCTTAGATGAATAATCGTATCACAATAAACATGATCTAATCATATTTATGCTCAACGCAAACACCACATAACATTTATTTAGGTTCTACACTAATCTCGAAAGTATAGGTAGTGTGCGATGATGATCATATCAATCTTGGAACCACTTCCAACACACATCGTCACTTCACCCTCAACTAGTCTTTGTTTATTCTGTAACTCCTGTTTCGAGTTACTAATCATAGCAAACGAACAAGTATCAAATACCTAGGGGCTACTATAAACACTAGTAAGGTACACATCAATAACCTGTATATCAAATATACCCTTGTTCACTTTGCCATCCTTCTTATCCACCAAATATTCAGGGGATTTCCGCTTCCAGTGACCATTTCCTTTGCAGTAGAAGCACTCAGTTTCAGGCTTTGGTCCAGCTTTGGGCTTTTTCACGGGAGTGACAACTTTCTTGCCATTCTACTTGAAGTTCCCTTTCTTTCCCTTTGCCCTTTTATTGAAACTAGTGATCTTGTCAATCAACACTTTGACGCTCTTTCTTGATTTCTACCTTCATCGATTTCAGCACCACGAAGAGCTTGGGATTCGTTTTCGTCATCCCTTACATACTATAGTTCATCATGAAGTTCCGGTAACTTGGTGATGGTGACTAGAGAACTCTGTCAATCACTATCTTATCTGGAAGATTAACTCCCACTTGATTCAAGCGATTGTAGTACCCAGAAAATTCGAGCACATGCTCACTGCTTGAGCTATTCTCCTCCATCTTTTAGCTATAGAACTTGTTGGAGACTTCATATCTCTCAACTCGGGTATTTGCTTGAAATATTAACTTCAACTCCTGAAACATCTCATGTGGTCCATGATGTTCAAAACGTCTTTGAAGTCCCGATTCTAAGACGTTAAGCATGGTGCACTAAACTATCAAGTAGTCATTATATTGAGCTAGACAAACATTCATAACGTCTGCATCTGCTCCTGCAATAGGTCTGTCACCTAGAGGTGCATAAAGGACATAATTCTTAAGTGCAACAATGAGGATAAACCTCAGATCATGGACCCAGTCCACATCATTGCTACTATCATCTTTCAACTTAGTTTTCTCTAGGAACACATAAAAACATAGGGAAGCAACAACGCGAGCTATTGATCTACAACATTATTTGCAAAATACTATCAGGACTAAGTTCATGATAAATTAAAGTTCAATTAATCATATTACTTAAGAACTCCCACTGAGATAGACATCCCTCTAATCATCTAAGTGATCACATGATCCAAACCAACTAAACCATGTCCGATCATCACGTGAGATGGAGTAGTTTTCAAGGGTGAACATCACTATGTTGATCATATCTACTATATGATTCACGTTCGACCTTTCGGTCTTAGTGTTCCGAGGCCATATATGCATATGCTAGGCTCGTCAAGTTTAACCCAAGTATTCTGCGTGTGCAAAACTGGCTTGCACCCGTTGTATGTGAACGTAGAGCTTATCACACCCGATCATCACGTGGTGTCTCAGCACGAAGAACTGTAGCAATGGTGCATACTCATGGAGAACACTTGTACCTTGAAATTTAGTAAGGGATCATCTTATAATGCTACCGTCGAACTAAGAAAAATAAGATGCATAAAGGATAAACATCACATGCAATCAAAATATGTGATATGATATGGCCATCATCAACTTGTGCTCATGATCTCCATCACCGAAGCATCGGCATGATCTCCAACGTCACCGGTGCAACACCTTGATCTCCATCGTAGCATCGTTGTCATCTCGCCAACTATTGTTACTACGACTATCGCTACTGCTTAGTGATAAAGTAAAACAATTACATGGCGATTGCATTGCATACATTAAAGCGACAACCATATGGCTCCTGTGAGTTACCGATAACTTTGTTACAAAACATGATCATCTCATACAACAATTTATATCACATCATGCTTGACCATATCACATCATAGCAAGCCCTGCAAAAACAAGTTAGACGTCCTCTACTTTGTTGTTGCAAGTTTTACGTGGCTGCTACGGGCTTCTAGCAAGAACCATTCTTACCTACGCATCAAAACCAACAATTTTTCGTCAAGTGTGATGTTTTAACCTTAAAGAAGGACCGGGCGTAGCCACACTCGATTCAACTAAAGTTGGAGAAACAGATACTCACCAGCCACCTATGTGCACAGCACGTCGGTAGAACCAGTCTCGCATAAGCGTACGCTTAATGTCGGTCTGAGCCGCTTCATCCAACAATATCGCTGAATCAAAGTATGACATGCTGGTAAGCAGTATGACTATTATTGCCCACAACTCTTTGTGTTCTACTTGTGCATATAACATCTACGCATAGACCTGGCTCGGATGCCACTATTGGGGAACGCGGTAATTTCAAAAAAAAATCATGCGATCATGCAAGATCTATCTAGGTGATGCATATCAACGAGAGGGGAGAGTGTGTCCATGTACCCTCGTAGACTGAAAGCAGAAGCGTTTAGTTAACGCGGTTGATGTAGTCGAACGTATTCGTGATCCAACTGATCAAAGCATCGAACATACAGCACCTCCGCCGGTCTTGGAGCAAGAAAAGTGTTGAGTCCGGGCGCATTATGGTACGACTAAGACTGAGTTGGGAAGGAGCAAGAGGTTGGATTGGCCTGACTCTTCAAGACCAAAGGTACTCGGCTTCCTCTTCATCAAGTCACGAAATTCGACACTTAGTTAGCAGCACCAAAACTAGAGCAGGCCCAAGACAAGCAAGAACAGTCAGTCAGCCAGCACACGTTTAGCTCGGGGACGTCCCTCGTACTCTTGATCCAGTTGAGGCCGAGGGAGAGTTTCGTCAGCATGACGGCATGGTGACGGTGATGATGCAGTTACCGGCATAGGGCTTCGCCTAAGCACTACGACGATATGCCCGAGGTGTGTAACTGTGGAGGGGGGCACCGCATACGGCTAAAACAATTGTCAACTTGTGTGTCTTTGGGGTGCCCCCCTCCACCGTATATAAAGGAGGGGAGGAGGAGGCCGGTGGCCAACAAGGGGCGCGCCAAGGGGGAAGACTCCTACTCCTAGTAGGAGTAGGTCTCCCACCTTTCCTAGTCCAAGAAGGAGAAGAGGGGGAAGGAGGAGGTGGAGAGAAGGAAGGAGAGGGGGGCCGCCGCCCCTTCCCCTTGTCCAATTCGGACTGGGGCAAGGGGACCCACGCGCCACCTCCTGGCTTCCCTCTCCCTTCTCCACTAAGGCCCATGAGGCCCAATAGCTTCCCGGGGGGTTCTGGTAACCCCCGGTACTCTGGTTTCATGTGAAACTCATCCGGAACACTTCCAGTGTCCGAATATAGTCATCCAATATATCAATCTTTATGTCTTGACCATTTCGAGACTTCTCGTCATGTCCGTGATCACATTCGAGACTCCGAAAAATCTTCGATACATCATATCACATAAACTCATAATATCAATCATCATCGAATGTTAAGCGTGCAGACCCTATGGGTTCGAGAACTATGCAGACATGAGCGAGACACGTCTCCTGTCAATAACCAATAGCGGAACCTGGATGCTCATATTGGTTCCTACATATTCTATGAAGATCTTTATCGGTCAAACAGCATAACAACATACGTTGTTCCCTTTGTCATCGGTATGTTACTTGCCCGAGATTCGATCGTCAGTATCTCAAATACCTAGTTCAATCTCGTTACCGGCAAGTATCTTTACTCGTTCCGTAATACTTTATCCCGCAACTAACTTATTGGTCACAATGCTTGCAAGGCTTATAGTGATGAGTATTACCGAGAGGACCCAGAGATACCTCTCCAAAACATGAAGTGACAAATCCTAATCTCGATTTATGCCAACCCAATAAACACCTTTGGATACACCTATAGAGAACCTTTATAATCACCCTTTTACGTTGTGATGTTTGGTAGCACACAAAGTGTTCCTCCGGTATTCGGGAGTTGCATAATCTCATAGTCTGAGGAACTTGTATAAGTCATGAGGAAAGCAGTAGCAATGAAACTAACACGATCATAATGCTAAGCTAACGGATGGGTCATGTCCATCACATCATTCTCCTAATGATGTGATCCTGTTCATCAAATGACAACACATGTCTATGGTTAGGAAACATAACCATCTTTGATTAATGAGCTAGTCAAGTAGAGGCATACTAGGGACTATATGTTTTGTCTATGTATTCACACATGTACTAATTTTCCGGTTAATACAATTCTAGCATGAATAATAAACATTTATCATGAATTAAGGAAATAAATAATAACTTTATTATTGCCTCTAGGGCATATTTTCTTCATATGCCGCCCTCCAGGGCTGCGATCTTCATGGCTAGCACAGGGTCGGCTCTCAATTCATCAACAGCTGTAGCTATGACATCTGGATTTACTGCTGCTGGAACTACTAGAGCTAGCAGCTTTGTTTGGCCACTGGCTCAGGTTTTGTCCAATTTATTGGGAACTTTGACAACCCTGTTAGCAACAAAGGTTACAACGGTGAATCAAGTGCAGCATAATGTTGAGGTTACAAAGGTGCAAGATGAGATAGCCAAGGCCCAGGAGGATCTTAATGCGGAGAATGCTAGGATGGTCACAGAGTGGGCCCAGATGGATGCCGAGTCACAATGTATAAGGGCAGAAGCTTTTCTTCATAGGAGACACCAAACCCGTTTACCTTTGCAGTATGAGGCACGGAACCTGTTTAAAACACCTGGGACAGGCCAAGTAACCCGCCAGTTATGACCCGAGTTGCGGAGGCGCCAGGGAGCGGCACGACGGCTTAGCCTCGACTGCCAAACCTTTGTAGTATGAGGAGCGACACAACGGCTTAACCCTGCCTCAGCAGTTTTCAACACCACCTGGTCACTATTCTAACCCGGTGGATAACATGTTAGCGGCAGCAACCCGGCTGGTAGCGATTCTGATCAAAGGAGAGTCACCCAAGGCGGTTGAAACCCGGAACCCAGTTGATTTCCTTCAAACATCTGTTGGCAGCACGCGGCTTACTCCTTCAGTCATGATCGTGTTCATTCGACCTCTCACCAAAGTCGCAGTTACAGCCGGCGTATTGAATCGCCATCAATTTCCAGTAGCGAGCAATGTCTTAATCCACCCCATAATGATGACCCGCCCCATGGGAATAACCCGCCCCTTACTCATGCTCGGGCAATTGTGGATGATGCCAGAGCTCGTCGAGAGGCGGAGGCTGCATCGGCGGCTCAACTGGGGCTTATTAGCAGCCTTCGGTGATCCCTTTGGCGTCAGTAGGGGCTGGTGTAATTTCCAGGTATGTTGGGGTGCCTTGTTTAGTGCCAGCTTTACGTAATGAACGTTTGCCGAAGGACTTTAAGGGTCCTCGCAAGGTGGCTAACTATACAGCCGATCTCCACCCTGAGGCCTGGATTGAGAGTTATGAGTTAGCCATGGAGATGCTGGATGTTGATACGTCTCCAACGTATCTATAATTTTTGATTGTTCCATGCTATTATATTATCTGTTTTGGATGTTTTATATGCATTAATATGCTATTTTATATTATTTTTGGGACTAACCTATTAACCTAGAGCCTAGTGCTAGTTACTGTTTTCTCCCCTGTTTTTGAGTTTCGCAGAAAAGGAATACCAAACGGAGTCCAAACAGAATGAAACCTTCGCGATGATTTTTCTTGGACCAGAAGACAACCATGAGACTTGGAGATGAAGTCGGAAGAGACACGAGGAGGCCACAAGAATAGAGGGTGCGCCCAGGGGGTAGGGCGCACCCCCCACCTTTGTGGGCCCCTCGTGCACCTCCTGACCTAATTCTTTCGCCTATATATTCCCATATACCCCTAAACCAACAAAGGCATCCACGAAAACACTTTTCCGCCGCCGCGACCTTCTGTACCCGTGAGATCCCATCTAGGGGACTTCTCCGGCGTCCTGCTATAGGGGGATTAGATCATGGAGTGCTTCTGCATCAACACCATTGCCCTTTGATGAAGCGTGAGTAGTTTACCACAGACCTATGGGTCCATAGCTAGTAGCTAGATGGCTTCTTCTCTCTCTTTGGTTCTCAATACCATGTTCTCCTCCTTGTTCTTGGAGACCTATTCGATGTAATACTTTTTGTGGTGTGTTTGTCGAGATCCGATTGGATTTATGATCAACTTTTCTATGAATATTATTTGAATCTTCTCTGAATTCTATATGCATGATTTTATATATTTGCAAGTCTCTTTGAACTATCGGTTTGGTTTGGCCAACTAGATTGGTTTTTCTTGCAATGGGAGAAGTGCTTAGCTTTGGGTTCAATCTTGCGGTGTCCTTTCCCAGTGGCAGTAGGGGCAGCAAGGCACGTATTGTATTGTTGCCATCGAGGATAAAAAGATGGGGTTTTCATCATATTGCTTGAGTTAATTCCTCTACATCACGTCATCTTACTTAATGCGTTACTCCGTTCTTTATGAACTTAATACTCTAGATGCATGTTGGATAGCGGTCGATGTGTGCAGTAATAGTAGTAGATGTAGGCAGGAGTCGGTCTACTTGACACGGACATGATGTCTATATTCATGATCCTTGCCTTAGATATCATCATAACTTTGTGCTTTTCTATCAACTGCTCGGCAGTAATTTGTTCACCCACCATATTATTTTCTATCTTGAGAGAAGACTCTAGTGAAACCTATGGCCCCCGGGTCTATTTTCCATCATATAAGTTTCCGATCTACAATCTTAGTTTACGATCTACTATTATTGCAATCTTTTACTTTCTGTTCTATAAACCCAGAATACCAAAAATATTTACTTTATCGTTTATCTATCTCTATCAGATCTCACTTTTGCAAGTAACCGTGAAGGGATTGACAACCCCTTTATCGCGTTGGGTGCAAGTTTGTTTGATTGTTTGTGCAGGTATTCGGTGATTTGTGCGTTGTCTCCTACTAGATTGATACCTTGGTTCTCAAACTGAGGGAAATACTTATCTGTACTTTGCTGCATCACCCTTTCCTCTTCAAGGGAAAAACTAATGCAAGCTCAAGAAGTAGCAGATGTCAATGATGTTGTATGTGCCAAATATTTTACTATGATGCTGGATGGACCAACTCGAACTTGGTTAAAAGGATCGCCTGCCAACTCCATCAATTCATGGGCAGAGTTGAAAGCACGGTTCATTCAGAATTTTAAAGGAATGTGCAAGCAGCCTTTGACGATTATCGATCTTGATAACTGTGTGCAGCGTGAAGATGAGTCGGCTCATCATTGGGTCTGGTGGGTCTCGGCTATTATGCACTCTTCAGACAGTATTGTGGCAGGTCAGGCGGTTCTGGTTTTGGAAAAGAACTGTCACTTTACCCCCCTTAAGCAGAAACTTGGGTGACTTAAACATCATTGTAATGACATGGGTAACCTTATGGTGGCTCTCATTAAATACGGCGACTCTGATACCACTAAGGACCCTAGATTTGATGAGGAGAAATCCAACAAGGGCAAGAAAGGTGGTAATGGTAAGGGTAAGCAGCAAAATATGGCAGGTGGCAATGGTAATAACCAAGGCAATGGTGGTAAGCAAAGGCACCCAGATGGCAAGTCAGACTTAGTGGCTAATACCAATGCCGGATCTAAAAGCTAACGGCGCAACGGTAATGGTAAGCCATCCTTTGGAGGGAAAAACTTTAATATTGAGGCAATGATGAATGAACCTTGCCCGGAACATAGCCTGCCTAATAATCTGACAACTCATGCTTGGAAGGATTGTTTTATCATGCGAGAGTATAGGAATTACAATTTTAATCAAAATCACAACGGATCGGGCGATGGGTCAGGATCCGGTTCACAGGGGGCCGACTTTGGAGCCGGCGGCTCAAGTTTTGGTTATCAAGGCCAAGGCAATCAGGACGGTTACAACCAACAGTCTGGTCAGGGCAGCCAGCACCAGGGTAATCAGTTGGGATACTCGAGTAACCCAAAGCAGCTCAATGGTGTCTAGTACCATGTTTTCACCACAAGTCTTTGCAAGCAAGATCAAGAAGGTTCATAAGCGCGCGGTCAATACAATTGAGCTAGTGGTGCCTCAATACTTGGGGTGGTCAGAGTATCCAATCACATGGAGTCGGGAGGATCACCCTCCTCAGGTTGAGAATCCGGGTCATCTGGCCTGGTGGTAGCCCCTCAAGTCAGGCGTTATAAATTCATGAAAGTGCTTATGGATGGTGACAGCAGTATCAACATCCTGTATTATGACACCTTTCATCGGATGAACTTAACTGACAAAGATCTTAAGCCGTCTTCCACAGTCTTCCATGGTGTGGTGCCTGGTAAGTCGGTGTATCCTGTTGGAAAGATTTCCGTGGAAGTCGCCTTTGGCAGTGATTATGACTACATAGCAGAAACGCTATGATTTGAAGTGGTCAAGATCAAGAGTCGGTATCATGCTTTGTTTGGGCGACCGGCTTATGCCAAGTTTATGGCTCGGCCATGTTATGTCTATTTAAAGCTCAAGATGACAGGGCGTAAGGGCAGAATCACGATCCATGGTGATCGGAAAATCGCTTTGGAGTGTGAGGAAGGAGATGCGGCTTATGCAGAGTCAGCTTGTGCTACGGAGGAGCATAAGTTTTATAAAGATAATATTGACCCAGCTGATATGACCCCTTTGAAGAAGACCACCACTAAGCAAGATCCTCTGTTGATGTTTAAGTCAGCAGACGATACTAACCAGATTGACTTTGTCCCTGGCAACTCATCTCAGCAGTTTACAGTGGGGGCTAATATGGATCCTAAATAGGAAAAAATGCTCATCGAGTTCATCTGTGAGAATCGGGACATCTTTGCATGGAAACCTTCTGAAATGCCGAGTGTTCCGAGAGAATTCGTTGAGCACACACTACTGCAGGATGCTGCTAACGCGACACTACGATCAAAGACCCTTTGACAAAACTATTTGTGATGCATTAATCGCAAATAGTGATGTAAAGAAACCGTCAAAAAAGATGCAAAACGTTTGCGATGAATGATACATCAAACGCGGTTCCGATTTTAGTTGCGTGTGCGATGCGGGGCATACGGTTGATCCATGCGAACTGTTTGCAATGAGACTGAACAATAATAACGGGCAACCAGATCAAGGTGTGTGCGATATATGACATACAGTTCGCTCTGATGAAACGTTTGTGATGATCGAGGTGAACACAAATGATTCGGCGTAACAAGATGTATGTGATACCCGACAAATAGGTCGGTAATCAGAATTGTGTGCGATCATTATAGATAGCCCATACGGTCTTTTTTGTGAATTGTGTGCTCGTCAGGGCACAAAGTTCAACAAACCAACCCATGGGCAATAATGTAGAAGATCTCAGTCGAATACGCATTACTAACCATCTGTGATGAGATTGATAGGATAAACAGAGATAACAAATTAATATGAGCGAACGAAAACAGAGATATATACAGTTTGCTTAATTTAGTCCTTCTTCTTCTTCTTGTTATTGTTGGATGGCCCCGCGACATCGTCTTGGCAAGGACGCTTCTTGCCGCTAATCGTTGGCTTTTCATCGCCGCCGCCGTCATCATCGTCATTGCTGTCATCGTCGTCGTCCTCCTTGTTCGACCATTCCTCCTCATCATCATTGTCGTCCTCTTCTTCATCCTCCGATGGCTCCTCGTCCATCTGGTTTTCGTCTAACGAATCCGAAGGCGGCGTCCCTTCCATGATCCGATATAATCGAGGTCTGGGCTCGACGCTGGACTCATGGAAGACGAGCAGGATGATTCCGATGTTAACCTATCATTGGGCACCAGACTGATGGCCAAACTGTCGTCCTCGAAGCCGCTGGACATGGTTGCGGTCGTATAAAAACCGCGAGAAAGCAAGATTGCAGAGTGTGTGCAAGTGTGTAGCGATCCTGCCGAGGACGATGAAGATGGTGGATACTTAAGCGGGGTATGCACAGAAGAGGAAATGCTAATTGAACCGGGGGTTGACGTATTATCTAAGCGCTGATATAATCAACCACATTTATTTGTACCCAGTCGCTTCAAATTCTTGGGGTTGCGCAGTTCTCAATGTGATAATTAATTACACACATGCGTTGGAGCGTCCAAATATGAAATAAGCATTTTTCATAGTACTTCTACTCCCTCCGAACCGGCGACCTAGGTGGGGGGAAAATGAGATAACTTGATGATTACTATTTGGTAATCAATACCATTGCGTGTAGAGAATTGACCATTGCATGCATGTTATGCTAAGTAGTCTGAAGTCATTGAATGCATACTAGCCGCAGAACTCCTATTGGCTGATTTCTTTTTTCAGGACAAAAACATGAACGAGTTTTGGGATTATGCACCGGTACCGGTACGAACGGAGTAGGATAGTTGGCAAGCAATACATTGAGCTATTCTTATTGATGAAGCCAGTAATAATCAAACTACAAAGGAAAAGAAAAAAAAAGACAAAGGAAAATATCTACACGAATCTTCGCGTAACATCAATGGCATAGGACCTAAATGTGCATTACTTAGAGCACATCTAGATGTGCTTTAGCAATACTGTCAAACAAAACCCCTAATCATCATTGCAAACAACGCATAGAACATGGCTAATGCGACAACGACAACTACTCATGCTAGTTCCTTCTTGTCTCTTGCTTTCATCTGTTGCCTATGATTGATTCTTTCTTGCTTCATCATACTGATTGTACATTCCAGATCAGCCAGTTTCTTCTTTAACTTTACATTATCTTCTACGAGCTTGGTGATAACACTTCGAGCCCCACCATGCAATTCTTAATCCGACCAATTAACAAAGGCACAAGCCTCATATCCCTACCAATGTTAAATAGTATTCAGGATGAGCGATGGCTTTAACTCAAGTAAAATGATGAACTTAGCACTAACCACTAAGGGGCAACTGAGAAACCGCCTGCCAATGTCGAATCCCTCCGTGCATACATGTCGAGCGGGAGTGTGCCCGTGCACACAACTCAGCTTTTGGTACTTCTCGGTGGCGCAAAACTTGGAGTCGAACTCGTGTTGCGGGAGTCTGGAGTCATGCTCCGGATCCGGCGGCAGACCACTTTCCTACTAGGGAGGGGGGTCATTCTAGACGGATTCAACAAGGAGATACTGTGGACATGCTAAAAAAGATCGGGATAGACTGTAACCTGATAGGATGATTCAGATCCGTAGTACACTTGCCTTCTGATGACCTTAGGCAAGTGCTCGGCGGCGACCGCCGTCGTGGCGGCGCTGCCGAGAGCGGCGATATGAGCAGGAGCAGCCGCACCGAAACCATCAGCACTCGTTCGCATTCCCCCAATGTCAGCGCCACGCGAGGGAATTTGAAGGCTATCTAGGGATTTGGGGGAAATGGGGAAACTGTGGGGATAAGCTAACAGTCAGGAACTACTTATGGCACTATATGTTGTATACGGCACACTGTTTATACATGTCGTTTGTGTTAGGTATTACAACTTCACACACGATTTCTGCACCAAACCGTGTGATAAGACAACGTAGGTGAGACACGGTTGCCGTTACATAATTGTATGTGATGTACTACCTTGTACATATAATTGAGTTATTATGTCAATGATTATCCAAGGCCCCAAGCAACCTATAAATGACATCGACATTTACTTTTAGCTACTGGTAGAAGAACTGCTGACAGTGTGGATAGATGCGCCTGCTGTAAAATGTTATGATGCTTACAAAAAGGAGATTTTTGATATACATGCGATGCTGGTGCACACCATTCAAGATATGCCAGCATTAGGCAACACATCGAGGCAGAAAACAAAGGGAGATGTAGGGTGTGTCACATGCAAGGATATGAAAGCTAGCAGATTTCTTCCCAACTTGTGCAAAACCATGTATTTGCGTCATCATAAGTTCTTATGGAGAAATCACCCATACCAAAAGATGAAAGCTAAAATTGATGGTATGACAGAGGTAGATGTGGGCCCAAGACCCTATGATGGGTAGGTGGTCCACAACATGGCTAAACAAATTATTATTGTGCTTGGCAAGAAGCACGCTTTGACGGTGAAACAAACACCCAAGGGAGTTGGATCATATGCAAGAGGATATTGCAAGAATATTGTCCAACCTAGAGATGTTTTTCCCACTGTCATTCTTTGATGCCATAGTCCATCTCACTGTGCACCTTGTCAACAAGATAAAGTATTGTGGTCGTGTGTTTCTTCGCAACATGTATCCCTTCAAGCGGTTCATGGGAATACTGAAGCTCTATTGTCGGAACCAAAACCATCCAGAGGCAAGCATCCTACAAGGTTATACCACGGAGGAGGTGGCTGAGTTTTGCGCTGAATACATGAAACAAAGACCTATAGGTTTGCCCCTCTCTCGCCACGAGGGAAAGCTGAAAAGTAAGTCGATCCTTGCTGGCACACAAATGGCTACACCCAGAGAATTGGCATAGAAAGCCCATTTGACGGTACTGCTTAATAGCTCAGTTCTCAGCACTTATGCTAAAGAACACTTGGCGGAGATACGCAAAAGCTTCTTACCAATTATGCCTTCATCAGATGTGGAGATGAAGGACCACAGTAAGAACTACGCCGAATGGCTGAAGAATCCTTTGGCACAAGGATCCATCAATGACACTGCTACGTGGTTGGCATAAAAGCCGTCACCTATGGTGTTGACGTACCAAGCATATGACATAAATGGATACACATTCTACACCGAGGAACGTGATGAGAAGACCTCATTCAAAACAGCTCTGTTTGAATAGAATGCATGACTGTAGATGAAGCTGATAAAAGGGTATAGTATGGAACCATCAAAGAGATTTGGGAGATTAATTATGTGAAAGTTAAGGTGGTATTATTCAGGTGCACATGGATCCCTCTTGGTCATGTAAAGGTTGATGATTACAGGAAGACCTGTGTTAATAGGACAATGATGGCATATCACATGGACCCGTTCATTCGTGCCAGCGATACTACCCTGATTTTCTATGCGGAAACCCCTTGCATAAGAACTGCCATGTAGTGATGCATGGGAAGAGGAAGGTACTAGATGTCGAGGATGTTGCCGATGAGGACGAGTACGATGAATTTGCTGAGTTGCCAGCCAAGGGATCACGCACCTATCTAACAGAAAAGCGTAAAATCATCAGAAAACCCAAGTTCATTTGGGGTCAACGTAATGATCCTAGTTCCCCCATGTACATGGGAATTAAGCCGTAAACTAGTCTTTATGCCTACCCTGCAACTTAATTCGTTCAATTTAGAACTGTCGTGTGTACTAAATTTGTGAGTTATGCCCGGTTTTCTGTTGATGTAAGAACCGTTAATATGTTGACCTTGATATGCTGTCAGCTCAGGCAATGAATATGAACAGTTTATTATTATTATTATTATTATTATTATTATTATTATTATTATTATTATTATTATTATTATTACTACTACTACTACTATTATTATTATTATTATTATTATTATTATTATTATTATTATTATAATAGAGGTAGCACACTCAATTGATCTCACTCTAGTATGTGTGGACAAAAGATATGCAATCAGGTTTGCGAACAGCACACGGTTCGTTCATGAAAGCCATGTGCCGACCAAACCCCGCGCGCGATCTGAGTCATGATGTCTGATTGACCAGAACCCAAACCCCACGGATCATACGTCTGCACCATTGGATGCTCGTAGATCGAGCGAATCCTCATCCCTTTCGACAACAAATGTAGTTCCGGTTGTAATTTTATTTTTATGCACAAAATGCACGTTAAACTCAAAAAATGTCTTAAATATAGCTAATGATACCTGAAATGCGCCAGAAAATCAAACCCATGGTATAATGGTGATTGCGTACCGTGGAAATTTTTATGAGGCCAAACGATGAAGTCACATGATCCTTCATGTGAGATGCTCCGGTTTGGAAGGAGCGATCATCAAAACTTGTGCCAAACTTTACAAGAAAAATCCACAGGGTCGTGAGAGCACGCCACGGGCGCACAAAGATTTTGATGATGTCCGGACTCCATCTGAATTTCTTGTAATTAAAATACCAACTAGGCCTACGCCACGCTTCTCGGACAAATGGCTGAAAACTCGCAAAATGATGCACAAATGATTTGTACACCTTCTTTGCTAAGGTTGGCCATAGTGGGGGTATCATAACCGATATCATGCACTAGGGAATAGCAAAAATGGTGATGTGGCAAGGAATTAAAGAAGGGAGAGTGGGTTAGAGTAACATAGGTAGATACCGTAACATAATAAATGCTATACTACTTTGTGTCATGCATGGCCATAAATATGGTCATCTATGATACTACTCCATGATACTATGCATTATGAAGGTACGTAGTATCATAACTAGTATCATATGCATGATACTAGTATATGATACTCCCCACTATAAGGCTGGCCATAGTGGTGGTATCATAGCCGATATCATGCACTCGGAAATAGCAAGTATGCTGGTGTGGCAAAGAATTAAACAAGATAGAGAGGGTTAGAGTAACATATAGGTAGATACCGTATCATGTCAAATGTGATGCTAATTTGTGTCATGCATGGCAATAAATATGATCACCTATGAGACTACTCTATTATAATATGCACTATAATTAAAGGTAGTATCATACACTAGTATCATATGCATGATACTAGTATAAGATACTCTCCACTATGAGTAGCCTAAGTATAGCCTAACTAAACATCCACATGTAGTTGTAGTAGGGTTTTGACTTTATATGCACTCAATGCAAGGTAAGTGCAAAAAATGAATTAAACATAGTGGACGAGACCTGAAATGGGCCAGAAAATCAAACCAAGGGTATATCCATGATTGTTTACCATGATTTTTTTCAAGGCAGAACAATGTAGTCACTGAAGATTTGGAGTCTGAAGTTTCGCGTTTCCTTTTGGAAACTATGATCCTTCTTGTGAGATGCTCCGGTATGGAAGGTTCGAGCACCGAAACTTGTGCCAAACTTTACCAAAAATTTTCCATGCGATCATGAGAGCACACCATGATAACCCACAAGTATAGGGGACTGTCGGTGTCAAAACCGGCGGATCTCGGGTAGGGGGTCCCGAACTGTGCATCTAAGGCTTACGGTAACAGGAGGCGGGGGATGCAATGTTTACCAGGTTCGAGCCCTCTCGATGGAGGTAATACCCTACTTCCTGCTTGATTGATCTTGATGATATGAGTACTACAAGAGTTGATCTACCATGAAATCATAGAAGCTAAACCCTAGAAGCTAGCCTATTATTATAATTGTTGTTGCCCTACGGACTAAACCTTCCAGTTTATATAGACACCAGAGGGGGCTAGGGTTACACAGAGTCAGTTACAGAGAAGCAGATCTACACATCCGAGTTTCCAAGCTTGCCTTCCACGCAAAGGAGAGTCCCACACGGACACGGGACGAAGTATTCAATCTTGTATCTTCATAGTCCAACAGTCCGGCCAAAGTATATAGTTCGGCTGTCTGAGGACCCCCTAATCCAGGACTCCCTCAGTAGCCCCTAAACCAGGCTTCAATGACGATGAGTCTGGTGCGCAGATTGTCTTCGGCATTGCAAGTCGGGTTCCTTCTCCGAGTACTCCATAGAAGATCTTGAACACAAGGATCGTCTCCGGCTCTGCAAAACAATTTCCACATACCACCGTAGAGAGCACAATATTCCACAAATCTAATCTGCTGACAACTTTTCATAGCGTGACATCACACCGTGGCCCGGTCATTATTTGAACTGTTTTTTCTCAACCTGCTGCTGCACGTCTTGCGAGGTTGTTTTATTGGCACGTCTTGTTGAAGTAGAGATCGTGTTACCCTTATCACGGGATTCTCATCAATACGGGTGTGGGTAACCCAACCGTGCCTGTTAGTATGACTCCTCGATTTTAGGCAAGTTCCAAACGGCCACACGGAGGACGCTTGATATTCACCCTCTTTATAAAGGGGCCAAGACCTGTCCTTTTCTTTCCACGCTCGATCCTTCCCTTCCCCCACCTCAAGCTCCAACACCCCAGGTTCAGGCTAAGTGCTTCGGACCTTCTACCATGTCCGGATCCAACCTTCAAGGCCGGTGGATGGCCTCCTCTATTACAGAGGAGGACATCAAGAATCTTAGGGAGGCTAGGTATCTGACCGCCGAAATCCCCCGCAGACTACCTGCTCAAGGGCAGGTCATCACCACTCCCGAACCCAACGAGAGTGTCGTATTTGTTTCCCACTTCCTCCGAGGGCTAGGCTTTAGTCTTGATCCCTTCATAAGAGGGCTCATGTTCTATTACGGGCTAGATTTCCATGATCTAGCTCCAGATTCCATCCTTCACATCTCGTCATTTATCATCGTGTGTGAGGCCTTCCTCTGCATTACCCCACACTTCGGCTTATGGCTCAAGACCTTCAATGTGAAACCGAAGATGATCGACGGGCGACACACAGAGTGCGGAGGCGCTATAATAAGCAAAGGCGACGACACCCTATGGCCAAAGGGCTCCTTCCTGGAGGTGTCCGACTTATGGCAATGGGAGTGGTTCTACATCACAGCACCCTGAGGTACAAAGCGGGCGGCCGCCCTAGCCTTCCGCCCGGGCCCTCCGCCCCAACTGGCGTCATGGGTCAACAAAGGGCTGGACTGGGGGCCAGTAAATGACGTGCTGACATTGCAAAGCCGCATCCGAGATCTCCTCAAGAGGGATGTCAGTCTCATCAAAATAATGCAAGTAATGCTAGTTCGCCGGGTCCTACCATGCCAACGCCGATCTCTCCATATGTGGGAGTTCAACCCGGAAGGACCGCGAACTATTCAGCACTTCTTCGGCGTGACGCTCGAAGGGATGTATTGATTATTCTTCGGATCACGAATAAAGTGTCCGGACACCACCGAGGATGCGGGCCTGAACTGCAATCGTCCAGATACCCAAGTAAGTAACTCTGCGATCGAACATGCTGTTATTATATTTGTCATAACATCATTCTGAAAAATTTCCCTCGGCCAGGACTGGATAAGAAAGGCGGAGAGAATTAGGAGTTCGGCCCCTCTTCCCGAAGGCTCGCCGGATCCTGTTCTAACCAGGATGCTGGCTCGCGCACCCTATCAAGTGCCATCAGGAGAAGATGAGGGGAAGAATAGAGAAGCCGAAAGCGGGCTTCATACGCTATACATCCAAACCGGTGGATTTAGTGCCTCCACGAAGGAGGGTGATTGGGGAGGTGAAAAGGAGTGCTCCGGAAGATTTGGACGCGGAGGCTTCCAAACAAGGGAACAAACCTTCACCAGGGGGACCTGCCCCGGAGGGCATCCTTACCGCACAACATCCGCAAGGGGGCCAGCCATCAACCGAGCTGTAAGTGAACAAAAGCACTTTGGTAAATATATCCTGCTTTATCTCTAAGAACAATAACCGAGACATATATTTTGCAGTCCGGCTCGTAGCCCTTCTCGACAAAGTTTGTCTTCGGGGGATCTTCTTCCGGAGATGATGGAGAGCGAAATGCCTCCTCCTGCCTCCCCGCCTCATGGGACAGACGACCCCGAGGGGTCGTCACGGAGGATTTCTCCTGATCCGCAAAGGCCGATAGGTGACTCTTTGGCCGCCCGAAGTCCGGAGTATTCGGCTCCTAAGGAGAGCAACAAAAAGAGCCCGGGCTTGTCTAGTGTAAAACCGGACACATTGATGGATCTTCTGGAGCAAGCGGCTATCTCAGAGGCACATCGTACCTTAATGGGTACGGTGGTTGAGAGGATCTCATTCGCAAAAAGCGGATTGAATGAAGCTTTTTACGAGCCTACTACTAGGCTTTGAGGTACGCAAAGAAATATATGTTTTTGACTGTACCGCACATGCTAGGTGTGCTCTGTAGAGGTAGTATCCCCTGAGACTCTGGTAACCGTCCAGAGGCGGCGAACAGAGGATCATAGTCTCAGGTAATGATGACGCTGCTTTCATGCGCAGGCGGCTGACCGGACTGCTGATGTTGCCGAATTGAGGCGGCAACTTGATGTGGCGGATGCTGACATCACGCTTGTGAACAAGCGGCTTGACGAGGCACAGGGTATGTATTTTCGGGTGGTCAGCAAATATTAAGAGGAGCATTATACTAGTATCTATAATATGCTTTTGACTGCAGATGGGGATGCCACCGTAGAGACCCTTCGGGCAGAACTTGCCTGAGCCAACGAACAAGCGAGGAGAAGTGATGCGGCCGCCTTGAAGGTGGCCGAAGAGTTAAAAGCCGATCAGGCTGCTCATCGCCAGAACATGGCTCTTGAGCTGTAGAATGCCGCCAACTGCTATGAGCTTCGTGAAAGGGAAAACCAAGCGAAAACGGCTGACTTGAAGAAGGCCTTGGAAGCAACCAAGGAAACGCGCTCTGAAATCAGAGCAGCGCGGGAGGAGCTTCGTCAAGCCGGAGATATCACGGCTGTGAAGCCCTTCTTATTGCGGATGAAGTTCGGCGATCCGAAGTATGCCCCTCTGGATCAATTGTGGAGTTCGGCGGACGCATACTTGGACTTAGCAAAGAGTGCTGCTGATGTGACTGAGTATTTAAAAGATTAGAAAGATCATGAGGTAGAAAGATTGTTCTGGTCACAGTTCAGTAGTCCAAGGCATCCACTTCTGTTGAATGAGCAAATGGCCGAGTGGGCCGAGCTCCATAGGTTGTCTGGGCTTGCCATGAGGTATGTCGTGGATCATCTTTGGCCGAAGGAACCAAGTCCGGAGAGTTATTTTGGTTTAGTGCAACGATTTCTTCATGTTGTGCCGCATATCGACGCTGTTAAGAGGTCGGCCTGCATAGAGGGTGCGCGGATGGCTCTTGCCCGTGTTAAGACATATTGGGCGGATATGGAGACCACCGGTGTTGCAGCCAGGGGTCCGCCCGGGGGTCAGAACTCGCCCGAGCACTATTTTGAAGAACTCCTGGAAGGTGCCCGTTTAATAGAGGCTTAGTGCTCAAAGAGTACCATGCTCCAGTGATATGTATCCTGATTGTAAAAACAATGCTATTTTGATTATAAAGGCCGTATTTATACTTTTGCCCATAAAGTATTATAGTGCCTCTTGTGCGGCTGTTTATGTATGTATGTATGTATGTATATAACCTAAAAGTTTGCAGTCGTCGGCTTCAGCCCCCACGCATATAATGCGGGGGTGTTCAGGAAAGCGCATAGTCACACTTGATCCAACGTCTTGGTCCGTTTGAGGAGGTGATAGCGCGGCAAACAAGGCAATAAGACAATATAGCTTTAACACTTTCACTTAGCCATAGGAGTTTGACGGTGGGGCTATTATATAGCCCCTGGTACTTCCGCGGTCATCTGAATAAGGTGCACATACATACTTGACCGGGAAACCGGTCCTTCGTTAATGCGGAGGAATCGCGAAGATTTTGCTGAGTCATCGAGTGGTTGACCAGTCTCTTGCTTTATCATGACAGTCAGTTTTCGGCTTTCTCTACTGAGGTGCTCATCCAGGTGAACCAGGGCACAATCGTAGTAGTTCTCCCGGTGCCACCTTAGCCGATAGAGCGGAACGTAAGGTAGCAAAACACGGGAGCCGGGCAAACCCAACTATTGACCAAAGACATGATTCGGAGCTGATGCATATAAGGCCAAACTCGCGACGCTGAACACTCCCTAAGGTATTCAGACTTTATAACGTATACTGGGCTGAGTACCGCCCTCGATAATGAGCCCTGAATTTCCAGGTACATGCATTAATCTGGCGTGGCAAAAAAAGCCTTGCCAATAACGCCAGTATCCCTCTCGGTTGATTTGAGTATCCGGAGGGTGTGAAACAGGAAGAGACAATAAAAAAGGTTTACACAGGGTCTTAATCTAAAAAGAAACCTTTGGACGGGTCCCTGCTGCACATCTGCGCCTTTGTCTCCGTTGTGCCGTATCCTGGAAGGGTGTGGCACGATGATCATCTGCAAAAAGGAAAAACCCAGGTGAAATAATCTGGTGTGATCGTGCGAAAAGTTGGTTATTCTTAATGAACCACGAGAATTCAATCTATTATTGTATTAATAGGGTCGAGCCGAACTATGGGCCTTTTGTCATGCAGGCAGCCCCTAGCACCACCTATGGGGGTATATCCATTGACCCAAGCTCAGGTTTATCTGGGCTGCTACAAATAGTGGTGCGCCGGACACGTCTAGCCGTGTCCGTGGTCTTTACGACCGATCATTTGTTCGGATTGGGAAGGCCGTTCAGTGGTTCGGCTGCTAGAGCCGCCACATATTCTTCCGCACGTAGGGAACACTCTGTATTTCCGCTGATTGTGATGACGCCGCATGGACCGGGCATCTTAAGTTTAAGATAAGCGTAATGTGGTACCACATTGAAACGAGCGAAGGCCGTTCTTCCGAGTAGTGCGTGATAGCCGCTTCAGAATGGAGCGATGTCGAAGATTAATTCTTCGCTTCAAAAGTTGTCGGGAGAACCGAATACAACCTCTAATGTTAGAGAGCTCGTACAGTGGGCCTCTACGCCTGGTATTACTCCTTTAAAGGTAGTACTGCTTTGGCTGATTCTTGATGGGTCTATACCCATCTTGTGGACAGTGTCCTGATATATCAGATTAAGACTGCTGCCGCTGTCCATAAGGACTCAGGTGAGATGGTATCCGTTAATTATTGGGTTGAGCACCAAGGTAGCCGATCCTCCATGCCGGATACTAGTCGGATGATCCCTACGATCGAAAGTGATCGGGCAGGCCGACCATGGGTTGAACTTGGGGCGACGGGCTCTACAACGTATACGTCTCGGAGTGCGTGCTTGCGCCTCCTCTTTGGTATGTGAGTTGCGTAGATTATGTTCACTATTTTGACCTCTGGTGGAATTTTTTTCTGTCCCTCGGTGTTCGGCTGACGAGGCTCGTCCTCGTTTTCACTTGGCGTCTCTGTCCCCTTGTGTTCGGCGTTTAGCTTGCCGGCCTTCTTGAAGACCCAGCATTCTCTGTTGGTGTGATTTGCAGGTTTTTCGGGGGTGCCATGAATCTGACATAATCTGTCTAGAATTTTGTTCAGGATGGACGGTCCATCTCTGCTGCCTTTAAATGGCCTTTTCCATTGACTGGGTCGAGAGCCCCTGAATCCGGCGTTTACCGTTGTGTTGTCTGGGTTGTCTTCATTGTTTCGACGCTTGTTTTTATTGCGTCGCGGCTTCCCATTGCCATCCCTAATTTCGGATGTGCCTGGGTCGCTGGTGCCGCTGCGGCCCAACCAATTGTCCTCGCCCGCGCAAAAGCGGGTCATAAGGCTTGTTAGGGCTGCCATTGTCCTCGGCTTTTCCTGGCCGAGGTGTTTGGCGAGCCATTCGTCCCGGACACTGTGCTTGAAAGCCGCTAGGGCTTCGGCATCAGGGCAGTCGACGATTTGATTCTTCTTTGTGAGAAATCTGTTCCAAAGCTTACGGGTTGACTCTCCGGGTTGTTGAATTGTGTGACTTAAATCATGTGCATCCGGATGTCGGACATAGGTCCCTTGAAAATTAGCCTTGAAAGCATCCTCAAGTTCCTCCCAACTTCCAATTGAGTTTTCGGGGAGGCTTTTCAACCAGTGTCGAGCTGGTCCTTTCAACTTGAGGGGCAGGTATTTGATGGCGTGGAGGTCATCTCTGCGAGCCATGTGGATGTGAAGAATAAAGTCCTCAATCTAGACCGCAGGGTCTGTCATTCCGTCGTATGCCTCTATATTTACGGGTTTAAACCCTTCTGGAAATTCATGATCCAGCACCTCATCGGTGAAGCATAGGGGGTGCACGGCACCCCTGTATTTGGATGTGTCATGGCATGCCTCCGACGGTTGTCGTGTTCGGTATTGATTCCGAGCTGATATTCGATCAGTATAGTCATTTTGGTGGCCGTGATCCTGCGCCGGAGCACGCTTCCTAGATCCATAGATGGACCTGGCCATATCGGCTTTTTTGTCCAGGTGCGCACGTAAATCGTGTGCTGACTTGTGTGCGGCATCATTGGCCGCCCTGACGCGGCCACGGGATGGTCGGTCCGGCGGATCGGCCATATTATTTTTCGGCGGAATGGGCTCTATAGCCTCGTCGTCGAATTCGGGCAGCAACTTGCGCTTTGGGTAGCTCTTTGTGTGGCGATCGCCATCGTATTTTTCTTCAATGTCGAGCACTTTATTCCATCTGCGGTTGAGCATATCCTGCATGGCCTTGAGCCTTTGCTTCTACTTCTTCAAGCTCCTCGCGGTGGCGATAAGCCTTCTATGGAGGTTATCTTTTCCAAGTGCCTTTCCAAAATGATGAGTGCATCATCGTCCGGACTATTCTCCTATTCGGAGACAGGTTTATAAGTTTTATCTCCGCCGTCTCTATGATCGGACAGCGGCCCCGGACTATGTTCGCCATCCCCTCGCTCATCCTGCTCCATCGTTGGGTTCATGGGGTCGTCGTTGTCTTTGAAGTCAACCGGGGTGTTATTCTTTCTTGCGCTGTTATCGCTGTTTTTACTGTGGCGGGATTAGAGCGGTGCCGACGTCGTCGCTTTGGTTGCTTCTCAAGAGGATTATCCTTCCTTGCATCCTTCCGTTCCTCGGTGTTGTTTTCTTTGGGTGTGTCCACCATGTATATATCATATGATGAGGTGGTTGTCCAGCGCCCTGTGGGCGGTGGTTCCTGTTCTTCTCCTGCATGGTCGTCCATACCGTCGATGTCTTCGGAGTCAAAATCAAGCATGTCGGTTAAGTCATCGACAGTGGCTATTAAGTGGGTGGTGGGTGGGGAACGAATTTCTTCGTCGCCCACTTCCCACTCAAGCCGGACATAGTTCGGCCAAGAGTCTCCTGACAGGGAGAGAGACTTTAATGAATTTAGCACGTCTCCCAAGGGCGAGTGCTGAAAGATATCCGCGGAGGTAAACTCCATGATCGGTGCCCAATCAGATTCGATAGGCACAGATGCACGTGGTTCGGAGCCTATGGCCGGAGACGAGTCCGAGGGTCCGATGACACAGACCTCATTAGAGGCGAAGTCTGTGTTTGGCTCTAACGCCACTGAGTGTTTGGCCTCCATGGCGGGGTCCATCCACCATCCTCGGATGGCACGATCTGCTCCGGATTAAGAGCAGGGGCAGCCGTAGGTATGATCTTCCGAACACCGTCCGATGGCAGATCTAGGTCATGCTCCTCGTGACTGTTCGGCACACCTGTCATGGGCTCGAATCTGTCAAAGATCAAGTCTCCGCGGATGTCGGCGGTGTAGTTCAGTCTTCCAAACCTGACCTGATGGCTAGGGGTGTAGCTATCGATCTGCTCCAGATGCCCAAGCGAGTTGGCCCGCAGTGTGAAGCCGCCGAATACGAAGATCTGTTAGGGGAGGAAAACCTCACCCTGGATCACATCGTTGCAGATGATTGAAGGAGCCATCAAGCTTTATCGTGACGACACAGTGGAACTCTCAATGAAAGCACCAATGTCGGTGTCAAAACCGGCGGATCTCGGGTAGGGGGTCCCGAACTGTGCGTCTAAGGCTAATGGTAACAGGAGGCGGGGGACACAATGTTTACCCAGGTTCGGGCCCTCTCGATGGAGGTAATACCCTACTTCCTGCTTGATTGATCTTAATGATATGAGTATTACAAGAGTTGATCTACCACGAGATAATAGAGGCTAAACCCTAAAAGCTAACCTATGATTATGATTGTTGTTGTCCTACGGACTAAACCCTCCAGTTTATATGGACACCGGAGGGGGCTAGGGTTACACAGAGTCGGTTATAGAGAAGGAGATCTACATATCTGAATTGCAAAGCTTGCCTTCCACGCAAAGGAGAGTCCCACCCGGACACGGGACAAAGTCTTCAATCTTGTATCTTCATAGTCCAACAGTCCGGCCAAAGTATACAGTCCAGCTGTCCGAGGACCCCCTAATCCAGGACTCCCTCAGGGACCGCAATTGTTTTCAAGGGTAGAGTATTCAACCCAAATTTATTGATTCAACACAAGGGGAGCCAAAGAATATTCTCAAGTATTAGCAGCTGAGTAGTCAATTCAACCACACCTGAAAGACTTAATATCTGCAGCAAAGTATTTAGTAGCAAAGTAGTATGGAAGCAAAGGTAACAGTGGCAAAAGTAATAGTAGCAGTTTTGAAGCAATCGTAACAGTGGCAACGGAAAAGTAACTTAGCAAAGATCACTATGTGAAAAGCTCATAGGCAATGGGTCAATGATGGATAATTATGTCGAATGGCATTTATCATGCAACAGTTATAACCTAGGGTGACACATAACTAGCTCCAGTTCGTCAATATAATGTAGGCATGTATTCCCAATATAGTCATATGTTCTTATGGAAAAGAACTTACATGGCATCTTTTGTCCTACCCTCCCGTGGCAGCGGGGTCCTATTGGAAACTAAGGGATATTAAGGCCTCCTTTTAATAGAGAACCAGACCAAAGCATTAGCACTTAGTGAATACATGAACTCCTCAAACTACGGTCATCATTAGGAAGTGTTCCGACTATTGTCACTCTGGGGTTGCCGGATCATAACACATAGTAGGTGACTATAACTTGCAAGATAGGATCAAGAACACAAATATATTCATGAAAACATAATAGGTTCAGATCTAAAATCATGGCACTCGGGCCCTAGTGACAAGCATTAAGCATAGCAAAGTCATAGCAACATCAATCTTAGAACATAGTGGATACTAGGGATCAAACCCTAACAAAACTAACTCGATTACATGGTAAATCTCATCCAACCCATCACCGTCCAGCAAGCCTACGATGGAATTACTCACGCACAACGGTGAGCATAATGAAATTAGTGATGGAGGATGGTTGATGATGACGATGGCGATGATTTCCCCTCTCCGGAGCCCAAAACGGACTCCACATCTGCCCTCCCGAGGAAGAACAGGAGGTGGCGGCGGCTCCATATCGTGAAACGCGATGAATCCTTCTACCTGACTTTTTCTCCCCGAACGTGAATATATGGAGTTGGAGTTGAGGTCGGTGGAGGTCCAGGGGACCCTAAAGGCAGGGAGCGCGACCTAGGGGGGTGGGCGCGCCCTCCACCCTTGTGGACAGCAGGTGGGTCCCCGTCGGTTGATTCTTCCGCCAATATTTTTTATTAATTCCAAAAATATTCTCCGTGAAGTTTCAGGTCATTCCAAGAACTTTTATTTCTACACAAAAATAACACAATGGCAATTCTATTGAAAACAACGTCAGTCCGGGTTAGTTCCATTCAAATTATGCAAATTAGAGTCCAAAACAAGGGCAAAACAGTTTGGAAAAGTAGATACGATGGAGACGTATCAACTCCCCCAAGCTTACCCATTGCTTGTCCTCAAGCAATTCAGCTAACAAACTAAAAGTGACAAAGAAAAACTTTTACAAACTCTGTTTGTAGTGACCAGACCTCAAACGGTCAAGTCTCTATGCATCAGTGTCATCCCTAGATCAGTAATGCTGACACGCACAGTACTAGAGGATTTATAACGGAGTTTCAATCACACACTTATTACATCGAATGTCTCAAAAGAGAACTTATTACAATAATATGGCTTAAGGCCATCTAAATAAGATAACAACAGAAGGCTTGGAAGATAAAGTGAGTCCATCAACTCCAACGGCATAGCTGAGTGAACGACAACGACCTATGGCACCTTACTCGTTGTCTAAAAAGTCTGCAACATGATATGTTGCAGCCCGAAACGGGTCAGCACATGGAATATGCTGGCAATGTAACACCAAAGAGTAATGAACAGAATAAATGCTATCACTACATGCATATATGGCTGGTGGAATGCTCTATGGTTAAAGTTTTGCATAAAGCCAATTTTTCCCTACAACAAAGTAATACATTTTATTTAACTATCTTGGTGGTTGTTAAACATTGAGAAGGTTCCTCCAACTCAATCCAAATTAAGCGATATCAATTACTCAACAAATTAATTTAGAGTGATGAGATCAACATGATAATCCAAGAACCAGATACTCAATATGTCCATAACCGGGGACACAGCTAACCATGATTAGTTTGTACACTCTGCAGAGGTTTGCGCACTTTTCCCCACAAGACTCGATCTCCTCCATTAGATTTCTTGCACTACATGGTGTTTGAGAAACGGAGACCAAGACACAGTCTTTCAGAAACATTAACTCTTTACTCTGGATGGACAGTTACACCTACTTTCCCCGACATCTGCTAGCCCACCACTGAAAGAGGTCATGCAACCTACTCAACTATGCTAGATCCCATAATAGCTTGTGGCTGCACACGGAAGTTTCTAGCATGAATAATCTTATAACCCCTTTGAGCCTGGGTGGCGAACCGTAGGATGATCATACGGGTACTTCGGGATATCCTAGGACAACACTAGATTCTCCAGGTGCCCGCAACCAATCCACCCAAATGTGTATTTAAGTAGCCACCTTAAGTTAATCATTGATTAACAATTCTCACATCTATCATGGATTCACTCACCCAATCCACGTCTACGAGCATAGCATAGCAATACTGAGCATAACGTAGAAGTAACTCCCAAAGGTTTAATAATAAAATGACAATAGGTTCTACCTCATCATCTACTTCCCAAACCCACATGTTATTCAAATCCTAACCATGCAATGTTTGAGGATTGTAACTAATGCATAAAAACTGGGTAATAAAGGGACATGATCAATGTGTTACTTGCCTTGCTGACGATCTGCAAAATCTAGAGACTCGTAGTAGCACGCCTCGCACTCCGGGAATTCTATCGCAAACAAACAATAGCATACATAAGCACTCAAGCAAAGATGCACGGGTAAAACTCAAATAAGAAGATCCAAGCATAAAGCTCTACTGAAGGGCTTCGACTTGCAAAAGAATCAACTCAAATGGAGCAACGAAACTCAAGATACGAACGAAACAAGATCATTTACTAATCTGGATTAAAGTCAAATTTTACAGTACCAAAATCATGTTCAAGTTGGTTAAATAGAAAGAGGTCTTTGAGACAAAGATTTAGGCGCTGGTTTAATCTAATTTGGACTAACGCACAAAAAGATAAACTAGAACAAAGATCAGGGCAGAAATCGCGGTAAAAAATAATCGCAGATAAATCCTGGAAAAATAAAACAGAACGAGCAGACTAACGAACGGACGTTCGCTGTCTGAACCTAACCGGCGAACAGTGTTTGTTAAAACGAACGAACGAACTTCCGCTAAATAACTAAACCGACGAAAAACCGAATCGATCTATCTAAAAAAACAGATCTAGGGTTTTTCTAACAAAAACCTGACGATTTTTACTTAACCGAAAAATACGACAACGGTGTCGGCTACCTCCGGCGGGGCAGGGAAGCGTCGGCGGCATGGGGCGGCGTCGCAGCGTGGTGGGGCAGTGTCGGCGTCGGCGCAGGCGGCGGCGGCGGCTTGGGGCGCGGGGTGGCGGTGGTGCGGTTGTGGCGGAGGGGCGATGTGGGCAAGGGGAGGCGGCGGGGTGATGTGGGCAAGGGGCGGCGGCGGGGCCGTATTTAAGGGGGGCAGGGTGGCGACCGACTTGGGGGAGGGGGCGCCGGGTCGGGGTCGGCCTCGGGAGGCATGCCCCGACCGGACTCGGTCGCGGCGGCGGCGGGGACTCTCCCGCACGAGGAGGCGGCGGCGACGCGGGCGCGGCCCGGCTCGGCTGGGCCTTCGGCCCAGTCGGGCGGCGAAGATATTTTTTTAATAAATTCCATCGAAAAATAAAAATCCTAGTAAATTATAAAAAAATTCTAAAAATGCCAAAAACAATTTTCGCCGTCTAAATAAAATATTTAGAACAAAGTGAACATTTTTCTGGCCTAAAAATGCAATGTTGAAAACATGCATATTTTTCTAATTCAAATAAAATAGCTATAAAAATCCAAATAGAAATTTATTTGATTTTAACAATTTTCCTCCAATATTTATTTTATTTTGGAGAAGTCATTTTATCCCCTCTCTTTTATTTTAATATTGGAAATATTTAGAGAGAAAATGATTAAAACCAAAATGATCCTCTTTTCAAATTTGAGAAAATTCAAATATGAAAGTAAATGAAATCCCCAACTCTCTCCGTGGGTCCTTGAGTTGCTTAGAATTTCTAGGATCAACCAAAGTGCAATTATAATATGATATGCATATGACGACCTATGTATAACATTCCAAATTGAAAATTTGGGATGTTACACTGTTTGATCTTGTTGTTGCAAATATGTAAAGCCAGCATTCACGTTAAGATTATGAACTAACCATATTCACAATAACATTTAGGTCTCACATATACTCATATCAATAGCATAATCAGCTAGTGAGCAATAATAATAAATATCGGATGACAACACTTTTTCAAAACAATCATGATATGATATAACAAGATGGTATCTCGCTAGCCCTTTCTGAGACCGCAAAACATAAATGTAGAGCACCCCTGAAGATCAAGGACTGACTAGACATTGTAATTCATGGTAAAAGAGATCCAACCACAGTCGTACTCAATATCAATTAATAACAATGCATACAAATGACAGTGGTGCTCTCTAACTGGTTCCTTTTATAAGAGGGTGATGACTCAGCAATAAAAGTAAATAGATAGGCCATTCATAGAGGGAAGCAGGGATTTGTAGAGGTGCCAGAGCTCGAGTTTTTGAAACAGAGATAAATAATATTTTGAGTGGTATGCTTTCATTGCCAACATAACAACCAAGAGATCTCGGTATCTTCCATACTAGATTACATTATAGGCGGTTCCCAAACAGAATGGTAAAGTTTTTACTCCCCCTCCACCAACAAGCACATTCGATGGCTGGTTCAAAACAACGGTATCGTCCAACTAACAACAATCCTGCGGGAGTTTTGTTTGAAGTTATTTTGATTTGATTTGAGCATGGATTGAGCATCCCGATTACCAGCCATTTTCTCGTGAATGATGAGCGGAGTCCACTCATCGTGAGAATAACCCACCTAGAATGGGAGATACTGATAGCCCCCAGTCGCTACATGAGCTACTCGGGCATACAAAACAGATTATCATTTGAAGGTTTAGAGTTTGGCACATGCAAATTTACTTGGAACGATAGGTAAATACCGCATATAGGTAGGTATGGTGGACTCATATGGAACAACTTTGGGTTTATGGAAGTGGATTCACAAGCATTATTCCTGCTTAGTACAAGTGAGGGCTAGAAAAAAGACTGGGGAGCGACCAACTAGAGAGCGACAAGAGTCATAAACATGCATTAAGATTATTCAACATTGAGTGCAAGCATGAATAGGATATAAATCACCATGAACACAAATATCGTGGAGGCTATGTTGATTTTGTTTCAATTGCATGCGTGAACATGTGCCAAATCAAGCCACTCGAACAATTCAAAGGAGGATACCAACCTATCATACTACATCACAACCATTTTAAAAGCATGTTGGCACGCAAGGTAAACCAATATAAACTCCTAGCTAATTAAGCATGACATGAGTAACTATAATCTCTAATTGTCATCGCAAACATGTTTCATTCATAGTAAGCTGAATCAGGAATGATGAACTAATCATATTTACAAAAACAAGATAGGTCGAGTTCATACCAGGTTTTCCTCATCTCAATCATTTCATCATATATCATCATTATTGCCTTTCACTTGCACAACCGAACAGTGTGGATAATAATAATAGTACAAGTGCATTGGACTAAGCTGGAATCTGCAAACATTTATTCAAAGGAGAAGACAAGGTAATATGGGCTATTTGTTAGATCAACAATAGTGCAAATGAGAGCCACTCAACATTTTCAACGTGGCCTTCTCCTCTCGACCCCCAAAGAAAAGAATTTCAAAGAAACACACTAAAATGCTTTTGGAGTTTTTGTTTTCCAAAGAAAGTAAAACAAGAATGAGAAAAACTATTTACACGGGAAAGCTCCCAACAAGCAAAAGAAGAACGAGAAATCTTTTTGGTTTTTTCTTTAATAGTACTACTACATAAACATGGAAAGTAAACTAAACTACAACTATTGTTTTTGTTTTTTCTCAAAGTTCATCAAAACACAAGAAGAAAGCGAGAAAAAGAAATAAACTAACATGAATAATACAATGAAAAAGTATGAACACCGACAACTAGAATGAGTGTGTGTACATGATTGTAATGTTGGTGAGAAATACATACTCCCCCAAGCTTAGGCTTTTGGCCTAAGTTGGTCTAGGGCCACGACTAGCCCGGATTGTATTTGAAATCATAGTTGGTGTTGTATTGTACTACGATAGCTACCGCTCGGCGAGCTGCTTCATGGAGGCGAGCAGCCTCCACTGTTCTCTCATACTCGTTTGCCTCCTCTCTAGTTATAAAATATCCCCCATTTACCTGAAAGTTAAAGAAGGAAGGAGCGGGAAGGGTAGTATGGACATCACGTCGTGTGTTAAAGATTAGTCAGTACTGGAGGGACTGTGCATTCCTCTCAATAAATTGGTAGCATACCATAGCATTATAATCTGGAAAATCAGGTGGTAACTCAATGTCATTCCCTCGTATGGGTACACCAAGATAATTAGCTAAACGAGTTGCACAAATTCCACCAAATAAATCTCCATCTTTAGCATTAAGATGTAACCTCCTCGCAATAATGGCCCCCAAGTTATATCGCTTGTCACCTAACACCACACGCTTGAGGACACTAAGATCTGGAATGCAAAGGTGGCAATGCTCATGCTTATCATTAATGCATCTACCTATAAGAGAGCAAAATAATGTATGGCAGGAAAGTGAATGCTCCCTATGGTAGCTTGTGTGATATTTCTAGTTTCTCCCACAGTGATGCTAGCTAGGAAATCATTGTATTCATCTTTGTGAGGCTCACTATGAATGCCCCATTGTGGGATTTGCATGCAGTATTAAATATTCAAGGTCCATGGTATATGATTCATCATAAAGATCAAATAAAATAGTATATGTATTGCGCTTAGATGAAAATTCGAACCTCTGCACAAAGGAATCAGTGAGGAAATAGTATCGTCGACACTTATCCGACATGAAGTCCTCAAGGCCGGCCTTTCGTACGTATGCATCAAACTCATCCTTGAAATCTGCATGGACCATGAATTCATCCGACAGCCATTCACAAGGCTGCACTTGAGCTTCCCTTCGTGGTTTAAGGTCCGACTCACATATCACGAGCCTCGGTGCTTGCTTCCTCGAAGAACCACATTGGTACATTTTCCTAGACATTTTTCTTCCTCTAAAAAATTTCTGAAATTTTTAGTGACTCAGAATAAAAGTGAAGCAAACTCAACAAGATTGATAGCAACTACTCCTACAAGTATCTAGAGGCTATATCCTGCATCCAAACTACTTTGGACCATATAAATTTGACATGCAAGCTCAAGAACAAGGTCACCCCAGCAGCAAAAATTTGCAATAAATAAAGCACTAGAACAAAAACTAATTGGACCATTAGAGGAGTCACATACCGAAGAACAATCCCCCAAAACAGTTTTGCAAATGGAGCTCTGGATAAGGAGAACGAAAATGGCAGCAAGATTAACAAGAGCACGGGTTTGAGCTACGGGATGATTTCTTCTGGAGGAAGACAGAGTGGATGGGTGCTGGAATAAGTGAAGGGGACCCACATGGGACCCACAAGGTAGGGGGCGCGCCCAGGGGGTAGGGCGCGCCCTGCACCCTTGTGGCCCACTGGTGCAGCCCCCTGGTGCATTCTCAGTGCTAGAAATTCTAAAATATTCTATAAAAAATCATACTAAATTTTCAGTTCATTTGGAGAACTTTTATTTCTGGGACATTTTTTATTGCACGGATAATTCAGAAAACAGACATATAATACTATTTTTGCTTTATTTATTCTAAATAACGGAGAGTAGAAAGTAGGTACAGGAAGTTGTGCTTCCTAAATTCATCCATCTCATGCCCATCAAAAGGAATCAATTAACAAGGTTGATCAAGTCTTATTAACAAACTTCTTTCGAATAACATGAAACCAGAGAACTTTTGAATAACACTAGGTTACCTCAACGGTGATATGCATGTCCCCAACAATAAGAATATCATATTTGTTTTTGATAGTAGGAAGTGGGAATTCAAAACCTCCAATAGTAATAGTTGAAAATTTTCCAATAGAATTGATACTATGAACTTGAGGTTGTTTCTTCGGAAAGTGTACTGTATGCTCATTACCATTAACATGAAAAGTGACATTGCCCTTATTGCAATCAATAACAGCCCCTGCAGTATTCAAAAAGGGTCTACCAAGGATAATTGACATACTATCGTTCTTGGGAATATCAAGAATAACAAAATCTGTTAAGATAGTAACGTTTGCAACCACAACATGCACATCCTCACAAATACCGATGGGTATAGCAGTTGATTTATCAGCCATTTACAAAGAGATTTCAGTACGTGTCAACTTATTCAAATCAAGTCTACGATATAAAGAGAAAGGCATAACACTAACACCGGCTCCAAGATCACATAAAGTAGTTTTAACATAGTTTATTTTAATGGAGCATGGTATAGTTGGTACTCATGGGTCTCCTAGTTTCTTTGGTATTCCACCCTTAAAAGGGTAATTAGCAAGCATGGTGGAAATTTCAGTATCCAGTATCTTTCTATTATTTGTAACAATATCTTTCATATACTTAGCATAAGGAGGCATTTTAAGCATATCAGTCAAACGCATACGCAAAAAGATAGGTCTAATCATTTCAGCAAAGCGCTCAAAATCCTCATCATCCTTTTTCTTGGATGGCTTAGGAGGAAAGGGCATGGTTTTCTGAACCCATGGTTCTCTTTCTTTACCATGTTTCCTAGCAATGAAGGCTCTCTTACCATAACGCTGATTCTTTGATTGTGGGTTATCAAGATCAACAACAGGTTCAATCTCTACATCATTATCATTGCTAGGTTGAGCATCAACATGAACATCATCATCAACATCATCACTAGGTTCATGGTCATTACCAGATTCTGTCTCGGCATCAGAAATAGAAATATCATTGGGATTCTCAAGCGTGTCTATAATAGGTTCACTAGAAGTATGCAAAGTCCTATTAGTTCTATTTTTCTTTTTATTACTAGGACTATGTGCATCAGTATTAATTCTTTGAGAATCTGGCTCAACTCTCTTAGGATGGCCCTCAGGATACAAAGGTTCCTGGGTCATTTTACCACCTCTAGTCATAACCCTAACAACATTATCATTTTTCTTACTATTCAACTCATTGAGCAAATCATCATGTGCCTTAAGTACTTGTTCTACTTGAGTCCAAACCATGGAAGCAAGTTTACTAATAAGCTTAAGATCATTAATAGTTCTACTCATATAATCACCCAAGTAGTCAAGCATGTCAGCATTACGTTTCAATTGTCTATTAACATAAGCATTGAAGTTTTCTTGTTTAACAATAAAATTATCAAACTCATCCAAGCATTGACTGGCAGACTTATTATGAGGAATATCACCTTCATCAAATCTATATGGAGTGTTTACCTCTACTACATGTGTCGGGTTATAAAGACCACGTATTTCTTCAATAGGAGGTTAATTCTTAACATCTTCAACTTTAATTCCTTTTTCTTTCATAGATTTCTTTGCCTCTTGCAGATCTTCAGGACTGAGAAATAGAATACCTCTTTTCTTTGGAGTTGGCTTAGGAGTTGGTTCAGGAAGTGTCCAATCATTATCATTACTCAATATATTATTCAATAGCAATTAAGCTTGCTCAATAGTTTATTTCCTGAAAACACAACCAACACAATTAACTAGGTGGTCCCTAGAAGCATCGATTAGTCCATTATAAAAGATATCAAGTATTTCATTTTTCTTGAGAGGATGATCAGGCAAAGCATTAAGTAACTAGAGCAGCCTCCCCCAAGCTTGTGGGAGACTCTCTTCTTCAATTTGCACAAAGTTAAATATTTCCTGTAAGGCAGCTTGTTTCTTATGACCAGGGAAATATTTTGCAGAGAAGTAGTAAATCATATCCCAGGGACTACGCACTCAACCAGGAGCAAGAGAGTTAAACCATAACTTAGCAGCACCCTTTAACGATAAAGGAAACAATTTCATAATATAGTAATAGCAAATTTTTTTCCTCATGAGCAAATAGGGTGGCTATATCATTCAATTTAGTAAGGTGTGCCACAACAGTTTCTAATTCATAACCATAGAAAGGCCCAGATTCAACCAAAGTAATTAACTCAGGATCGACAAAGAATTCATAATCCTTATCAGTAACAAAGATAGGTGAAGTAGCAAACATAGGGTCATATTGCATTCTAGCATTCAAAGATTTTCTTTCAGCTTAGCTAACAGTTTCTTAAGATCATCTCTATCATCGCAAGCAAAAAAGTCTCTACCAGTTTCTTCATCCATAATATAACAGTCAGGTACAATAGGCAATTCATATTTAGGGGGAGAATCATAATCTTCAGTTCCAATAATATCATCAGTTTCAGTAATTTCATTCTCTCTAACCCTAGCAAGTTGTTCATCAAGAAATTCACCTAGTGGCACAGAATTATCAAGCAAAGAAGTAGTATCATCATAAGCATCATGCATAGCAGAAGTGGCATCATGAATAACATGCGACATATCAGAATCAATAGCAGGTGTAGGTGTTGCAAGTTTACTCAAAACTGAAGGTGAATAAGGTGCAGAGCTAGATGGCTGTTCCTTACCTCCCCTTGTAGTAGAAGGATAGATCTTGGTTTTGTTGTCTTTCAGATTCCTCATAGTGAGCAACAGATATAAATCCCAAGTGACTCAGAGAATAGAGCTATGCTCCCCGGCAACGGTGCCAGAAAAAGGTCTTGATAACCCACAAGTATAGGGGATCACAACAGTCTTTGAGGGTAGAATATTCAACCCAAATTTATTGATTCGACAGAAGGGGAAAGAATATTCTCAAGTATTAGCAGGTGAGTTGTCAATTCAACCACACCTGAAAGACTTAATATCTACAACAAAGTATTTAGTAGCAAAGTAGTATGGAAGCAACGGTAACAGTGGCAAAAGTAATAGTAGCAGTTTTGTAGCAATCGTAATAGTGAGAACGAAAAAGTAACTTAGCAAACATCAATATGTGAAAAGCTCATAGGCAATGGACCAATGATGGATAATTATGTTAGATGGAATTCATCATGCAACAATGATTACCTAGGGTGACACAGAACTAGCTCCAATTCATCAATATAATGTAGGCATGTATTCCGAATATAGTCATACATGCTTATGTAAAAGAACTTGCATGACATCTTTTGTCCTACCCTCCCGTGGTAGCGGGGTCCTATTGGAAACTAAGTGATATTAAGGCCTCCTTTTAATAGAGGACCGGACTAAAGCATTAGCACTTAGTGAATACATGAACTCCTCAAACTACGGTCATCACCGGGAAGTGTCCCGACTATTGTCACTCTGGGGTTGTCGGATCATAACACGTAGTAGGTGACTATAACTTGCAAGATATGATCAAGAACACAAATATATTCATGAAAACATAATAGGTTCAGATCTGAAATCATGGCACTCGGGCCCTAGTGACAAGCATTAAAGCATAGCAAAGTCATACCAACATCAATGTTAGAACATAGTGGATACTAGGGATCAAACCTAACAAAACTAACTCGATTACGTGGTAAATCTCATCCAACCCATCACCGTCCAACAAGCCTATGATGGAATTACTCATGCACGGTGGTGAGCATCATGAAACTGGTGATGGAGGATGGTTTATGATGACGATGGCGACGATTTCCATGCGATCGTGAGAGCACGCCATGATAACCCACAATATACGGGACCGCAATAGTTTTCGAGGGTAGAGTATTCAACCCAAATTTATTGATTCGACACAAGGGGAGCCAAAGAATATTCTCAAGTATTAGCAGATGAGTAGTCAATTCAACCACACCCGAAAGATTTAATATCTCCAGCAAAGTATTTAGTAGCAAAGTTGTATGGAAGCAACGATAACGGTGGCAAAAGTAATAGTAGCAGTTTTGTAGCAATCGTAAGAGTGGCAACAAAAATGTTACTTAGCAAAGATCAATATGTGAAAAGCTCATAGGCAATGGGTCTATGATGGATAATTATGTCCAATGGCATTCATCATGCAACAGTTATAACCTAGGGTGACACAGAACTAGCTCAAATTCATCAATATAATGTAGGCATGTATTCCGAATATAGCCATACGTGCTTATGGAAAAGAACTTGCATGGCATCTTTTGTCCTACCCTCCCGTGGCAGCGGGGTCCTATTGGAAACTAAGGGATATTAAGGCCTCCTTTTAATAGAGAACCAGACCAAAGCATTAGCACTTAGTGAATACATGAACTCCTCAAAGTATAGTCATCACTGGGAAGTGTCCCGACTATTGTCACTCTGGGTTGCCGGATCATAACACGTAGTAGGTGACTATAACTTGCAAGATAGGATCAAGAACACAAATATATTCATGAAAACATAATAGTTTCATATCTAAAATCATGGCACTCGGGCCCTAGTGACAAGCATTAAGCATAGCACAGTCATAACAACATCAATCTTAGAACATAGTGTATACTAGGGATCAAACCGTAAAAAAAATAACTCGATTACATGGTAAATATAATCCAACCCATCACCATCTAGCAAGCCTACGATGGAATTACTCACGCACGGTGGTGAGCATCATGAAATTGGTGATGACGATGGCGACGATTTTCCCTCTCCGGAGCCCAAAATGGACTCCACATCTGCCCTCCCGAGGAAGAATAGTAGGTGGCGGCGGCTCCGTATCGTGAAACACGATGAATCCTTCGCCCTGTTTTTTTCTCCCCAAATGTGAATATATGGAGTTGGAGTTGAAGTTGGTGGAGGTCCAGGGGACCTACAAGGCAGGGGGGCGCGCCCTCCACCCTTGTGGACAATAGGTGGGCCCCCTCGGTTGATTCTTCTGCCAATATTTTTTATTAATTCCAAAAATATTCCACGTAAAGTTACAGGTCATTCCGAGAACTTTTATTTCTGCACAAAAATAACACCATGGCAATTCTACTGAAAACATCATCAGTCCAGGTTAGTTCCATTCAAATCATGCAAATTAGAGTCCAAAACAAGGGCAAAAGAGTTCGGAAAATTAGATACGATGGAGACATATCAAGCCACAGTGACACAATGATTATCATTATTTCCAGACTCTATATGCATTTCCTGTAATTAAAATACCAACAAGTCCTATGCCTCTGGCCGCACCCTGCGGCTGAACTGCTTGAAGTTTTTCCCGTTTCTCAGACAATGAATGAAAAGTCGCAAAGCGACACACAAATGATCTTGCTAACACCCACGTGCAGGGACTAACACCCCCCGCCGCACGCATGATCTGAGTCGTGCGTTCTGATTGGCCAGAACCCAAACCCCACGGATCGTACGTCTGCATCGTTGGATTCTTCTTGATCAAACGACAATCCCCATCCCTTTCGACAACACATGCAGTTTCGGTTGTGATTTTATGTATATCCAAAAATTGCACATTAAATTCCAAAAATTTCTTAAATATAGAAGACAATACCTGAAATGAGTTAGAAAATCAAACCCGTGGTATAATGGTGATTGCATACCGTGGAAATTTTTATGAGGCCAAACGATGAAGTGACCGGCCCTGGAGTTTGAATTGACACGTCTCCTTTTGGAAACCACAGTCCTTCATGTAAGATGCTCCGGTTTGGAAGAAGCGATCATCAAAACTTGTGCCAAACTTTACCAATTTTTCCCGGGGTCGTGAGAGCACGCCATGGGAACACACCGATTTTGATGATGTCTGGACTCCATCATTCCCTGTAATTAAAATACCAACTAGGCCTACGCCGGTGGCCGCACCCCACGACCGAAATGTTTGTAACTTCTCCCCGTTTCTCAGACAATGGATGAAAACTCGCAAAGCGACACACAAATGATTTGTACACCTTCTTTGCTAACTAACACCTTGATGTAGTTGTAGAACGGTTTTGAATTTATATGCACTAAATGCAAGGTAAGTGCAAAAATTGACTTAAATATAGCAGACGAGACCTGAAGTGGGCCAGAAAATCGAACCTAGGGTATATACGTGATTGTTTACTGTGAAAAAAATTCGAGGCAGAACGATGTAGTCACTGACGATTGGAGTCCGAAGTGCCACGTCTCCTTTTGAAAACTATGATCTGTCTTGTGAGATTCTCCAATTTGGAAGGTGTGGGCATCAGAACTTGTGCCAAACTTTACCAAATTTTTTCCATGGGATCCTGAGAGCATGCCATGGTGACACACCGATTTTCGTTATTTCCGGACTCTATATGCATTTCCTATAATTAGAATACCAACAAGGCCGACGCCTCTGGCCGCACCCTATGGCCGAACTGTTTGAATTTTTTTCCCCTTTTTGGGACAATGAATGAAAACTCCCAAAGCGACACACAAATGATCTTGCTAGCTAGCACCAACGTGTAGTTGCGACTATAGCAAACGACTCAAATATAGCAAACGTACCTCAAATGCACCAGAAAATCGAACCATAGGGTACAATGGTGATTTCTTACCGTGGAAAACAATTTGGAGGCGAAACAATGAACTCTTGTTTTCATTCAAACAAAAATATGCTGTTAGTTCATGTAAATGTTTTCAAATAGCACACGGTTCACTCACGAAAGTCGTGTGCGTACCAAACCGTGGCTGATTCCCCCATTGCTGCGCGCGCGATCTGAGTCGCGTGTTCTGATTGGCCAGAACCCAAACCCCACAGATCGTACGTCCGCACCGTTGGATGCTCCCAGATTGAACATCAATCCTCATCCCTTTCGACAACAAATGCAGTCTAGCTAGGATTTGATCTATATGCCAAAATGCATGGTAAATGCCAAAAAATGTCTTAAATATAGCACATGAGACCTAAAATGCGCCAGCAAATCAAACCTATGGTATAATGGTGATTGCTTAACATGGGAAAAATTTAGAGGCGAAACGGTGAACTCACGCCTTCATTTCAAAATTAGTACGTCTTCATTTCAAACGAAATTATTCTCTTTGTGCACACGAGCGCTTAGAGGAAACCATTTGCATAGGCCTTTCTGCGCGGCGACCGGGAATATTTTTTCACCCTTTCCACCTAGACTGCCAAAACTCCCCATCGCCCGCCCGCGTTTCACTCAACTAGTCCACCCAATCTCCATCACCAGCTCCGCTCCCCCAGATCCACAGCAGAACCCTCTCCGGCGCCGGTGTGCTCACCCCAGCCGTGTGCCCACTCTTCGATGTCGATCCTTCTTCCACTGCCGTTCCCAACACGCGGCTGCCCGCGCCTCGATGTCTTTGTTTGCTTGCCAGCCACCACAAGCATATAAATCATGTAACCCTCGCCTCTCCTATGGTCCTGCTGGGTTTGCATTAAGAAACCTATTAGTTACTGCTCTCCATCGCGGTGAGGCATATTTGCCCACAATCCCTCTTCCTATTTCATTCCTATGTTCCAAAATTGGCTATAAAATAACAGAGAGCGTATATTGTTCATTATCTACCATCCTGACTAGTACATATAAGATGTATTTGTTACAGTAAGTTACTGCCGATTTACGGATCGCGGGCGCCTGAGTCACACAAACTTAACAAATAAGCCATGCATTTTATAGTTATTGCATGCCATGTTTAGACATCTTGATACCAAGTTCTTAGTTTTATGCTTACCATCCTTTCCTGAGTTTCGCATGTGTTCTCTGTAGATGCCGAGTAGCAGCGACAACACTCATGCTTCAGGCTATGTATCTTCATATGATTCTGACAACCCTAGGTCTTTAGCAGATGGTGAGGGATCAAGTAATATTGAATAGGATAGAGCTGCAGCAATTACCCTTCCAATCAGGACACGGAGGAACGCTCCGAGGAAGCCCACACACCAGCCTATAGGTGTATATGAAGTAACCGAGATCGATTTAAAGTCTTGGCCTCCAACTAAACCAAATAAAGCATGCACGAGGTTCTGGAGTGTGTGTGGATTTGTTGGCAGGGCAAGGCTCAACATTAATCTACCGGGGTTTTGAAAGGCTGACACAGAAACATGACAAAGGATAGTCTGGGAGATCATGGATCACTTCAACGTTCTAGAGTAGTGGAGAATGCAGGTGGAACACGCTGCACTAAAGAAGGCTAGGGATGCTTGGAGAAATTGGAAGCACGTGTTGTACAAGAAGTACTTGAGTGAAGGCAAGGACTAAATCCCCCCATACCCCCAAATTACAAAGGCAGACTTGGCAGAATTCAAAAGGGTTAGGGAAACTACAGAGTTTGCTAAGAAGAGTGCCAAGCAATCGAAACTTCAGAATAGGAACACACACCCCCACCATATGGGTGTGGCAGGATATACGGCATGAAACCGATATGGGACTAGGAGGAAAAAGAAGCAATAGCAGCGGGTGGGAAACCGACCTTTAGTGAAATCAGGGGCAAACGCGCTAGAGATTACTTGCGGGAATGTGCAAGGAGGCGTGATGATGGAACTTATTACTTTGAAAACCCACATGACGAAGAACTCGATCACGTGATGTTAAAGGCTTCCAAGATCCCTGGAAGGTTCTACAGGAATTTAGGGCCATGTGACATTCTGTCTGATGCTCTAGAAACAAGAGAGCCCCGTGCAAGGAGTATATGTGTTAATGTCCCGCACAAGAGGGCTTTCACACTCAGCAAAGAAGAGAGGTTCAACATGAAAAAAGCGAGGAGTGAAATGAAACAGAATGAATTGTATGAAAGGTTGAGGAAGGACATGTATCTGGTTGTTTGAAAGGATATTGAGGAGTCAATGATGATGGAGAAGACTCTAATACGGACACATAGCCAATAGATGGGAGGGGAGGCGGGTGTGGAGGATGTTGGTTATTGCATGACAACACCACACAAGAGTAGCTGTGCATCAGCTAACCCCGGGGACACTGAGACTGTAGCTGCTCATGATGATGCTATATCTGATCTATCTGGAATGAAAGATAGACTGAAGGGCGTGCTTACACATTGTGAAGGTACACTAAAATGTGCAACAACCTGGGTTTCCCATCCTTCTTGGAAGAGGGCCTCTTGTTGGACAATGTGGCATTGAAGCCAGGCTGTGTGAAGTGCTACGTGACTGAAGTAAAGCCTGGATTCAATGAATTTGCCATGAAGAATGTCCTAAGAGACTTTGATGAGCAAAGGACCTTGGGAGAAACACTGTTACATCACATCCAGTGGCCACAAAAGGAAATAGAGTTCATGTATGAGATCCCTGAAGCCCTGCCAAGAGCAATCAATGTCGTCCCTCAACCAGTGACGCTCTCCTTGTGACAGCAGCTCTCGCGTGCTTCTCCAATGAACCTAATACTCGTAATCCAACAGCTGATGCATCAACCTGTGATTAGACGGCCTGACTTTGTGCCATACAGGCCATGTCATCGTCCGCCGCAGAGCAGCCAGTGGAAAGGCCTACAACTGCTAAAAATGCAGCATCGGTTCAGATGCCGGCCGCTGAAGCAGTAGGGGGGAGACCCAGCTGCAGCACATGCTCAGCAGACCAACCTCGTGGAACGGACTACTAAGCAGTATGATGCTTCGGAACCGCCTGCTAAGCAGTCTGTAGATCGAGACCAACTGCTCACCAGTTCATCGGTCCGCAACTGCGTGATCAGCATACCAATGTGTCAGCATTTCCTTCTCAGCAAACCAACGCGTTGGCACGGCCTCCTCAGCACACCGACAAGTTGGCACCACCTGCGCGGAAACCCACCATAGCTTCAATGTATGGTCAACAGTCCGATGCCTCTGCTCCTACAGCCCATTAGTCTGTCACAGAAACACCGCTAGCTCATCGGTTCGGCATAGCTAAACCGTATGCTAAGCAGTTCGTTGAAGCTTCATCGTCTGCTCGGTAGTCTACCTTTCAGCCAACCAAATGTTCTACCAGAATTGCTTCAAGTACCAAGAAGGAAGCGGCCAAAAAGCCGGCACCCGCGAGGAAGCACGCTGGGAGAGCGAATAGGAAAGAGAACGGTTGCCACTTACTTAAAGCACTCATCACCCAGAACCAAATTAACAACAAGTTGTTCGAATCGGGGAGTAATATTATTTCTAACGGCATGGATGATGAAGAAATAGCTTTGCAGCTTGCTAAAAATAAAGAAGACGTACTTGAAGCACGCAATTACGTCCATGGTTAGCGATTTCTTGTTTGTGAATACATTGATGAGTGCAGCTCCAGTTGCCGCGAGTTATATAAATATTGCATGGATCAAATGTCAGTAGGTCATCATGTTCTGCTAGTCCACTACAATAGAGATCATTTCTGGCACGATGTTGGTTCCATTAGTGTGGGTTTCGAGGACTTACATCTCTTCTTCAACTTCAACGAGCTCGACACCACTCTTGTTAGATGACTGATTTTGTAAGTACTTAACAAACTCTAATCAACTTCTCCATACAAGGCTGTAAATGATAAACAACTAACTGCATTTTATTCCTCTCAGGGGATTGAAGGCGCAGAGAAGAAAAAGGGAGAGTGTGTATTTCATAGATCCTGCATTAGAAAATGCCACAACACTAGATGGGAAGGACCTATAGGACTGGGCCATTAACACAGTCATCCATATCTTCGAAAATACGTCCCATGCAGAATCATTTTCTGGCCATATCTTGAAGGGTAAGTCAAGTAAACAACCACGAATACACTGATTGTCTTTTAGATTTTGACAGAATTCGTAAGTTCATGGCTTTCTTAATATGTTGCAATCACTGGATATTGGTATTCATTGTTCCAAACAAGAACACAATTTACTACATGGATTCCCTCAGAGAGTCAACAAACGCTCTGGATTTGACGCATCTTCAGCAATTCATGGATAGGTATTGAATTCTATGATGTTGAAATTAATTTACATTCATATCTGGTTCAATAATTGATGTTGTCAAAATTCATCTTCATTTGCAGTGTGCTCGCTGTCGGATTTTGGGTTCTGAAAACCCTTGATAGGTTCGAACTCTTGGGGTGCGTGTGGAGATCTCAACCTACCCAGCCTGCCTACTCTCGATCCTTTAGGCCTAGTGCGTCGAGCTCAATGGGACAGTGAGACACAATAGTTTATCCTGGTTCGATCCACCTTGCGGTGTAATACCCTACTCCAGAGTTTTGGTGGATTTCCTCGAGGGGTGAGGAAGAACTAGTAAAGTGGATGAACTAGCCTCAGGAGGTGAGGTGTACTAGAGCTCAAGATAGATGTGTGAGAATGGACTCGATCCCTGTTCTACTCTTTCCCTCTCGATTCGACCTTCTTCCCTCTGACCCCCTTCTATGGTGGCGGCTAAGTCCTATTTATAGCGGCATTGGTCCTCTTCGCAAATGTTGGTGGGAAGGGATCCCACAACGGCCAGATTTGAAGGGCGACAAGAAGTACATCCTATCCTGACTAAAGTGGTCTTCACCTGCGAAAAGCCTCTGGTTGTGATGCTGCGGTGGGCTCGGCGATGATCTCCATAATGCCGTCCTGGCGGTCTTGGTATTGTTGCACCAGAATGGAAAACTTTAGCTGATTCCTCAGGACTCCGCGCCTGCACCTTGCCTCCTTTGCACCAAAGAGGAAACTAGTACTCTGCTCCCGCTGGTGCCCACCTGTCCTTGGTCGTCATGGCTCACGTCAGCTGAGCCTCGTGACGTGCACCTTGCATAGAACTCTCCACCCCTCGGGGGCCAGCCTGAGGAGGTTGATCCCCTTGGAGGTCTTGGCATCGTCCGCCTTGCGAGGATTGGCCCCTCGCGAGGGTCTTGAGTTGTTGATGCCAAAGCTGGGCCATACCAGGCCGTTAATGGAGCCATGCAGTGGGCCACAGGCAGGCACGTCTAGGTACCCCCATATCCAGAACGCCGACAATAGCCCCTGGGCCCAAGGCATGCTCAGACTTGGCTTCTAGGCGAAGCCAAAGGGCAAGTGCGAAGCGCCGTGGGCCCTAACTTCCCGTGGCCTTGAACGACACGTGGCGATTGATGGGACATGGGCGTCTCCACTTCCCCATGCTACCTCGGCAACCGCTTCCATCTAACAAAAGGGGCTACCACCTGCCGCTAAGCCTCCATTGCCTTTCCTTCATCTTGCTCCAGATCCTCTTCTCCAAATGCCGAAGGAATCCTCCAGATCTGCCGGTCCTCCCCACCAAGCTTTCGCCCGATGGCCACTGAGAAAGCCAAGGCTCCAGCCCCAGCTGCCGGCCTTGCTTGGTTCGAGCCGACGCTGGTCACACCCTCCATCATCGAGGAAAAGCTCCAGACTACGCTTCTCCCGACGATGAGCGATGATAGCGAATGGGGGAAGACAACGCTCCGGTTCGCCTCCGCTGTGCTGGAGCCGGAGAACAGTACCTTTTATCCCTTCTTCCTGCACAGTGTCTATTTTGGGCTGATTCCTCCCTTCTCCCGCTTGTTCTATGCTGTTCTCCAGCATTACGGCCTTCATGCGCTCCACATCCATCCCAACTCTGCCCTCCTCTTTTCCATCTTCGCCTTCTACTGCGAGGCATTCGTGGGAGTGATGCACTACATCGCCATGCTCCGCCACTTCTTCTACCTCCGCTTGACCGGCCACCAGCCTGTAGGGTGTGTTGGCTTCGTCGCGACTCATGGCGGCAACGCGATCTCCCGCGTCTGGAAGAAGGTAGAGGAATTCCGGAACAAGTGGGTCCTTATGGACACCAAGTGCTCCCACTACCAGGTGGAGGTGCTGACCGAGCTCCCGGCCTCTGAGAAGGGGTGGTTTTCCGAGAAGATCACTGACCCCAGCTGAGGCCGTTCATGAGAAAGATGGAGGCCGACCTGAAGGCCGAGAAGCTGACAAGGGCCATGATCCTGAAGGAGGTCCTGACGCAGCGGCTGGCGCCGCTCTAGGATTGCTCCCACCCCCTGTGGAAGCTTGGGGTGTCGACGACAAGATCCGGCTGCGCCGGGACGGCCTTCCTGAGGAGGAGCTGAGCAAGGTGCTGCTTTCCTTGACTAGGAAAGACCCGAGCGGCCCTCCAAATGATTGCCTCCTGCTGTACCGCTGAGAGGACGGGGAGAAGATCGCCACTGCCATGCCTGTCTTCAACAAGCTCGGACTCGTGCCGGCGGGGGAGCCTCCTTGGTGAACCTGTCCTTGAGCGATCATTCCTATGAAGCCACCGAGGAGAAGGAGGGGGAGGGGGAATCTTCTGCCCTGAGGCAAGGAGACCTCCTCCGCAACTTCTCCAATGACAACGATGAGGGTGCACATCTGGTCGTGGAGCTAGCTCGCCCTGCCGGGGTCACCATGAGATCCAGGGTGGCCTCCTCGAAGAAGCCGAAGCGAGCAGCCGGGAAGAGGGGCATGACTGCACTGATCCCCCCAGGCAGCACTCCTCCTTCGCTGTCACCATCCCGCGCGGTGCCGACTGCATGCTCTCCTACTTCCAAGAGCGCGGCTCCCGCTGCACTAGTGAAGCCCCCACCAATGAGCCTGAAGAGGAGCTACGTCGCCTCGGACTAGTAAGTGTTCTTTCCTGGCCTCGCTCTTGAATCTAGATGCAATGCTTAGTGTATTCGTTCGATGTTAGGCCGCAGTCGTTGGCAAAGAAGAAGAAGGAGAGTGTTGAGGTCACCATCGTTAAACATCTCGTGGCAGCTGCCACAACTTCAGCACAAAGGGGTGCCGCGACTCTTGTGGCTCCAGCAGCGGTGGCGTCTTCTTGGAGCTCGAAGACCCATCCTCGGGAGGGGCTGGCGTCCACAGCAGGGCTGACCCTAGCGACACCCGTTCCTGCCACGACCGTTGAGGTTGCAAGGCCTTTGGACCCCCCTGTCCTTCCTGCTACTATAGCTTCACATGTCTTGGCGCCGAGAGCATCTCTTCTTCCGCCCACCATGCTGCTAGGCCATGGTGCTCCAGCCACCTCCAGAGCTCTGGAAGAGGCCCGAACCGCGCTGGACCATCTCCAAGGTGATCTTGAAGGCCCGGATCGTTGCACAGCGGTGGGGCGCCTGGTGCTGATCTCACGGTGGCTCCAGGCCGATGCATCTGTCCGGGCAGCCCAGGGTTCTGTGGAGGAGGCCTAGAAGGTGGCCGGAGTAGCCACTCCCGAGAGTGACTTGGCGGAGAAGGAGGCCAAGGACGCCCAGGAGCGGTGCTACGCAGTGGAGGCCGAGCTGAAGGCCCTCCAGGATAGGCAGGCCGCCCAGGACAGCCAGCTGCAGGAGCGAGGGGAGAAGCTGAAGGCCCAGGAGGCTGCCGTCATCAATCGCGATGCCGAGATGAAGCAGGCAGCCGAAGAGCAGGCCACGAAGCACCACCGCCTGAAGAGGTTGAAGAAGGAAGCGGAAGCAGCCCAGGAGTCCCTTGCCGAGGCCAAGGAGGCGGCCGCCATGGAGCGCAGCACCCTTGTCTCCCTCGAGGCGACGTTTCACAAGGCTTAGTGATATGTCTCCAACGTATCTATAATTTTTAATTGCTCCATGCTACTTTATCTACTGTTTTGGACTATATTGGGCTTTATTTTCCACTTTTATATTATTTTTCGGACTAACCTATTAACCGGAGCCCCAGCCCAGAATTGTTGTTTTTTGCCTATTTCAGTGTTTCGAAGAAACCGAATATCAAACGGAGTCCAAACGGAATGAAACCTTTGGGAACGTGATTTTCTCACCGAACGTGATCGAGGAGACTTGGACCCTACTCCAAGACGTAACAGAGGCGATCACGAGGGTGGGGGGCACCCCCCCCCTAGGGCGTGCCCCCCTGCCTCGTGGCCCCCCTGTTGCTCCACCGACGTACTCCTTCCTCCTATATATACCTACGTATCCCCAAACGATCATAAGAGGAGCCAAAAACCTAATTCCACCGCCACAACCTTCTGTATCCACGAGATCCCATCTTGGGGCCTGTTCCGGAGCTCCGCCGGAGGGGGCATCCACCACGGAGGGCTTCTACATCAACACCATAGCCCCTCCGATGAAGTGTGAGTACTTTACTTCAGACCTTCGGGTCCATAGCTAGTAGCGAGATGGCTTCTTCTCTCTTTTTGGATCTCAATACAATGTTCTCCCCCTCTCCCGTGGAGATCTATTCGATGTAATCTTCTTTTTGCGGTGTGTTTGTTGAGACCGATGAATTGTGGGTTTATGATCCAGTTTATCTATGAACAATATTTGAATCTTCTCTAAATTCTTTTATGTATGATTGAGTTATCTTTGCAAGTCTCTTCGAATTATCCTTTTGGTTTGGCCAACTAGATTGGTAGTTCTTGCAATGGGAGAAGTGCTTAGCTTTGGGTTCAATCTTGCGGTGTCCTTTCCCAGTGACAGAAGGGGCAGCAAGGCACGTATTGTATTGTTGCCATCGAGGATAACAAGATGGGTTTTTTATCATATTGCATGAATTTAGCCCTCTACATCATGTTATCTTGCTTAAGGCGTTACTCCGTTTTTAACTTAATACTCTAGATGCATGCTGGATAGCGGTCGATGAGTGGAGTAATAGTAGTAGATGCAGAATCGTTTCGATCTACTTGTTTCGGACGTGATGCCTATATACATGATCATACCTAGATATACTCATAACTATGCTCAATTCTGTCAATTTCTCAACAGTAATTTGTTCACCCACCATAAAATATCTATGCTCTTGAGAGAAGCCACTAGTGAAACCTATGGCCCCCGGGTCTATTCTCATCATATCAATCTACATTACTTTATTACTTGCTTTGTTTTTACTTTGCCTTTTACTTTTCACTTTGCATCTATCTATCAAAAATATCAAAAATATTATTTATCATATCTATCAAGATCTCACTCTCGTAAGTGACCATGAAGGGATTGACAACCCCTAATCGCGTTGGTTGTGAGGAGCTATCATTTTGTGTAGGTACGAGGGACTTGTGCGTGGTCTCCTACTGGATTGATACCTTGGTTCTCAAAAACCGAGGGAAATACTTACGCTACTTTGCTACATCATCCTCTCCTCTTCGGGGAAATCCAATGCAATGCTCAAGAGGTAGCAAGAAGAATTTCTGGCGCCGTTGCCGGGGAGGCTCACGCGAGCAAGTCAACCATACCAAGTACCCATCACAATACCTATCTCTTGCATTACATTATTTGCCATTTGACTCTCGTTTTCCTCTCCCCCCACTTCACCCTTGCCGTTTTATTCGCCCTCTCTTTCCCAATGTCCTCCTCTCTTTCCCGTTTGCCTTTTCCCGTTGCCTTTCTGTTTGCTTGTGTGTTGGATTACTTGTTGCCATGGCGCAAGATAATACCAAATTGTGTGACTTCTCGAATACCGATAATAATGATTTCCTTAGTACTCCGATTGCTCCTCTTAATAATGATGAGTCTTGTGAAATCAATACCGCTTTTCTGAATCTTGATATGAAAGATCAATTCACCAGCCTTCCTAGTGAAGATGCCGCTACTCATCTAAACAATTTTGTTGATTTGTGTGATATGCAAAAGAAGAAAGATACGGATAACAATATTGTCAAATTGAAGTTATTTCCGTTTTCACTTAGAGATCGTGCTAAAGTTTGGTTTTCATCTTTGCCTAAAAATAGTATTGATTCTTGGAACAAGTGCAAAGATGCTTTTATCTCTAAGTATTTTCCTCCCGCTAAGATCATCACTCTTAGGAGCGATATTATGAATTTTAAACAACTTGATCATGAGCATGTTGCCCAATCTTGGGAAAGAATGAAATTGATGCTTCACAATTGCCCTACTCATGGTTTGAATTTATGGATGATCATACAAAATTTTTATGCCAGATTGAATTTTGCTTCTAGAAATCTTTTAGATTTGGCCGCGGGAGGCATGTTTTTGGAAATTACGTTAGGAGATGCTACAAAATTGCTTGATAATATTATGGCTAATTATTCTCAATGTCACACAAAAAGATCTTCTAGTAAAAAAGTGCATGCTATAGAAGAAATCAATGTTTTGAGTGAAAAGATGGATGAACTTATGAAGATGTTTGCTACTAAAAATACTCCTCTTGATCCCAATGATATGCCTTTGTCTACTTTGCTTCAGAATAATAATGATTCTATGGATGTGAATTTTGTTGGTAGGAATAGTTTTGGAAACCACGCGTATAGAGGGAATTTTAATCCTAGGCCTTATCCTAGTAATCCTTCTAATAGTTATGGAAATTCCTACAACAACTCTTATGGAATTTTTAATAAGATGCCCTCTGAATTTGAGAGTAGTGTTAAAGAGTTTATGAATTCACAAAAGAATTTTAATGCTTTGCTTGAAGAGAAATTGCTTAAAGTTGATGATTTGGCTAGGAACGTTGATATAATTTCTCTTGAAATTGATTCTTTAAAACTTAGATCTATTCCTCCTAAGCATGATATCAATGAGTCTCTCAAAGCCATGATAATTTCCATTGATGAGTGCAAAGAAAGAACCGCTAGGATGCATGCTTCAAAAGATGCCTTTATTAAAGCGTGTTCTTCCAATTCCTATGAAAATCAAGATGAAGATCTAAAATTTATTGATGTGTCCCCCATTAAATCTTTGTTTTGCAATATGAATCTTGATGAAACTGAATATGATCTTCCTTTACCTAGAAGGCGTTCTAAGAATTCAGAGTTTCTAGATCTTGATGATGAATTTGATAAAAGTGGGATTGAAAGAAATAAAAACCTAGATATTGCTAAACCCACTATTTTGGATCTTAAGGAATTTAATTATGAAATTTGCTCTTTAATTGGTTGTATTTCCTTGTTGCAATCCGTGCTAGATTCTCCTCATGCTTATAGTCAAAATAAGGCCTTTACCGAACACATTGTTAATGCCTTGATGCAATCTTATGAAGAAAAACTTGAGTTGAAAGTTTCTATCCCTAGAAACTCTATGATGAGTGGGAACCTACTATTAAAATTAAAATTAAAGATTATGAGTTTCATGCTTTGTGTGATTTGGGTGCTAGTGTCTCTACTATTCCCAAAACTTTGTGTGATTTGCTAGATTTTCGTGACTTTGATGATTGCTCTCTAAACTTGCATCTTGCGGGTTCCACTATTAAAAAGCCTATGGGAAGAATTAATGATGTTCTTATTGTTGCAAATAGGAATTATGTGCCCGTAGATTTTATCGTTCTTGATATAGATTGCAATCCTTCATGTCCTATTATTCTTGGTAGGCCTTTCCTTAGAATGATTGGTGCAATTATTGATATGAAGGAAAGGAATATTAGATTCCAATTTCCCTTAAAAAAGGGCATGGAACACTTCCCTAGAAAGAAAATAAAATTACCATATGAATCTATCGTGAGAGCTACTTATGGATTGCCTACCAAAGATGGCAATACCTAGATCTATCCTTGCTTTTATGCCTAGCTAGGGGCGTTAAACGATAGCGCTTGTTGGGAGGCAACCCAATTTTATTTTTGCTTCTGTTTAGGAATAAATATTCCATCTAGCCTCTGTTTGGATGTGGTTTTATGTTTTAATTAGTGTTTGTGCCAAGTAGAACCTATAGGATAACCTACAATGATAGTTGATTTGATTCTGCTGAAAAACAGAAACTTTGCACGCACGAATATAATTTTGTTAAATCACAGGAACGTTATTTTGCGTTTATTCTTTTTGATGCTGATCACTAAATAAATTGTACAGGACTTCCTATTTTGGTAGAATTTTTAGAGTTCCATAAGTTTGCGTTAGTTACAGATTACTACAGACTGTTCTGTTTTTGACAGATTCTGTTTTGCGTGTGTTGTTTGCTTATTTTGATGAATCTATGGCTAGTAAAATAGTTTATAATCCATAGAGAAGTTGGAATACAGTAGGTTTAACACCAATATAAATAAAGAATGAGTTCATTACAGTACCTTGAAGTAGTCTTTTGTTTTCTTTCTCTAACGGAGCTCACGAGATTTCTATTGAGTTTTGTGTTGTGAAGTTTTCAAGTTTTGGGTGAATTCTTTTGATGGATTTGGAACAAGGAGTGGCAAGAGCATAAGCTTGGGGATGCCCATGGCACCCCCAAGATAATCCAAGGACACCAAAAACTCAAAGCTTGGGGATGCCCCGGAAGGCATCCCCTCTTTCGTCCACTTCCATCGGTAATTTACTTGGAGCTATATTTTTATTCACCACATGATATGTGTTTTGCTTGGAGCGTCTTGTATTATTTGCTTCTTTGCTTGTAGTTTACCACAATCATCCTTGCTGTACACACCTTTTGATAGAGCCATATATGAATTGGAATTTGTTAGAATACTCCATGTGCTTCACTTATATCTTTTGAGCTTGATAGTTTTGCTCGTAGTACTTCACTTATATCTTTTGAGCGTGATAATTTTTGCTCTAGTGCTTCACTTAGATCTTTTAGAGCACGGTGGTGGATTTGTTTTAAAGAAACTATTGATCTCTCATGCTTCACTTAGATTATTTTGAGAGTCGTTAATAGCATGGTAATTTGCTTAATGTTAATATACTTGGTATTCAAGATATGTGAAACTTTCGTTTGAGTGAATTGAATACTAAGATAAGTTTGATGCTTGATAATTGTTTTGAGACATGGAGGTGATAATATCAAAGTTGTGCTAGTTGAGTAATTGTGAATTTGAGAAATGCTTGTGTTGAAGTTTGCAAGTCCCGTAGCATGCACGTATGGTTAAAGTTGTGTAACAAATTAGAAACAAGAAGTGTACCTGGCTTGTGCACCCTTATGAGTGGCGGTCGGGGACGAGCGATGGTCTTTTCCTACCAATCTATCCCCTAGGAGCATGCGTGTAGTACTTGATTTTTGATGACTTCTAATTTTTTGCAATAAGTATATGAGTTCTTTTGACTAATGTTGAGTCCATGGATTATACGCACTCTCATCTTTTCGCCTTTGCTAGCCTCTTCGGTACCGTGCATTGCCCTTTCTCACCTTGAGAGTTGGTGCAAACTTCGTCGGTGCATCCAAACCCCGTGATACGATACGCTCTATCACACATAAACCTCCTTATATCTTCCTCAAAACAGCCACCATACCTACCTATCATGGCATTTCCATAGCCATTCCGAGATATATTGCCATGCAACTTCCATCATCATCATCATGACATACATTACTATTGTCATATTGCCATTGCATGATCATGTAGTTGACATTGTATTTGTGGCAAAGCCACCATGCATTATTTTTCATACATGTCACTCTTGATTCATTGCACCATCCCGGTACACCGCCGGAGGCATTCATATAGAGTCATATCTTGTTCTAAGTTTCGAGTTGTAATCCTTATGTTGTAATCAATAGAAGTGTGATGATCATCATTATTAGAGCATTTCCCAAAAAAAAGAGAAGAGAAAGGCCAAAAGAAAAAAAGAAAGGCCCAAAAAAGAGAGAGAAAATAAATAAAAAGGGCAATGCTACTATCTCTTTTTCCACACTTGTGCTTCAAACTAGCACCTTGTTCTTCATGTAGTGAGTCTCATATATTGTGCTTCAAAGTAGCACCTTGTTCTTCATGTAGTGAGTCTCATAAGTTGTCTTTTTATACTAGTGGGAATTTTTCATTATAGAACTTGCCTTGTATATTCCTACGATGGGCTTCCTCAAATGCCCTAGGTCTTCATGAGCAAGCGAGTTGGATGCACACCCACTAGTTTTCTTTTGTTGAGCATTCATAGCTCTAGTGCATCCGTTGCATGGCAATCCCTACTCCTCATGTTGACATGAATTAATGGGCATCTCCATAGCCCGTTGATTATCCTCGTCAATGTGAGACTTTCTCCTTTTTTGTCTTCTCCACACAATCCCCATCATCATATTCTATTCCACCCATAGTGCTATATCCATGGCTCACGCTCATGTATTGCGTGAAGATTGAAAAAGTTTCAGATTATTTAAGTATGAAACAATTGCTTGGCTTGTCATCGGGGGTATAGAAGTTGGGAACATCTTTGTGTGACGAAAATGAAGCATAGCCTAACTATATGATTTTGTAGGGATGAACTTTCTTTTGCCATGCTATTTTGAGAAGACATGATTGCTTTGATTAGTATGCTTGAAGTATTATTATTTTTGTGTCAATATGAACTTTTGTCTTGAATCTTTTGGATCTAAATATTCATGCCACAATTAAGAAGATTTACATTAAAATTATGCAAAGTATCACTCCGCATCCAAAATTCTTTTTTATCATTTACCTACTTGAGGACGAGCAAGAATTAAGCTTGGGGATGCCTGATACGTCTCCAACGTATCTATAATTTTTGATTGCTCCATGCTACTTTATCTACTGTTTTGGACTATATTGGGCTTTATTTTCCACTTTTATATTATTTTTGGGACTAACCTATTAACCGGAGGCCCAACCCAGAATTGCTGTTTTTTTGCCTATTTCAGTGTTTCGAAGAAACAGAATATCAAACGAAGTCCGAACGGAATGAAACCTCCGAGAACGTGATTTTCTCACCGAAAGTGATCCATGAGATTCGGACCCTACTCCAAGACGTAATAGAGGCGGTCACGAGGGTGGGGGGCGCCCCCCTAGAGCGCGCCCCCTGCCTCATGGCCCCCTGTTGCTCCACCGACATACTCCTTCCTCCTATATATACCTATGTATCCCCAAACGATCAGAAGAGGAGCCAAAAACCTAATTCCACCGCCGTAACCTTCTGTATCCACGAGATCCCATCTTGGGGCCTATTCTGGAGCTCCACCGGAGGGGGCATCCACCATGGAGGGCTTCTACATCAACACCATAGCCCCTCCGATGAAGTGTGAGTAGTTTACTTCAGACCTTTGGGTCCATAGCTAGTAGCTAGATGGCTTCTTCTCTCTTTTTGGATCTCGATACAATGTTCTCCCCCACTCTCGTGGAGATCTATTTGATGCAATCTTCTTTTTGCGGTGTGTTTGTTGAGACCGATGAATTGTGGGTTTATGATCCAGTTTATCTATGAACAACATTTGAATCTTCTCTAATTCTTTTATGTATGATTGAGTTATCTTTGCAAGTCTCTTCGAATTATCCTTTTGGTTTGGCCAACTAGATTGGTAGTTCTTGCAATAGGAGAAGTGCTTAGCTTTGGGTTCAATCTTGCGGTGTCCTTTCCCAGTGACAGAAGGGGCACCAAGGCACGTATTGTATTATTGCCATCGAGGATAACAAGATGTTTTTTTATCATATTGCATGAATTTATCCCTCTACATCATGTCATCTTGCTTAAGGCGTTACTCTTTTTTTTAACTTAATACTCTAGATCCATGCTGGATAGCGGTCGATGAGTGGAGTAATAGTAGTAGATGCAGAATCGTTTCGATCTACTTGTCTCGGACGTGATGCCTATGTACATGATCATACCTAGATATACTCATAACTATGCTCAATTCTGTCAATTGCTCAACAGTATTTTGTTCACCCACCATAGAATATCTATGCTCTTGAGAGAAGCCACTAGTGAAACCTATGGCCCCTAGGTATATTCTCATCATATCAATCTCCATTACTTTATTACTTGCTTTTACTTTGCCTTTTACTTTTCACTTTGCATCTATCTATCAAAAATACCAAAAATATTATTTATCATCTCTATCAAGATCTCACTCTCGTAAGTGACCGTGAAGGGATTGACAACCCCTAATCGCGTTGGTTGCGAGGAGCTATCGTTTTGTGTAGGTACGAGGGACTTGTGCATGGTCTCCTACTGGATTGATACCTTGGTTCACAAAAACTGAGGGAAATACTTACGCTACTTTGCTGGATCATCCTCTCCTCTTCGGGGAAATCCAACACAGTGCTCAAGAGGTAGCACTCGGTAGGTACTCTTTGGGAGCGAACCCCAGGGGATAGTGGTGACCGCGAAGGAGAGCCCTGCCGCCCTGCTTCCTGGGGTCGTCCAGGCGCTCGAGGACATCATTGACGGGTTTGGATCCATGGTGGAAGGTGAGGCTCGCCTACTCTCCTCGTCGGCCCTGACGCGCTAATTCAACCATCTCTATCTCCGGGACGCCAGCTTCGACTTCACCGCCTTCCTCGAGCCCGTGGACCCTGACTCCTGCAACACTATTGTTGACACTGTGAAGGGTTCGGTGGAGGCCCTGCTGTACAAGTTCCTCATTGTTGGCCCTGCGGCTGGGGCCGAGGGCAAGGGCAACGATGACGTTGTCAACGATGGGGCTTCATAGGCCGGCGACGGCGGTGGCCAAGGCTGAAGAGGTGGCGCGGCGGTGGTGCTCCTTCCTGTTTTTATTCTGCAACATGTATCCTGCCTCGTGGAGGCGTTAAGACTGATGCTTGGAACAATATGTTTTGTAATAACTAGCTTATGGTTTTGCGACTTCTTTTCCGTTTGCTTTGTTGTTCTGCGTCGGCAAGGCCCGACACCGCACGTACCTCAACTGCCGTTTGGTCGTCCGGATCACGATGACGATCCCAAGGGGTGAGGGGCCATGTGGCCAGTTAGGCTCCTGAGACACGATGCTCAGGAGTCCCCCTTGACATGTGAACAACTTGGGAAAAGAGGTGCGAGGGTAAGCCTTGGTGTTCTGCGTTGGCAGGGCCCGGCCCCGCACATACCTCAGCCGTCGTTGGGTCGTCCAGATCACCAGGACGTGCCCAAGGGGTGACGGGCTACGTGGTCAGTTAGGCTCCTGAGACGTGATGCTCAGGAGTGTCCCTTGTCGTACGAACAGCTTGGGAAGGGAGCGACGAGAGTTAGGCCTTGGTGTTCTGCGTCGGCAGGGCCCGGCCCCGCGCATACCTCAGAGGCCGTTGGGTCGTCCGGATCGCCAGGACAAGCCCCAAGGGGTGAGGGGCTATGCGGCCGGTTAGGCTCCTGAGATGCAATGCTCAGGAGTCCCCCTTGACGTACGAACAAACCATCATACCTCTCCTTGCCAGGCTCTCACTCGGGAGGGGCGCGCGAAGACTAGGTCCATGGGACCTGGCAGGGTGGCGTACGCCAGGCATAACCTGAGCGTAGCCCCCGTGCCCAGCCCCCTCGTGCTACCCTCCCGAGGGAGAGAAGCACGGTGAGGCTAAGCACTGAGCCCGGAGGCTCCCTGAGGTTTCTGCAGCCGAGAGGCCGCCCTCAGTTGTTTATCACCAGCGCGGAGCATGGCGCTTCCATTCTTGCACGGGCGTAGCCGCTCCTCAGCAGTATCGACGGCCAGTGCGGAGCATGGTGCTCGCACTGGTGCGTGGGAGGGGGCTCCCTCTGAGGAGAGCCCCCAGGGCGTGTACACCCTGCCCTGACATGTGGCTTGCATGGCAGGGCTGGAGGAGGTGTGTATGGGCACTCGTGAGCCAGCACGGGACTCATGAGGCCCTACCTCAAGGAGGGTTGCACCTGAATTTGATCGAGAACTCTTGTGTCAGTCCTGCAAGATGGTTAGGCAACCTATGCCGAATGAGTCTCCTGAGGTTATTGCATGAGAAGTCCAGACACCAACGACCCCAAGAGGTGGCGTGACCAGGGCCGGCCTGCCAGACAGATCTCAGCCGTTGGGTTTATCGATGCTGCAGGGACGAACCCGAGCACAGACGCCGTGCCCAGTCTTCTGATGCAAAGGTCCTGAAGAAAAACAGCCGGCGTGCGGCTCCTATGGCGACGAGGCACCAGGTCGTGCGCCCTCACTTATCCACCCGCGATTAGCTCATGCGAGAACAAGGCACCAAGGGCCATGGGAGGTGACGTACACGGGAGCTGGCCCGTGAGCCAGAGCTCAGCCTCTTGGGTTTAGCAACATAGCAGGGACGGACCCGAGCATAACACCGTGCCAATCCTTAATCACGAGGCGGTCGTGGGTGTGCTCGCAAGGGCGCGAGACGTTCTTGGCGACGAAGCGCCGGTCAGGCAGTTGATAATTTCAAGGCAGCTCATAAGGGAAGGTAAACTAGTTCTGATAGACGCAAAAGAGATACATGTCGCAGGGACAGACCCATGTGACTTGGGTATTATGCAGCCCGAGGGGTGCCCCAAACTGAACAAACTAAAAAGATGTGACCTGGCACCGCTGCTGAAGAGATGTCGGGGTAGTAGAAGTTGCACGCTGCTGAAGTCGTCCCTCACGACCGCCTTGGCCCTGAGCCTCTAGAGGCTCCGGGGGCCCGGGGGGCTCCTGAAGATGCGTCTCCATCTCTGCTAGGATCACCTGGTGCCTAGCCTCTCGAACCGCCAGGACGTCCCGCATGCGGTGCTGGAATGCGACAGCCGCGCTCGGCAGGCCGAAGGGCATGCGACGTAGCTGTGAGGGGGACCCTCACATCGGCCGACATGGGACGGCCAGAAGAGCTGCCGAGATGCGGCCCTGTTGAGCCTTGGGATGTCGATGCAGACGCGGAACTCCTTACCCTCTTCAGGGCAATGAGCCGCGCTCAGAGGTGGGTGACGATCGCTCTGCAGGACCCTTGCCTCTTGAATCTCCTCGACTGCCTTGCTCATGAACTCCTAAATGCTTGGCGCCTCACGCCCTGTGCCTTCTCCTGGGAAGCGTGCGCTAAAGCATGCCTCCACATGGTGCCCGAGTGCCTCCCTCGCGGCGTTGGCTAGGTCTGAGGCCCTCCATAGGAGAGCCCCCGATCCCAGCCTGAGAGGGGCGCCGGCGCACCTTCCTATGCGATAGGTAAAGGCGCCCCATCTGGGGACGCGAGGCTCAGCGCAGCGCTGTCGGGTGATGCCTTCTCCTGAGACCCCTGACCTAGCTGCAGCTTCTTCGTCTTGGGGGCAACCTTAGGAGGGAGGAAACCGCCCTCGTCTTCAGGGTTCTCGACTGCTGCAACCTGGTAGGCGCGCTCGAGGGAGCACATCGCGTCCTTTTCCTTGCAGGCGACCGTGATGATGCCGCCGCTCCTTGGCATCTTGAGGATGTTATAGTCGTGGTGCCGCCATGAAATTGGCCAGTGCTGGGTACCCGAGGATGGCGTTGTATGGCTGATGAATGTTGGCGACGTCGAAGTCGATGAGCTCGGTGTGGTACTTGTTACGTTTGTCGAAGGTGACAGGGAGGCGGATCTGCCCTATCGGATGCGTGGAACCGTCAGTCACTCCTGAGAATGGCTCGGTAGGCTAAAGCTGGTGATATGACACTTGGAGCCTGTTGAATGTTTGGACAGAGAGAATATTGAGCCCCGCTCCACCATCAATGTGGGTCTTGGTGAAAACCACGTTGCTGATGACGGGTGAGCGGAGCATTGGGAGCACGCCAACAGTGGCCGCACACTTGAGCTGACCGGAGGAGTTGAAGGTGATGGCGTATTTGGACCACCTGAGTGGGCGAGTTGCCTCGAGCTTGGGGAGCATTGTGCTCACCTCGCGTGCAAACTGCTTGAAGACACGGTGAGAGGCTGGGGCCTGAGAGTCGCCTAGGATGCAGGAGATGGCTCGAGGCAACTGGAAGCCCCTAGCCCCCTCGTCCTTGTGATGATCTTCATTCCTTCTTAGTGGTGGAGGTAGTGGAGGAAGACCGGCGTTACCCTGAGGCCGATCCTCATGAGGCTGATCCCTCCAGGCGCCCTCGTGAGGCTGGCCCTGCCAGCGGTCCTCCCGAGGCTGGTCGCGCCACATCTGGTGATGGTCGTGGCCGTCCCAGCGTCCTCCACCTCGGCCGCCTCCACGACCGTAGCCTCGATCATTGCGCCCGGGGCATCGACCAAGGCGTCCGTCATAGAGGGCCCTGAGCTCCTGGCAGTCATTGTTGTTGTGGCTGTGGACATTGTGGAAGACGCAGAATGGTCGGTTGCTCTTGGATGACTTAGCATGGTCGCAGCCATGCTTTGTCTCTGGCTCGGCTGCAAGCACAGCTGGCCCCTTGTGTTTTAGGTCCTTGGCCTTGGCCTTCTTGTCTTCTGGGTCAGCATCAGGGAGCTTGAGGAGGAAGAGGCGTCCCTCCTCAGCCCTCGCGCACTTGTTTGCCATGTTGAACATCTCCAGGGACGTGCAGAGGTCCTCATGAATGGTGAGCTCCTCCTTCATCTTGATGTCGCGGACACCATCAGTGAACGCTGAGATGATGGCCACGTTCGATACGTTGGGGATCTTGAGGCAAACGTTGTAGAAGCGCTGGACGTACTTTTGCAGGGTCTCCCCTAGCTACTTCTTGATGCGTTGTAGGCTGGTGGGCAGTCGCGAGTGCCCTAGAAGTTGGCTATGAAGCAGTCGACATCTCATCCCAGGAGGAGAGAGATCCCACAGGGAGATTCACGAGCCAGGAGCGCGTGCCATCCTTGCGGGCCATGGGGAACTAGTTCACCATGATCTTCTCGTCGTCGCTAGCCGCCACAATGCTTAGCTCGTAGAGCTATAGGAACTCGGCGGGGTCGGCGGTGCCATCGTAGCATGGGGGCAGATCAGGCTTGAACTTGCCCGGCCAGATGACGTTGCGAAGCTCCGGGGTGAACGCACGACACCCTGCAGTGGTCACGGGAGCCCGTCGAGGAGGTGGAGCTTGGTCTTGGTGCTCGCGCGCCGACACCATCACAGGCGGCACACAGGCTTGACGTGGGGGTGCTGGAAGCACACGTGCATCTTCTTGGGGCCAATGCACCACTTGGCATCTCGCCTCTTCGCGCGCAGGCACCTGGCGCGGCCGGTCGCTCCGTGGTGCCACCCACCTTGGTTCGACGATGGCGCCCTGGGCTGGAGGTGGTGGAGGTGCCCCGTGAGCCACGTCGTCCGCGGCAGGCGGCTGCTGAGGAAGTGAGCGGGACGATGCAGTGGAGTCTGCGGCGGCACTGACGAGGTCAGTGATGCGTTCGGGCCACTCCTTGTAGAAGTCGTCGACTTGGCGGTAGCGAAGGAGCTCCCGCGCCATGAGCAGAGCAGCCTGCATGTTCGTTGAGCCGCGACGCGCATGGGAGGATGAAGCGGCCGGGGTCAGCGACGGAGTGACGGTGCGCTCGTCGCGGTGCACCAAGGGGTGCAGCGATGAAGCTTGTTGCTCGTGGCTAGCAGGGCCTGTGGCAGCATTGGCCGCTAGTGATGGAGGACGACAAGGATAGTCGTCGCCCACCGGAGCCGTCTGAGTGATGCGGGCGCCAATCGCGGCCAGGAACTCAGCGCGAGCCCGACGTGCGTCAGCCATGGAAGTGTCAGAGTAGCAGTGGATCGATCAACGGAAGAGAGGATCCGACGCACCCCTACCTGGCGCGCCAAATGTCGGATTTAGGGTTCCGCAAACCCTTGATAGGTTCGATCTCTGGGGTGCATGCGAATATCTCAACCTATCCAGTCTGCCTAGTCACGATCCTTTAGGCCTAGTGCGTCGAGCTCAAAGGGACAGAGAGACACAGCAGTTTATCCTTGTTCGAGCCACCTTCCGTTGTAATACCCTACTCTAGCATTTTGGTGGATTGCCTGGAGGGGATGAGGATGAACTAGTACAGTGGATGAACTAGCCTCAGGAGGTGAGGTGTACTCGAGCTCAAGAGAGGTGGTGAGGTGGTCGGGTGAGATTTACTCTTTCCCTCTCGATTCGACCTTCTTCCCTCCGACCCCCTTCTATGGTGGTGGCTATGTCCTATTTATAGCGGCCTTGGTCCTCTTCCCAAATTTTGCGGGAAGGGATCCCACAACGGCCAGATTTGAAGGGGGACAAGAAGTACATCATATCCTGACTAAAGTGGTCTTCACCTACAAAAAGCCTCTGGTCGTGACGCTCCGATGGGCTCAGCGGTGACCTCCATCCTGCCTCCCTGGCGGTCTTGTTCTTGTTGCACCATAATGGAAACCTTTGGCTGATTCCTCGAGACTCCGCGCCTGCAGCTTACCTCCTTTGCACCAAAGAGGAAACTGGTACTCTGCGCCCGCTGGCGCCTGCCTGGCCTTGGTCGTCATGGCTCACGTCAGCTGAGCCTCATGAGGTGCACCTTGCATAGAACTCTCTACCCCTCGGGATCTCACCTGAGGAGGCCGATCCCCTTGGAGGTCTTGGCGTCGTCTGCCTCACGAGGGTCATGAGTTTTTGATGCTGAAGCTGGGCCATACCAGGCCGTCGATGCAGCCACACAGTGGGCTGCAGGCAGGCAAGTGTTGGTACCCCCATATCCAGAACACCAACAATAGCCCCCGGGCCCAAGGCGTGCTCGGACTTGGCTTCTAGGCGAAGCCAAAGGGCAAGTGTGGAGCGCCGTGGGCCCTAACTGCCTGCGGCCTTGAACGACACATGGTGATTGATGTCGGCGTTCTGGGAACGGGGGTCCCCACACTTGCCTGCCTGCGGCCTACGGCGTGGCTCAAGTGGTGGCCCAGTACGGCCCATCTTCATCAGCACAAGATTCAAGACCCTCGCGACGGGCCAAGCCTCGCGGGGTAGATGACACGAGGCTTCCTCAGGAAGGACCTCGCAAGGCAGGCTCGCGAGGAGGCGGAGAGATCAAGGCAGGGTACCTCGCGAGGTGCTCATGATGCAAGCCATGACGATCGAGACCAGACGGGCGCCAGGCGGGCGCCAGCCCGCGTAGTGTCCTTGTTTCCTCTTTGGTGCAAAGGGGGCAAGCACAGACGTGGAGTACCGAGGCATCAGGCAAAGGTTGCCATTTCGGTGCAACGAGACCAAGACCAGCGAAGCGGCCAGATGGAGGTCACCATGGAGCCCAAGACGGCGTCATCGCCAGTGCCTTTGGCAGCCGAAGACCAACTTTAGTCAGGATAATTTGTACTATATGTTCCCCTTCAAAATGGTCGTTGTTGGCGCCCTTCCCGCTCGATATTTGGGAAGAGACCCAGGGCCTCTATAAATAGGACTAGCCACCACAGTAGAGGGGGATCCAGATTTTGGGAAGACAGAGAAAGAGAGGTGATCGAACTCACACAAGCAGTTCATTGCACCAGCTCAAGAACACCTCTCGCGAGGCCGTTCTTCCCCTGTACTGTTCATCATCAGCCCCTGAGGCAATCCACCACACCACACACTGGAGTAGGGTATTACACCACAACGGTGGCCCGAACCAGTATAAACCTCGTGTCCCTTGTGTTGTTCATCGTTTTTAGCTTAGATCTCACGTGACGATCGGACGTAGGTCGGTAGGGGAGAGATCTTCGTGCGCACCCCAGAGTTCGAACCTTAAGGGTCTGCCGGAACCCAACATCGGACATTTGGCGCGCCAGGTAGGGGTGCGCCGGAATCCTCTTTCTTCCGTCCTACGTTCCACCGCGCCACCGCCTCCATGTACGGCGACCCGACGGCCAACTCCTACTGCTGGGTGGCTTGGCCTGCCCATGCCGTGCCGCCTGCCTAGGGTGACCTCAACCCCGCATCTCAGGCAGCACGTACCCCACAGAACGCTACAGGGCACGGGCAACGCGGTCAGGCGTCCCCTGCCCTCACTCCATGGCAGGTATGATCAACAGCGAGGGTCTCAAGCCACGCTGCGGCCACGGCGCCGCACTCTCGACGGGAGCAGGTAAACATGAAGGCCGCGCTCACGGTGGCGCGAGAGCTGCTTCGGTGCAGACTGCAAGAAAGCGGCCGCGACGTGCTGCTGGAATGCATCGCCGAGCTCCTGGACGCCGCTGCGTCGAGGGCTCCCCCGTTCTACTTCCAGCTTCCACCCCAGGCCCCGGGAGGATCACGAGGCGGGCCGATCTGCGCCCACGCGCCTCCGAGTGCACCTCAAGGCTTCATCAACACTGGCCTGGCCATCAGCGCTGAGAAGCAAGCTGCGCCGGCGCCGCCCCTGGTAAGCGGGGGCATGCGCATCGCCTCCTTCGGTCCCAGCAGGCCACCACCTTACCGTCCCCATGTCGGAGCTTCAAGTCGAACTGCATGGCGTGTGGAGCACCACGGCGGGGCCTTTGGGGTGGAGACCCCGGAGGCCCATGTGCCCCACATGGTGGATCGAGGGTATGCGCTAGAGGAAGACCACGGCTCATTCCTCCGGTCAGGCTGGGAGGAAGAGGCGCCAGAAGCTGAGCTCTTTCAGGAACCTCATCGGAGCCTCGACAACTACCGGGTACCGCTAATTCCTCAGGAGCAAGCTTATGCTAACCATGGATCGCAGGAGGTTCAGGTCATCGCAGCGGATAGCTGCCTCAGTGCGGCGATCTCCTTCCCCTCAGGAGGAGGGCACTGGGGGCAGCATGAGAGGGGTCGGGAGCTAGGCTCCTCCCCACGGCGTGCGGAGCAAGGTGTTCTTCGAACGTAGGCCCTCTGCCGGGGAGGTGCCCCAGGGCCTGCCCCCGGCAGAGGACCCGTGGTCGTCGGGGGAACCGCTGGCTTCCCCTTTTCCCCATTGGCATCGTCCTCATTTTCGGTCGCGGTCGGTGGGGTCAAGGGTGGCGCAAGGCGGGGCCCTCATTTGGCGATCTGAAGCAAGGCCAGTACCTGTGAAGAAGGCCCAGTGCCTGTGAAGCTCGCCGCCCATGACACTCTCACGTAATAATGAGTTGGGGATGTACACGCCCCAGAGTCTCCGGAAAGACGCCCTCGGGCCTCGGGGGCTCCTGCCCACGCCTAGTGGAAGCACTTAGCTCCGCGCTGGTGAGAAGACGTCGAAGACTAGACTAGGTGCCGGACGCGGCCTTTTGCTTTTTGCTTCATTTCGTGCGAACAAGATCTCTCATTTCGGATCTAAGTTGAAGTTGAATCTGTGTTTGCGTATGCGGGAAGGGGTGTGTGTCTTATTCGTGTGCTTTCTCATGCTTCGATTTTTGTTCAAGTTGGAATTTACCCTAGCTGCCTCCCCCTCGCGGGCCCCTCGCGAGTGGGGCGGGGCCCAGCATGTGCACCCGCCGTCCCGCGGTCGGCGTCTGCTCCAGCCAGGCTCTTGTCGCGTCATAAAATGGGACCCTCATGAGGCCCACGGATGAATACCACGAGCCCACTTTGGGCTCGCCAAGACAAAGGTAAAACCACGACAACCCACTCATCATAAGAATCATGTCATCGTACAGGTGCCCATCCAGCGACGATCCCAACAACACGTAGGCAACAATTTTCTTACATGAGGGGCTTCCCCTCCCAAAAATGCTCTCACAACCTTTAGGGTCACACCCGAGTCTCTTCCTACGCAGGGCAAGCAGCGGGGGAAGCGCGGGATCAATCGGACAAATCGCTCGCCGCATCCCCCAAGGCGTCCCCGGAGGCGTCGCTAGCACCATCGTCGTCGCCACCAGCCCCTTCATCGCTGTTGTTGGCACCGCCTCCACCACCATTCACTATGTCGCCTGCATCGGCAGCAACGATCACCCTATCGTCATTGGAGGTGAAGACCCGGACGAGCGCATCCATGTTGTCCTCCACCCACCGTGCTAGGTCACCTCGGACGACCTCAGGCACCGCGGCGATGGCGGCATCAAAGTCGAAGAGGGGATTGAGGTTCTGAAGATGGCTGAAGACGCGAGAGAATGCCCGCGCGAGCAGGCCGCGACTCCGTTCCTCCACCAGCTAGCAAGAACTCTCAGAGTGGTTCTCCGGATGCGTCACCACGTCAGTGAAGAACTAAAGGTTGCCGGCATAGTTGGTCACATGCGGCTCCCCGGTGGCAGCCTCGCAGATGTTGCCCAAGGCCGTGTTAGCCCTTTCCCTGAGAGTTCGGAGCATGGGGCCGTGCATGTGTTCCAACGTCTGCCGCTGGCGGATCTCGTTCGCATTCCGCTCTGTGACGGACTCGGCATCATCAACCCGCCGATGAAGAAGGAGCAGTTCAGCGCGGGAGGAGGCCAAATCAGCATGCACCGAGCCTAGCACGACAGCGGTGGCCTCAGCCCGCTGTGTGGCTTCAGTCAACCTGGTCCTGAGGGCAGCAGTCCTGCCCGCGGCTTCAGTCCTGATCAACTACAGCCGCTCTTCGTACTCGCGCTCAAGGCCAGCGCGAGCCTCCGTCACGCTACGGTCGATCTCCTCCTGGATCTGGGCCTCCCGCGCGCTAACGCCGTCCTCCGCCTGGGCGACCTGGGGCTCCCTCGTCTCCAACCGCTCCTGGTCGAGGTTACGCTCGGCAGTCTCCAACGTCAGCGTTTCCTCGCGCCTCCGGAGATCCTCCTCTTCGGCACGCCCACCCTTCAGCAGTGCAATGGCGGCTCGGCGCAGCTCCACCTGCTGCTCCAGGGAGTTGCACCAGTCTTGGAGCTTCCACGCGCGCTCCTCCACAGCTTCGTGTCGCTTATCTGCCTCCTGGGCTTCCTCAAGGGCCCGGGAACAGGCCTCCCGAGAGGCCGCCAGGGATGCCTCGGCCTTGGCGTTTTCAAGGTCAAGCTGGTGGCACGCAAGAGCAACGACCACCTTCAGCTTGCGCCGCTCCTCTACCAGCATCAAGCCTTCAACTTCTAGATGCACGTCTTCAGCCGCCAGCTCTGCGCCGAGCTGGCTCACTGCATCTGCTGCCCTCTAGAGGAACTCTTGGTGAATAGTGCTACGCTCCTGCACGCGCCCACGCACGTCGTCAACACCATCCTCCTCCGTCGACGCTGGCGGAGGGCCTTGGAGTGGTTCTCCCCCTCTCGATAGGGGGCTGGGGGCTGGCGCCACTGTGATCACCGGGAGGGCCCTGCAAGGGACCCGGCCAGGCATCAACCCACCTCCCGCTGAGGACCCGAAGACCGACTTCAGCCACTCGCCGCCTATGATCAATGAAGGAGCTCTGGGCAAGCTAGATGTGCCCAGGGAGAGCTCACGAGGGAAGAGCGGCGCGACGACAGGATCAAGGCATGCCGTAGGACGACCTGCTTCTCCAGCCAAGCTTGCACCAAGGGCGGCGCGCGGACTCAAGGCAGTTAAGGTTGGTGACGGAAGAGGAGCCTGAGGGAGCGGCTCCTCAGCTGGCTCCGCGGGCTCGTCGGAGGGAATCCTGAAAGGCCACGGTCAGCAAAAAGAGAGGCAGACAAGGAACCATAAGAAGAAGAGACTTACTCGTCCATGGCGAAGTACTTCCTATGCTTCAATGGGCGGTGCGGGCGATCATCACCACCGGAAGCCTCCTTCCTCTTCCGAAGGGCCTTGAAATCTATGCGGAACTGGCCCAAGCTCGCCACGTGAGGGCCGGCGCGCGGCATAGGAGCCGAAGCATCAGGCCGGCCTGCATCAGGGGTACCGGCCTGAGGGGAGCGATCAGACACCACCTCTTGGTGGCCTGCCAGGGCCTCGGGGGCTTCAGCCTCGGGAGCGGCAGGCCGCGTTCCCTTGTCAGCCACCACCTCGCAAGGAGTACCATCAGCTCCGGAGGATGGTGCCTCGGGAGCCCCACGCGACATAAGCACCTCGACATCAGGCCCCTCGGCTCCCACCAATCCTTGCCTCCCTGCAACGACTCCTGAGGCGAGGTCGGCACGGGCAGCCGGGGGAAGGACCACGACAACCGGATTCTCGCGAGGTCCCACAAGATTGGCAGGGTGCAGCCCCCATTCGTCGAAATGGGGCATCTGCCTCGCGAAGTCGAGCCTGTTTTTGCAAAGATACAATAGGGCGCCCCCATGGCCAGCGTTGCCAGAAGAGGGGTCACCATTCAGGACCTGCAACACCTTCTTCAGCGTCTCGGGCACGAGATCCCCTTCCTGGAGCCTCATACGGTCCTGGCGACCGGTGTAAGCCCACATTGGGCGGGAATGGCGCTGGAGGGGAGCGATGCAGCGTCGGTGGAACTCCTTCACCACCTTGGGCACCGTCACTCCGAGCTTCCTCAACCTCTCGAAGTGATGCCAGGTGAAGGCAAGTTGGGAGCTTGTGAGTTCTTTGTGATCCCAACCAGGATTGGGAATAGCAGGCAGCGTCGGGTGTGCGAGCAGGGGGCTGGGTACCCCAACATCCACATACAGCCACCGCTCCCGGAACCCGCTTGCGGAAGGTGGGAGGCTGAAATCGATCCCCGAGGCAGCCGTCTCCGGCACGGCCTGGAAGCTCACGCACCCCGAACACCGGGAAGGTTCAGACAAGCGCAGCGAGAAGAAGTAGCACAAAAGGGCAACGGAAGGAGGAATCCCCACCATGGCCTCGCAGACGAAGGCGAAGACAGCAAGCAGAGCAATGGATTGGGGGCCAAGATGCATCATGTGGATCTGGTAATGGGAAAGCACCGCATTGAATAAGGTGGAAAAGGGGGGGAACCAGGCCTGCCCACAAGGTGTCGGCGAAGAATCAGACCTCCATGACAACCCTGTCGAAGGAGGCGTGGGACGCGGGCCAGACCGTCATCTTCCCGCACTCATTGAAGCTGGAGGCAAGGGCGGAGCAGACTTTCTCCAGGGCCTCCAGGTTGAGTATGAGCGATTTGTCGATGGTGGGAGCAGCCGCCGGGGGCGTGCTGGTGGAAGGCGCAGGTTTCTTCCCCTTATCCTTTTTCGTCGGCGCCATGGCAATGGGACGGGGGAGGAGCTCGAGATGGATTGGAGGCGGAAGCAGAGGCTCGAGGAGGAAAGAGGAACAAGAAGTGCACGGACTGCGAAGGTAGGATAACTGTGTACAAATCTCATGACCGCCTAGCCAGGCGCATAATGAGGGAGCGTGGGGAAGTGGAGACGCCCACGTCTAATCAACCCCCACGCGATGCCCAAAGCTGCAGGCTGATGGGGCCCACGGCGCTCCGCACATGCCTCTTCGCTTCTCCGCTAAGCCAAGTCCGAGCGCGCCTTGGGCCCGGGGGCTACTGTTGGCGTACTGGGAACGGGGGTCCCCAGACTTGCCTGCCTGTGGCCTGCGGCATGGCTCAAGTGGTGGCCCAGTACGGCCCATCTTCATTAGCACAAGATTCAAGACCCTCGCGAGGGGCCAAGCCTCGCGGGGCGGACGACACGAGGCTTCCTCAGGAACGACCTCGCCAGGCTGGCTCGCGAGGAGGCGGAGAGATCAAGGCAGGGTACCTCGCGATGTGCTCGTGATGCAAGCCATGAAGATCGAGACCAGGCAGGCGCCAGGCGGGCGCCGGCTCGCGTAGTGTATTTGTTTCCTCTTTGGTGCAAAGGGGGCAAGCACAGACGTGGAGTACCGAGGCATCAGGCAAAGGTTGCCATTTCGGTGCAACGAGACCAAGACCAGCGGAGCGGCAGGATGGAGGTCACCATGGAGCCCAAGACGACGTCATCGCCAGTGCCTTTGGCAGCCGAAGACCAACTTTAGTCAGGATAACTTGTACTATATGTTTCCCTTCAAAATGGCCGTTGTTGGCGCCCTTCCCGCTCGATATTTGGGAAGAGGCCCAAGGCCTCTATAAATAGGACTAGCCACCACAGTAGAGGGGAATCTAGATTTTGGGAAGACAGAGAGAGAGAGGCGATCGAACTCACACAAGCAGTTCATCGCACCAGGTCAAGAACACCTCTCACGAGGCCGTTCTTCCCCTGTAATGTTCATCATCAGCCCCTGAGGCAATCCACCACACCACACACTGGAGTAGGGTATTACACCACAACGGTGGCCCGAACCAGTATAAACCTCGTGTCCCTTGTGTTGTTCATCGTTTTTAGCTTAGATCTCACGGGACGATCAGACGTAGGTCGGTAGGGGAGAGATCTTCGTGCACACCCCAGAGTTCGAACCTTAAGGGTGTGCCGGAACCAAACATCCGACAATTGATGGGACATGGGCGTCTCCACTTCCCCATGCTGCCTCGGCAACCATTTCCATCTGACAAAAGGGGTTGCCACCTACCGCGGAGCCTTCATTGCCTTTCCTTCGTCTTGCTCCAGATCCCCTTCTCCCAACGCCGAAGAAATCCTATGGATCTACCGGTCCTCCCCACCAACCTTTTGCCCGATGGCCGCCGAGAAAGCCAAGGCTCCAACCCTGGCTGCCAGCACCGCCCGGTTCGAGCCGGCGCTGGTCACGCCATCCGCCGTTGAGGAGAAGCTCCAGACTGCGCTTCTCCTGCTGGCGAGCGATGATAGCCAATGGGGGAAGACAGTGCTCCGGGTCACCTCCACCGTGCGGAGCCCGCGAACAATACCTTTTATCCCTTCTTCCTGCACAGCATCTATTCGGGGCTGATTCCTCCCTTCTCCCACTTCTTCTATGTCGTTCTCTAGCATGATGGCCTTCATGCGCTCCACATCCATCCCACCTCTGTCCTCCTCTTGTCCATCATCGCCTTCTACTATGAGGCGTTCGTGGGAGTGATGCTTCCATCACCATGCTCCGCCACTTCTTCTACCTCCGCTTGACCGGCCACCAGCCTGTAGGGTGTGTTGGTTTCGTTGCGGCTCATGGCGGCAACGCGATCTGCCGCGCCGGGAAGAAGGTAGAGGACTTCTAGAACAAGTGGGTTCTTATGGATGCCAAGTGCTCCCACGACCAGCTAGAGGTGCCGACCGAGCTCCCGGCCTCCGAGAAGGGGTGGTTTTCCGAGAAGATCACTGACCCCCAGTTGAGGCCGTTGATGAGGAAGATGGAGGCCGACCTGAAGGCCGAGAAGCTGACGGGGGCCATGATCCTGAAGGAGTTCCTAACGCCACGCCTGGCGCCGCTCTAGGATCGCTCCCGCCCCCTGTGGAAGCTTGGGGGTGTGGACGACAAGATCCGGCTGCTCCGGGACGGCCTTCCTGAGGAGGAGCTGAGCAAGGTGTTGCTTTCCTTGTCTGGGAAGGACCCGAGCGGCCCTCCAAATGATTGCCTCCCACTGTACCGCCGAGAGGACAGGGAGAAGATCGCCGCCGCCATGCCTGTCTTCAACGAGCTCTGTCTCGTGCCGACGGGGCCTCCCCCGCCAGCTGCCTCCTTGGTGAACCTGTCCTCCGGCGACCATTCCTCTGAAGCCACCGAGGAGAAGGAGGGGCGGGGGAATCTTCTACCCCGAGGCAAGGGGACATCCTCCGCAACTTCTCCGATGACGGTGACGAGGGCGCACATCCGGTCATGGAGCTGGCTCGCCCTGCCAGGGTCACCACGAGATCTAGGGTGGCCTCCTCGAAGCAGCTGAAGTGAGCAACCAGGAAGAGGGGCAGGACTGCACTGATCCCCCCAGGCAGCACTCCTCCTTCGCCATCACCATCCCGCATGGCGCCGACTGCGTGCTCTCCTAATTCCTAGAGCGTGGCTCCAGCTGCACTGGTGAAGCCCCCGCTGATGAGCCTGAAGAGGAGCTATGTCGCCTCAGACCAGTAAGTGTTCTTTCCTAGCCTCGCTCTTGAATCTCGATGTGATGCTTAGTGTCTTCGTTCGATGTTAGGCCGCAGTCGTTGGTGAAGAAGAAGAAGGAGAGCGCTAAGGTCACTGTGGTTGAACATGTCGTGGCGGCTGCCGCAGCTTTGGCACAAAGGGGTGCCACGGCTCTTGTGGCTCCAGCAAGGGTGGCGTTTCTCAGAGCTCGGAGACCCAGCCTCGGGGGGAGCTGGCGTTCGCAGCAAGGCTGACCCGGGCGACACCCGTCCCCGCCGCGACCGCCGAGGTTGCAAGGCCTCCGGAGCCCCCTGTCCTTCCTGCTACTGCAGCTTCACCTGTCTTGGCGCCGAGAGAATCTCTTTTTCCGCCCACCATGCTGCTGGGCCATGGTGCTCCAGCCACCTCCGGAGCCCTGGAAGAGGCCCGAACCATGCTAGACCATCTCCAAGGTGATCTTCAAGGCCCGGACCGTCGTGCAGCGTTGGGGCTCCTGGGCTGATCTCAGGGTGGCTCCAGGCCAACGCATCTGTCCGGGCGGCCCAGGGTTCTGCGGAGGAGGCCCAAAAGGTGGCCGGAGTAGCCGCTGCCGAGCGTGACTTGGCACAGAAGGAGGACAAGGACGCCCAGGAGCGGTGCCGCGTAGTGGAGGCCGAGCTGAAGACCCTCCAGGATTGGCAGGCCGCCCAGGCCAGCCAGCTCCAGGAGCGAGAGGAGAAGCTGAAGGCCCAGGAGGTTGCCATCATCAATCGTGGTGCTGAGCTGAAGCAGGCAGCCCTAGAGTAGGCCACGGAGCACGATCGCCTGAAGAGGTTGAAGGAGGAAGCGGAAGCGGCCCAGGCATCCCTACCGAGGCCAAGGAGGCGGCCGCCATGGAGCACATCACCCTCGTCTCCCTCGAGGTGATGTTTCATAAGGCTCGGCAGGTAATCTTTGGGAGCGATCCCTTGGGGACAGTGGTGACCCTGAAGGAGAGCCCTGCCGCCCTGCTTCCTGGGGTCGTCAAGGCACTTGAGGATGTCGTCGACGGGTTTGGCTACATGATGGAAGGTGAGGCTCGCCTACTCTCCTCCTCAGCCTTGATGTGCGCCTTTAGCCATCTCTATCTGCGGGATGCCAGCTTTGACTTTGCCACCTTCCTCGAGCCCGTGGACCCCGACTCGTGCAACGCTGTTGCTGACACCGTGAAGGGTTTGGTGGAGGCCCTGCTGGTCAACTTCCTCGTCATTGGCCCTGCGGCTGGGGCCGAGGGCAAGGGCAACGGCGAAGTTGTCGACGATGGGGCTCCACAGGTGGGCGACGGCGGTGGCCAAGGCTGAAGAGGTGGCATGGTGGTGGTGCTCCTTCCTGTTTTTATTCTGCAACATGTATCCTACCTCGTGGAGGCGTTAAGACTGAGATGATGGCCTCGTCCGACACCTTGGGGATCTTGAGGCGAACGTTGTTGAAACGTTGGATGTACTTCTGCAGGGTCTCCCCTGGCTGCTGCTTGATGCGTCGTAGGTCACCCGCGGCCAGTGGGCGGCCGCGAGTGCCCTGGAAGTTGGCGATGAAGCGGTCGTGCATCTCATCCCAGGAGGAGACAGATCCCACGGGGAGATTCAGGAGCCAGGAGCGCGCTCCATCCTTGAGGGCCATGGGGAACCAGTTCGCCATGATCTTCTCGTCGATGTTGGCCGCCTCGATGCTCAGCTCGTAGAGCTGGAGGAACTCGGCGGAGTCGGCGGTGCCGTCGTAGCATGGGGGTAGATCAGGCTTGAACTTGCCCGGCCAGATGACGTTGCGAAGCTCCGAGGTGAATGCGCGGCACCCTGCAGTGGTCACGGGAGCCCGTCGACGAGGTGGAGCTTGGTCTTGGTGCTCGCGCGCCGCCACCATCACAGGCGGCACACGGTCTTGACGTGGGTGTGCTGGAAGCACACATGCATCTTCTTGGGGCCGCTGCACCACTTGGCAGCTCGCATCTTCATGGCGCCTGGCACGGTGGATCACGCCGTGGTGCCACCCGCCTTGGTTCGACGATGGCGCCCTGGGATGGAGGTGGTGGAGGTGCCCCATGAGCCAGTTGCCCGCGGCAGGCGGCTGCTGAGGCAGCGAGCAGGCCAGCGTAGTGGAGTCTCCGGCGGTGCTGATGAGCTCGGCGATGCGCTTGAGCCACTCCTCGTAGAAGTCGTCGACTGGGCAGTAGAGAAGGAGCTCTCACGCCATGAGCAAAGCAGCCTACGCCTTCGCCGGGCCGTGACGCACATGGGAGGATGAAGCGGCCGGGGTCAGCGACGGACTGGCGGTGCGCCCGTCGCAGCGCACCGAGGGGTGTAGCGATGAAGCTTGCTGCTTGTGGCGAGCAGGGCCCCTCGCGGCGTTTACTGCTGGTGATGGAGGATGACGAGGACAGCCATCGCCCGCCGGAGCCGTCTGAGCGACACGGGCGGCAACCGTGGCCCGGTGCTCAGCGCGAGCCCGACGTGCGTCAGCCATGGAAGTGTCAGAGTAGCGGTGGATTGACCGACGGAAGAGAGGATCCGACACACCCCTACTTGGCGCGCCAAATGTCGGATTTCGAGTTTCGCAAATCCTTGATAGGTTCAAACTCTGGGGTGCGTGTGGAGATCTCAACCTACCCAGCCTACCTACTTGCGATCCTTTAGGCCTAGCATGTCGAGCTCAAAGGGACAGAGAGACACATCAGTTTATCCTGGTTTGGGCCACCTTGCGGTGTAATACCCTACTCCAGCGTTTGGTGGATTGCCTCGAGGGGCTGAGGATGAACTAGTACAGTGGATGAACTAGCCTTAGGAGGTGAGGTGTACTTGAGCTCAAGAGAGCTGGTGAGGTAGTCGGGTAAGAATGGACTCGATCCCTCTTCTACTCTTTCCCTCTTGATTCGACCTTCTTCCCTCCGACCCCCTTCTATGGTGGTGGCTAAGTCCTATTTATAGCGGCCTTGGTCCTCTTCCCAAATGTTGGCGGGAAGGGATCCCACAATGGCCAGATTTGAAGGGGACAAGTAGTACATCCTATCCTGACTAAAGTGGTCTTCGCCTGCGAAAAGCCTCTGGTCGTGACGCTGTGGTGGGCTCGGCGATGACCTCCGTCCTGGCGGTCTTGGTCTTGTTGCACCAGAATGGAAACCTTTGGCTGATTCCTTGGGACTCCCCGCGTGCAACTTGCCTCCTTTGCACCAAAGAGGAAACTGGTACTCTGCGCCTGCTGGCGCCCGCCTGGCCTTGGTCGTCATGGCTTACGTCAGCTGAGCCTCGTGAGGTGCACCTTGCATAGAACTATCCGCCCCTTGGGAGCCAGCCTGAGGAGGCCTATCCCCTTGGAGGTCCTGGCATCGTCCGCCTCACAAGGCTTGGCCCCTCGCGAGGGTCTTGAGTTGTTGATGCTGAAGCTGGGCCGTACCAGGCCGTCTATGGAGCCACGCAGTGGGCTGCAGGCAGGCAAGTCTGGGTACCCCTGTATCCAGAATGCTGACACTCGCATTGTGGAAAACTAAACCAAGGAACCTGTTCAAGAGGGAACTACCGCTGCAGCACCAGATCGTTTCTCCGGTAACACACCGAAATCCGTTATTTCAGAAAGTTTATCCAATAGTCTGCAAATACCTTTTATTACGCTAGTCAAATGTTCAAGCTTGTAAATAAACCTCTTTCTATTTATGTCCAAATTAAAAAATACATCTAACACTAGTTAGGTTGTTCCTAACAGGACAAATACATGGCTAATTATGTACAAAAAATTTTAGTGTCATCATAAACAATCATGGACCAAACCAATCTTTGTGGATACTATGTTTGCAGACACATGATCTTAATCTGCAAATCTGCTGATAGTTGTGAAGATGTTTGCGAATTAGTACCAGTAAGTCTATCTTTATTAATATCTTCTACTCCACTCATATGGCACATTCTGATCTTAAAAATGTTGCAGATCATCTTAGAACCAAGGACCCCTGAACCGCTCCCCGTTGGTGAATTGATGATGATTCAGAGATTTATCGGCGACTTCTTCCTGAATCAGTACATCAATCCCACTGGTGAAAGAAGATTTCAGCATGCCTTCTCTCGAAACATTGAGTAAGAGTTAGCCGCTAAACATATATGAATGGATCCATTGTTTTCCATCAGATGATGTCTCCGGATTTGGTACACTATGATTAATTATGCAATGCATATATGTGTCGACAAATCATTGGAATTTAGCTACCATTTGTTCAATTGTAATTGTTGCGAAATCGTATGAATGTTCTTCCTGTGGACACTATTTGTTCAATTGAATATTGTGGCGAATTTTCTTTTTCAATGCCGAATCAAATGGGATATTTTTATTTTAACCTGGCAATTGCTCCACACACGGTTCAACTAAATGAGTGTGTGCGATCCACATCGGAAAGCATACGTCAATCATAGCGAAACCGTCGGTGATACACAACAGATCGCAAACGATTTGCAACACTATTACGTGTGTGTAGGGACTCCGGAACCGTTTGTGATATCACATTATTGCACATGAGAGCTCGGAGCAAACCGTGCCCAATGTAAAATACTGTCACATCCCTAGCTTCTGGTTTGCTCTGAGCTAGCTAGTCATGTGTTGCATCATGTTTAAATTTTAGTTAAACCTGAAATGGGGATTGTTTAAACCCTAGCACCAAATGAATTCAAATAGGCTCAAATAAAATCATTTTCAATAAACCCAAAATGCCTTTGAAAATGTTCATGATTTCTGATAAAGGTGAAAACCTCTGCCAAAAATGATGAACATATTTATAGGTCATTTCTGGATTTTTGAATTAACTCATATTGTATTTGAATTGGGGCATTTAAATCTTATAAATATTTTAAATGCTCTAATAATTGTGAAACTAGTTGAGGGCTGTTGGAAATAATTTCAACAGTGCCACAAATATTTTCAGGATTTTCAATAATGCTCCGGCATTTTTAATGAAGCCAAAACAATTGCAGAAAATAGAAAATGGAATTAAACGAGAGTGAGAAAAACTAACTTGCGCTTACCTACAGCCCATCCGGCGCCTCAGCTGGCCCAGCATTGTGTGGCCCACTGGCCCACAGTGCCAGTCACTCTCCTCCTTGCGCCAGAAGGACGCCGGCGTGTCGCCCGCGCGCGCACTCTCGGCCACCTCCTGCTTCCACCTCCTCCTGCCTCCCTGCCCGCTTCTCGACCCCCTGGAGATGCCACGCAGCCCCCCTGGCCCCCTCTCAGTCTCTCCCAAACGCTCTCCCCCTCCTCTTCTCTCTCCCTGCACGCGCCCGAGCAGAGCTAGTCGTCGCCAACGCCGTTTGCCATAGCCACCGTGCTCCCCTCGCCTCGCCGACGTGCCAAGACGCTCCGCCTCGACCCCCTCTTCCTCCCCACCGAGACATGCCCTGCCGGAAGCCCTGCAATGCCATCCTCGACGCCATCTTCGTCCTCTGCACCGACGACCGCCGTTGCTCAATTCGCCGCCCACAGAGCATCCCCGGCCTTGCCCTCGCGCTCGTTGGACTCGCGGTGAGCCGCTGAACCGTTCACCTCTTCTTCCCATGCCGTTTGGCCGCTCTAGCCGTTGTTTCCGCCGGACCCGAGAGCTCACCGCCGCCCAGTCATGTCGCCGCCGTGGCCACCGTCACCTATAGCCGCAATCGAGCACTTCACCACACTCACCGTGTCCCCAGGAGCCCGCAGCACCGCTCCGCACCTCCTGCCGTGCCTCCTAGCGATGACCCCGAGCTCGCCCGAGCTCCGGCAGCCGCCAACGTCGTCGCCGGCGTCTTTTCCGACCACCCCGAGCCCAAACACCACCACCACTCGACGCGGCAGCCCCCCAGCTTCACGTAGATGCTTCCCGCGCGCCAAGTAGGGCCCTGCAACGAAATCCCGACTCCCTCCGCCGCGGATTTGGTCGCCGGTGGCTGACGTGGCACCATTAGTTTAGGTGCTAATTATGTTTAATTATTACCTCTGTCAATGACATGTGGGTCCCCGAGGATAATTTGGTTAGTCTAATTTTCTGTTAAGATTAGTACTAATCTGGGTGGACCCCACGTGTCAGCTTTGACTTTGGTCAAGTCAACGTTGACCAGTCCCACCTGCCATACACCCAAACCAGGCTGAGACACTGACGTATGGGTCCCACGGGTCAGGTTTGACCTGGCCGACCCAGATGACCTGCTGACATCACACCTATGTCATGCTGACGCAGTAACTTATTTTCTGGATTTATTCTTATATAGGAAATTCCAGAAAATGTTGCAAACTTCTAAAAATCATAGTAATTCAACCGTAACTCCAAATGAAATAATTTTTATATGAAAAATGATCAGAAAAATCCAATCTATCCATCTGTATCATTTTCATGCATGTTAGAACAACTTATAGCTGCTGTTTAGCACAAGTCATATAAATGGCATATGAATATCCACATATGGAGTTTGAATTTGAACTTAGGGTTCAAACCAACTCCATTTAACTTGCTGCTAGTTGCATTAGTTCAAACCACATCATATTGCCATGTCATGATCATGCATCATATTGTGCATTGCATTGATTGTGTTCTTCCTTGTTTGTCGGTGTTTGTCCCCTCTCGATAGACGTGACTCCTATGATGAGATCGATGACACCAATGAAGAACTATATTATCTTCAGAAGTGCTAGGCAAGCAAAACCCCCTTGTTCATTCCGATAAAATCCCACTCTCTCGCTCCTGCTCTCTTTTACTGCATTAGGACAAGAACGATTCATCTGTTACTTGCTGCGGTAGCTGAACCCCTTTATCCTCTACATGACCTGTCATTGCCATAGTAAATAGATGAAACCCACTAGCATGAGTAGGAGTTGTTTGAGCCCTGATGTGCCTACTCATTCATGCTTGTTTCTCATGCCTGCTACTGCTTAGAGTTGAGTGAGGTCTGATTCATCGGGGATGAATTGGAATGTGGTGAACATGTCCTACTGTTGAGAGCTAAGTGTGTGAACGCGATTTGGTAAAGGTAGCGGTGAGAGGCCATGTAGGAGTACATCGTGGGTTGTCTCATTGCAGCCGTCCTCAGGAACTGAGTTCTGTGTTTGTGATCCATGAACAGCTACTACCACACATTGGGATCCTTAATTGACTCTCTCGACTTATTAATCAACTCGATCTCTGTCCAGGAGTTGCAACTAGTTTCTGGTGTTTGTAGGTAGTGTTAGTAGTCTACCAAGTGGCACCCAGTACAGGTGGGCTTGGGATAGACTAGGCACAGTGGCACGGTGTACCAAGTGGCACCCGGATGGTGGGCTTGGGAACCCTGCTCACATCATTTGAGGCCGTGAGCGACACCCCAGCCGGATCTCCTTGCGGATGGAACCCGAATAGGCGATAAACCTGGACGAGAGACTTGTGTGGTTAGTCAGGTCGTGGCCGACACCCTCGCTGGGCTTCCGCTTGAAGGTTGCCGAGTATATGTCGTGTAAACGGCGGTAAGTGGTGAGAGCGTGTGTGAAGAAGTACACCCCTGTAGGGTTAACATTATCTATTCGAATAGCCGTGTCCGCGGTAAAGGACTTCTGGGTTGCCTGTACAGTTCATAGACAAGTGAAAGTGGATACTCTAAAATGCGCAAGATAAGTGTGAGTGCTATGGATGGCGTTCTCGTAGGGAGACGGGAGCGGATCCATAGTGGTGTATTGATATGGTGAATATGTGGACTCGTGTGCGCCACCTCAAAAGAGTTACTTGCAGTCGTAGTTCAGGATAGCCACCGAGTTAAAGCTGGCTTGCTGTAGTTAAACCCCACCATCCCCTTGTTGATAATGATGCATATGTAGTTAGATCTGATGTAAGTCTTGCTGCGTACATTTGTACTCACGTTGCTTAATTTATGTTTTTGCAGAGAGACTTCAGTCTCGCTTGTAGTACCGCGTGGACTTCGACGTTTAGCTTGTTACCTCAGCTACGATCTTGTGCCCTCGGCAGGATTGGTAGATAGTCAGGCTTCTCAGCCTTTTTCTTTTGTAGATGTATGTACTCAGACATGTTAAGCTTCCGCTTGTGCTTGACTTGTTTGCTCTGAATGTTGGGTCATGAGACCCATGATTGTAATATCTCGCTCCTCGGAGCCTATTGAATAAAATACTTGAGTTGTAGAGTCATGTTGTGATGCCATGTTGTATTTGCACATATCGAGCATATTGTGTGTATGTTATTGAAATGCTTGGTATGTGTGGGATCTGACTATCTAGATGTTTATCCTTAGTAGCCTCTCTTACCGGGAAATGTCTCCTAGTGTTTCCGCTGAGCCATGGTAGCTTGCTACTGCTCCGGAACACTTAGGCTGGCCGGCATGTGTCCTTCTTCATTCCTGTGTCTGTCCCCTCGGGGAAATGTCACGCGATGAATTCCGGACTCCTGTTAGCCCGCTATAGCCCGGTTCACCGGAGTCCTGCTAGCCCAGTGCTACAGCCTGGATTCACTCACTGATGACCGAGACGTTCGTTGCTGGGTCATGTATGCCTGTCCCTGTAAGTTAGTGCCACTGTGGGTTCACGACTAGCCATGTCAGCCCGGGTTCTTGTCATATGGATGCTAGCGGCACTATCATATACGTGAGCCAAAAGGCGCAAACGGTCCCGGGCCAGGTAAGGTGGCACCCGTGGGAATACCGTGCGTGAGGCCGCAATGTGATATGATGTGTTACATGCTCGATCGGTGTGACTTAGGATCGGGGTCCTGACAACTTTGGTATCAGAGCTTGACTGCCTGTAGGATTACCAAGCCAAACTGGTCGAAGTTGAGTCTAGAAATGCTTTAGTTATATGTAGGGGAATTGATTGTGCTTGGGAACATAAGGCTCTTTTTACTCCTCATACCTTGTGCCCTTCTGATCCGAGTCATCTTATCTTTCTACGGGGTTAAGGAACTAGGCTTCTCATCTTTCTATTAGGATCACGTGTTACTAATCCGTAGACTTGTAAGATTGTTGGATTTAAGCCCCAGTTCAGTTTCTATTACCCCTATGTGTTCATAGTTGGTCTCGGAACCTTGTTATTGTGCTTCTGAGTGGTTATGCCACCATTTTTGCGTGATGTCTCAGAATCTCTTTTTGAGCATTTACAGTCGTTATGCTGTCCGAGTCATCCCAGGTTTCTAAATAGTGTGATGCATTTGCAAATCCCTTCTTACCGTTCCGATGTTCCTTTGGCCAGATTAACCACACCAACTAGTGTGTTGAGGTACTTCATTGCCTCGACATATATGTTGGAGTTATTATTATGACCCTAGGTGTCTTAGAGGATCATCTAGTAATTTAGCCATGCTTTGTGTTCCCAGTGTGATGATTCTGGCCATCATTCTCGAAAGCATCCCGTGATGCCACTTAGTTAGTAGGCATTCTATTCCTGGGTTCTTGACCCAAGATTCACTCTACTTACCTCGTATTGTTAGTGTTTGCTAGTTCCTTTAGGATACTAGTAACCTTTGCGTTAGTCCTCGAGGTCCGTGGTATTTCCTTCTTCCAAATACTATGAACCATTTATGGCAGAAGTTTGTTGGATCAAAAGATCACAATAAGAGTGCTCTTGACGAGTTCTCGATTCTATGCTGCTACTCTGCTAGTTCTACCCTTCTGCATGGGTTACCCGAAATAAATATGATGAGCTTTGCTCGACATACTAATCTATGCATCCACAACTCAGAAAATCGTATGTTCCTTGAGTTGTTCTCTTTAGCTGTGTTCTGACCCTGTGTATCATTTGATAGTCATGGGTATGCGTGCATTCGTTCATCGATGCCTAGTACCCTTGTGGTTCGTCAAGCCATTCTATCCGGAATGACTTGGAGAAACAAACTCCAGTACCTCATCCATGTCTAGGATTGGGTCAAAGCAATTGTATTCCGCAGATCAAAATGCCAATCCAGCTTCTGCTCTGCTCTACCTTGAAGTATTACCTTCTTTATGTCAAGAGTATCATGGGAATTGCACACCCTCTTATGAATTCTTGATGCAGTGATATTTCTCGCCATCATTATTCACTCCTCGGTCCCCGTGTTGTTGCAACCGGAATGCCAACATGTGAACTGTGATGTGTGAAATCAATCCTCCTATAAACCTTGTTGCTTGGTAGTTAAAGGACAATAATTTCATTCTTAGTGTGTTGGTTCTTGAATCATCATTCTAAGATAGATCTTGCTACCTAGTCCTTATTTCCAGTGCACCTTTCGATCAATGAGTTGGGGCTATGCCAATCCCTTGCTTATTTGATCATCTCGTCTTGCCCTGAAAAACAAGATTGTTCTCGAGCTTAATAGCATATCGGTGGTTCATGATTTTTCGATTATCTTCTCGGAAGTATCACCAGGTTGTGACCTGACTGCTATGTTGAGCTCGTGATCAAGTTGGTTTATTCCTGTAAACCACCCTTTCTCCAAGAATCCGTGTGGGATACCCCTGAGCTAGTTGGTTAAGCTAAACAACAACTTGGAGAGTTGGAAGATAAAAACCTGTCCAGCTCAGTTCATTCCAAGGGATGTCCTTGTGCGTGTGTGTTGAAGAAAGTTGATATTTTCATCGACGGACCCTCGTGATCAGTTAATGGACCTATCATTTTATCCAACCTTTGATTTGAGTATGGGCTATCATCAAATCAGACCAGAACCAACGATATTCGTAATGTTGTCTTACTCGTGGTTGATCCCTCGAGCATACACCATTATATCTTTTGGGTCTGACCAATGCTATCACTTGTTCACATAATTATGGAACTCCATCCTCATGGAAACCTGGATGAATTGTTGTTGATCCCATCGACAACATCCTTATCTCCTCCATGATTCTGTTGGACATTAAGCTAGTGTCGGAAACTTTGTAAACAATGCCTTCAAGTTCCGTCCCTGAGGTATATGTTTGGATGAGTGCAGTGACTTCCTCTAATTCACGTGTATCTGATGTAAGTTGCCGCCGTGAATTCGAGAAAGTTTGTTTTTGCGTCCTTTGGAATCATCCCAAGTCAGTCACGCATGTGCGAAGTACTCTATGGTTTGATAGGTTGGCCGCCTCCATTCTATATGTGTTTCCTAGCACACCAAGCCACCGATTGATTTGTTCAAGGAGAAGAAGTTTCTTCTTAGGATCCAGACTTATGCAAGGGCTTCGATATCCTCGATGATGGTTCCCAACCATAACTCGATAGTGTTCTGTTGTAAGACTACCATGTGATCATGCTTGTCTGGGACAACATGCTCACATGCTTGTAGCACAACCAGCTCATGTTTTGGAGCTTAATATCGTAGTTCATTTCCCGAGAGTCTCGCAACGTCATCTTGTCGATTTGTGTTGCAAACTTTTATTTTTCTTTCTAGACTCGATGAGTCTGGATTATTCTGACACCAACCAGATCTGAATCTCAGGCAGATATAATGGTTGGAACGTCTCCCAAGAACTATAATATTGGCCTCTCTATAACCCGGTAAAGTGGTTATCATGGCCAACACACCCAGCCGGAAGGCCCATTATTGTAGTATCTTCATTGAGGAAGTTGGCCACCTCCCCATGAGGATTTCATAGGATTTACTCCCTAGTTGTGCCTTATGGATTTTTGTGTTTCCGAAGTCCGACCTTTACTTGATGTTCTAGATATCAAACCATATATATGAATGGGATACACTAGCACATCAAGGAGAACATTAGAAGCGGAGTGCTAAATGTCTCTCGGTCGATCATCTAGATTTCGTTTCCTTGGCCTCGCTAAGGTGAAATCTGAGAAGGTGTTATCTTCATTTGCATCTGCATTGTCCATCGCTATTCATCATGGTAGTACGTTGTGTTGTCAGGTTCCTTGACACGGATATTGGTTAAACCTTGATGAATATGGAAATGCTCAAGTTCTTGAGAGCACACACAAGCGCTAGGTGTTATCATCGACACTAACTGGGATTGCTCTTAGTTTCCTCAGTTATGCTATAACTTTTCAAACAGTGGACTCACTCTCTACTGTTGAGCTTCTCCCTAGTTACTAAAATCATCCCTTGTGTTGTTTTCAACAAGGTAATCCACATCATCCATTCTAATCCGGGTATGCCATTCTACCGAACCCCTCCAAATGGTTGCTCGAGAATTGCCTTAGGTTGGTATAAAGAGTTTCAATGATCTCTGAATCAAAGGTAATTCCTTTTGCCACTTAAGGGATGATTCTACGAGCCACCTCCTCTAAGATGTCTCGTTGTGGTATCATGGCAACTCAACTCCTCGCAACGTTGACAACCATTCACCACCTTCTTGAGCGTGAAATTGTTGTCCACCTAGTGAACCTTCGTCATCTGCTTCATTCCATTCCTCTGGATGTGTGCTTCGCGTCTCAGCTCGTGAGATGTTTCTATGTCTCATTCCGTGAGTTAATCCTGAGTTGCTCGATCTTCGAGAAGATCGATCCTTCTAGAGTTTATTTTCCCTCTCGTTGTCATGTTGGTAGGAGTTCCTGGAGCAAGGCTTCGAGACAAAGATGGTGATCGAATCAACGCTCTTATGAAGTGCACCCTAGATCGTGAAGATTGTGTTAGTTTGCGTCCCCCCTTCGTCTTACCCTACGCTTGAATCTCGGGTCGAGATTCTTGTTTAGTAGGGGTGAGTTGTCACATCCCTAGCTTCTGGTTTGCTCTGAGCTAGCTAGTCATGTGTTGCATCATGTTTAAATTTCAGTTAAACCTGAAATGGGGATTGTTTAAACCCTAGCACCAAATGAATTCAAATTGGCTCAAATAAAATCATTTTCAATAAACCCAAAATGCCTTTGAAAATGTTCATGATTTCTGATAAAGGTGAAAACCTCTGCCAAAAATGATGAACATATTTATAGGTCATTTCTGGATTTTTGAATTAACTCATATTGTATTTGAATTGGGGCATTTAAATCTTATAAATATTTTAAATGCTCTAATAATTGTGAAACTAGTTGAGGGCTGTTGGAAATAATTTCAACAGTGCCACAAATATTTTCAGGATTTTTAATAATGCTCTGGCATTTTTAATGAAGCCAAAACAATTGCAGAAAATAGAAAATGGAATTAAAAGAGAGTGAGAAAAACTGACTGGCGCTTACCTACAGCCCATCCGGCGCCTCAGCTGGCCCAGCACTGTGTGGCCCACTGGCCCACACTGCCAGTCACCCCCCTCCTTGCGCCAGAAGGACGCCGGCGTGTCGCCCGCACGCGCACTCTCGGCCACCTCCTGCTTCCACCTCCTCCTGCCTCCCTGCCCGCTTCTCGACCCCCTGGAGACGCCACGCAGCCCCCCTGGCCCCCTCTTACTCTCTCCCGAACGCTCTCCCCCTCCTCTGCTCTCTCCCTGCACGCGCCCGAGCAGAGCTAGTCGTCGCCGACGCCGTTTGCCACAGCCACCGTGCTCCCCTCGCCTCGCCGACGCGCCAAAACGCTCCGCCTCGACCCCCTCTTCCTCCCCACCGAGACACGCCCTGCCGGAAGCCCTGCAACGCCGTCCTCAACGCCATCTTCGTCCTCTGCACCGACGGTCGCCGTTGCTCGATTCGCCGCCCACAGAGCGTCCCTGGCCTCGCCCTCGCGCTCGTTGGACTCGCGGTGAGCCGCTGAACCGTTCCCCTCTTCTTCCCATGCCGTTTGGCCGCTCTAGCCGTTGTTTCCGCCGGACCCGAGAGCTCACCGCCACCCAGTCATGTCGCCGTCATGGCCACCGTCACCTATATCCGCAACCGAGCGCTTCACCGCACTCACCGTGTCCCCAGGAGCCCGCAGCACCGCTCCGCACCTCCTGCCGTGCCTCCTAGCGATGACCCCGAGCTCGCCCGAGCTCCGGCAGCCGCCAACGTCGTCGCCGGCGTCTTTTCCGACCACCCCGAGCCCAAACACCACTACCACTCGACGCGGCAGCCCCCCCAGCTTCACGTAGATGCTTCACGCGCGCCAAATAGGGCCGTGCAATGAAATCCCGACTCCCTCCGCCGCGGATTTGGTCGCCGGCGGCTAAACGCCGGTGGCTGACATGGCACCATTAGTTTAGGTGCTAATTATGTTTAATTATTACCTGTGTCAATGACATGTGGGTCCCCGAGGATAATTAGGTTAGTCTAATTTTCTGTTAAGATTAGTACTAATCTGGGTGGACCCCACGTGTCAGCTTTGACTTTGGTCAAGTCAATGTTGACCGGTCCCACCTGCCATACACCCAAACCAGGCTGAGACACTGACGTATGGGTCCCAGGGGTCAGGTTTGACCTGGCCCACCCAGTTGACCTGCTGACGTCACACCTATGTCATGCTGACGTAGTAACTTATTTTCTGGATTTATTATTATATAGGAAATTCCAGAAAATGTTGCAAACTTCTAAAAATCATAGTAATTCAACCGTAACTCCAAATGAAATAATTTTTATATGAAAAATGATCAGAAAAATCCAATCTATCCATCTGTATAATTTTCATGCATGTTAGAACAACTTATAGCTGCTGTTTAGCACAAGTCATATAAATGGCATATGAATATCCACATATGGAGTTTGAATTTGAACTTAGGGTTCAAACCAACTCCATTTAACTTGTTGCTAGTTGCATTAGTTCAAGCCACATCATATTGCCATGTCATGATCATGCATCATATTGTGCATTGCATTGATTGTGTTCTTCCTTGTTTGTCGGTGTTTGTCCCCTCTCGATAGACGTGAATCCGACGATGAGATCGATGACACCAATGAAGAACTATATTGTCTTCAGAAGTGCCAGGCAAGCAAAACCCCCTTGTTCATTCCGATAAAATCCCACTCTCTCGCTCCTGCTCTCTTTTACTGCATTAGGACAACAATGATTCATCTGTTACTTGCTGCGGTAGCTGAACCCCTTTATCCTCTGCATGACCTGTCATTGCCACAGTAAATATATGAAACCCACTAGCATGAGTAGGAGTTGTTTGAGTCCTGATGTGCCTACTCATTCATGCTTGTTTGTCATGCCTGCTACTGCTTAGAGTTGAGTCAGGTCTGATTCATCGGGGATGAATTGGAATGTGGTGAACATGTCCTACTGTTGAGAGCTAAGTGTGTGAACGCGATTTGGTAAAGGTAGCGCTGAGAGGCCATGTAGGAGTACATGGTGGGTTGTCTCATTGCAGCCATCCTCAGGAACTGAGTTCTGTGTTTGTGATCCATGAACAGCTACTACCACACATTGGGATCCTTAATTGACTCTCTTGACTTATTAATCAACTCGATCTCTGTCCAGGAGTTGCAACTAGTTTCTGGTGTTTGTAGGTAGTGTTAGAAGTCTACCAAGTGGCACCCGGTATAGGTGGGCTTGGGACAGACTAGGCACAGTGGCACGGTGTACCAAGTGGCACCCGGATGGTGGGCTTGGGAACCCTGCTCACATCGTTTGGGGCCATGAGCGACACCCCGGTCGGATCTCCTTGCGGATGGAACCCGAATAGGTGATAAACCTGGACGAGAGACTTGTGTGGTTAGTCAGGTCGTGGCCGACACCCTCGCTGGGCTTCCGCTTGAAAGTTGCCGAGTACATGTCGTGTAAACGGCGGCAAGTGGTGAGAGCGTGTGTGAAGAAGTACACCCCTGCAGGGTTAACATTATCTATTCAAATAGCCGTGTCCGTGGTAAAGGACTTCTGGGTTGCCTGTACAGTTCATAGACAAGTGAAAGTGGATACTCTAAAATGCGCAAGATAAGTGTGAGTGCTATGGATGGCGTTCTCGTAGGGAGACGGGAGCGGATCCATAGTGGTGTATTGATATGGTGAATATGTGGACTCGTGTGCGCCACCTCAAAAGAGTTACTTGCAGTCATAGTTCAGGATAGCCACCGAGTCAAAGCTGGCTTGCTGCAGTTAAACCCCACCATTCCCTTGTTGATAATGATGCATATGTAGTTAGATCTGATGTAAATCTTGCTGGGTACATTTGTACTCACGTTGCTTAATTTATGTTTTTGCAGAGAGACTTCAGTCTCGCTTGTAGTACCGCGTGGACTTCGACGTTTAGCTTGTTACCTCAGCTACGATCTTGTGCCCTCGGCAGGATTGGTAGATAGTCAGGCTTCTCAGCCTTTTTCTTTTGTAGATGTCTGTACTTAGACATGTTAAGCTTCCGCTTGTGCTTGACTTGTTTGCTCTGAATGTTGGGTCATGAGACCCATGATTGTAATATCTCGCTCCTCGGAGCCTATTGAATAAAATACTTGAGTTGTAGAGTCATGTTGTGATGCCATGTTGTATTTGCACATATCGAGCATATTGTGTGTATGTTATTGAAATGCTTGGTATGTGTGGGATCTGACTATCTAGATGTTTATCCTTAGTAGCCTCTCTTACCGGGAAATGTCTCCTAGTGTTTCCGCTGAGCCATGGTAGCTTGCTACTGCTCCGGAACACTTAGGCTGGCCGGCATGTGTCCTTCTTCATTCCTGTGTCTGTCCCCTCGGGGAAATGTCACGCGATGAATTCCGGACTCCTGTTAGCCCGCTATAGCCCGGTTCACCGGAGTCCTGCTAGCCCAGTGCTACAGCCTGGATTCACTCACTGATGACCGAGACGTTCGTTGCTGGGTCATGTATGCCTGTCCCTGTAAGTTAGTGCCACTTTGGGTTCACGACTAGCCATGTCAGCCCGGGTTCTTGTCATATGGATGCTAGCGACACTATCATATACGTGAGCCAAAAGGCGCAAACGGTCCCGGCCAGGTAAGGTGGCACCCGTGGGAATACCGTGCGTGAGGCCGCAAAGTGATATGATGTGTTACATGCTAGATCGGTGTGACTTAGGATCGGGGTCCTGACAAATACAATCCCAATCATAAATATTTTAGGAAACATGTGGAATCCCAAACAAAAAACACACATCACTCTTGCCGCAACCGTCGGTGATACACAACAAATCAAACTGTCTGGTGCACTTGTATGTGTGCAAAGGGGCTCCTGAACCGTTTATAATAGAACATTATCACACACGGTAATTGTTGGGAAACATGTGCGATGGAGTCTTGCATGGAAGACAGGTTCCGCAGAAAAATCGTGTGCGATGGGGCAAATATTGCACACAGTTCATATGTTGGCCCGTGTGCTTTAAATACTGTTTCCCAAATGGTTCATTACGACATACCGTTTGGTTTCACTGCATCATTAGAAACATTTAATCACCGATCCCACACGTGCAAAAGAATTTAGTGTGTGCTGCATCACATATGATTACATTTTGCAAGGCCTCTTGATCATGGCTGCATATCCCCGACGGTTTATGGGTCGTGTGGGAAGGATCGCCCTATCGCAGTCACTCACTTGGTGATGGTTCAAAATGCCGTTGCGGAAAGGGGTTAAAAACTATGTGTATAGCACCTCGTTGTACCAGTGACACTCTCAATATGGATCCTAAGTTTAAGACGGTTAAATAGCTCCTTCGTCGTTTCAATGAAGAGCAATGTAAAGCCATTGGATAAGAGGTGGCCCAGCTCTTAGCGGCTGGGTTCATCATTGAAGTCTTTCACCCTGAGTGGTTCGCTAACCTGGTGTTTGTACTCAAGAAGAATGGCACCTGGCGTATGCGTGTTGATTACAAAGATCTAACAAGGCTTGTCCAGCTGATCCATTTACTCTCCCTCGTATCAACCAGATTATTGATGCCACGGCAGGTTGTGAGAGTTTATGTTTCCTGGATGCTTATTATAGTTATCATCAGATCAAGATGTCAGTTAAGGACCAAGAGAAGACGTCTTTTATCACCCCTTTTGGAGATTTCTGCTATGCTTCTATGTTTACTGGGCTTAAGGGTGCACAGGCGACTTATCAACGTTGTGTTCAGAATTGCTTTCATAGTCAGATTGGGCGCAATGTGCATGCTTATGTGGATGATATTGTGGTTAAGTCTAGGAAGAAGGAGACTCTCCTAGATGATCTGAAGGAAACTTTTGATAATCTCCGGTTCCATAAGATGATGATTAACCCGATAAGTGTGTCTTTGGTGTGCCTGCAGGTAAGCTATTGAGATTTCTGGTTTCAGAAAGAGGCATTGACGCTAACCCGGAGAAAATCAAAGCCATCACCTCCCTTGTGAAGCCGGCATGTGTCAATGACGTCCAACGTCTAGCGGGTCGTATTGCAGCGTTGAGCCGGTTTATAAGCCGCCTGGGAGAGAAGGCAATCCCTTTATATCAGATGATGAAGAAGACAGATCGCTTTGTGCAGAGTGATGCTGCCAGTGAGAGATTTGCGGCGCTCAAACAACAGCTAGCTGAGCCGCCCATCCTTGCTGCTCCCATTGAGAAAGAGCCGCTGCTCCTATGTTTGGCAGCTAATAGTAAGGCTGCCAGTGTGGCAATAGTTGTGGAGCACAAGGAGGCGGGTAAGGAATACCATGTTCAGCAGCCGGCCTATTATGTCACTGAGGTGTTGATTGATTCCAAGCAACAATATCCACATTGACAGAAATTGGTGTATGGGGTGTTCATGGCGAGTCATAAGTTGAAGCATTATTTTCTTTGTCATCCTATTACTGTGGTCAGTTCTGCTCCCTTGGGGGATTATATTCATAACAGAGAAGCTACAGGCTGGGTTGCCAAGTGTGCAATTGAGCTTGGAGCTCATGGTTCGAAATATGTGCCAAGGAAACCATCAAATCTCAGGCTTTGGTGGATTTCATAAATGACTGGACCGAGTTACAGACACCTGAGGAGAAGCCCGAACACGTATTGGACAATCCACTTTGATGGGTCCAGGCAATTGGAGGGCTCGGGGGCTGGAGTTATTTTGACTTCCCCATGAGGTGATAAACTTTGTTATGTGTTAAGGCTAATGTTTCTTTGTACTAATAATGCAGCTGAATATGAGGCTTTACTCCATGGCCTTCGTATGGCCAAGGAGATGAATTTAAGCTGGGTCAGGTGTCTGGGTGACTCAGACCTTGTGGCTCACCAAGTCCCAGACACGTGGGATTCCAAAGACCCGTTCATGGCGACTTATTGCCGGGAAGTTAAAATATTGCTGGACATTGCAAGGGTTATCAGGTGGATCATCTTGATCGAAGGAAGAATGAGGCAACTGATGCCTTAAGCCGGCTTGGATCTCAACATAAGCCGGTGCCTCGTAATGTGTTTCTTGATGTATTGCACAATCCTTCGGTCAGATTACCATCTGAAAAAGATCTTGTTGTCCCTGACCCGGAGGCGCAGTTAGTGGTGGCTCTCCATGCTATTCCTGATTGGACACTTCCCTACTTGGCCTATATGACCCGGGGTGAGTTACGTGAGGATGAAACTTTGGCAAGGCAAATAACCAGGAGGTCTAAGTCTATGACAATCGTCAACAGCGAGTTACACCAGTGCAGTGTGACAGGCATGTTCCAACATTGTGTTTCTCCTAAAGAGGGCCGTGAGATGGGTGTCGGCCCCCTTCTTATTCACCTTCCCGTTTCTCCCTCTCTCTCATACCCTTGCTTATCTCTCTCTTTCTGTCAGTAGGAAGTCACGAGGAGCTGCCCGCGTCCCTGCCCCCATGGAGCCGGCCGTCCCAAGGCAAGCTGTCAGCTTGCCTCCACTCCGCCTAGTTGTCGCCGCCTCTCTGGTGATGCCCCACGCTGCCCCGTCGCACCTCCCTCTATCTCTTCCCTTCCTTTTTCCTCTCTGAAGATCTCTCTCTCTCTCTCTCTCTCTCTTGCTCATGATCTCTTTGTCTCTCTCTCCTTTGCCTCAAACAGGTAGACCCCGCCGCCATGGATGGCTGAGCCCAACGCCCGAGCTCCGTCCGCCGCCGTTGCCCGGACCCGACGCCGGACGACCCGTTCCCGCCGGTTCTCGTCGACCCCATCGCCGAGACTCCCTATCGTCGTCTCCTGCATCGCCCTGGATGTGCTATTGTTTCATTTCTTCAGAAACGAGCAACAACAGCTCACCCGCTCATCCCCGTTGACCGCAGCCACGCGTGGCCTCTGCGCCTTGGGCCGCCTTCTGCCGCCAAGGCCCAGCGCACCTCTAGCCCAGCCGCTTCTCCTCTTCCGGCCCGAGAGCCTGATGTGAGCAACCGCCCAGCCCCTCCTCTCTGTTGGCCCAACATGCACCAGTTTCGGCTCGTGGACGTTTTTTCCCCTGGACGAATTTTCTAAATATCCTTTGCATGCATAACTACAGAAAAATGCCATCATATTAAAGTGTAAATAAGTAATTATCCATTCATCCAAATTAAACATGTCATATATGTAAAGTGATTAGAATTGCATGTAGTTTCACAATATGGGACTTTCATCCATGTTAAAAATGTTTAAAATGTTGTTTACATTTAATTTGCTAAATGTCATGTTAAAATGACTTATTTCATAACTAAATAACCGTAGCTCCGAATTTAATAAACTTTATATGTAAATGGGGTAGAAAAATGCATAGATCAACATGGTGTCATTACTTTGCATGTTTAACAACTCTAAAATATAGTTCTAGGCAGAACAGTACCGAATTTGAAATATGCACATGAGGATTTTCCAGAATTGTTGTTTGTTGTTTCCGGCCTCATTTAAACTTGACTAGTTAGGTAGTTTTATTATACCTCACCTCTTGCCATGTTAACCAACATTTAATATTGTTAAGTAGCTTAACAAAAGTGAACTAGATAATTCGAATGTGGTGTTTCGTCAATATGCAACTCGTTGCACATTGAGCTCCACTTAATTTATAGTATTGTTTGTTGCACTTTGCCATGCCATCAATCATTAAACCTGACATGTATCAGACTTTATTGTGCATCATGCCATGGTTATGATATGTGTGTTTACGATGTTGTTTGGTTCTTTTCGGTGTTGTTTCTTAGTTTTGATAATGTTGCGGATTGAGAGGATTCGTTCGTCTACGCCCGCCTGTCTTCTTCATGGATTCAGTATTCTTCCTAGCGGGATTTCAGGTAAGATGACCATCACCTTCGATCTCACTACTATCTTTGCTTTGCTAGTTGTCTAGATGCTATTGCTATGTCGTGCTTCCTACCACTTGTTTATCGACCCTCCCAAATTGCCATGAAAAGCCTCTAACCTTTTTCCACCATCCCAGCAAACCGTTGTTTGGCTATGTTACCGCTTTGCTCATCCCTTCTTATAGCTTTGCTAGTTGCAGGTGCAGTTGCAGGTTGTTCCATGTTGGGACATGGATATCATGGATATCTTGGAATAACACAATATCACTTATGTTTAATAAATGCATCTATATACTTGGTAAAGGGTGGAAGGCTCGGCCTTTTGCCTGGTGTTTTGTTCCACTCTTGCCGCCCTAGTTTCCATCATACCAGTGTTATGTTCCTTGATTTTGCGTTCCTAACATGGTTGGGGTTTCTGGGCCCCCTTGCCAGTTTGCTTTGAATAAAACTCTTCCAGCAAGACCCAACATTGTTTTTACCATTTGCCTAATAACAACTAAAACTTGCATAGGGACCTGCCGGCCCCCGAGGTCTCTCAATCAACCCCCCCGGGCTAGTGTTCCTCATGAGTGTTGGTCCACCTACCTAGCAGTCGGCGGTGCCACCTCGGGGCAACTTGATGGTTGTTTTGGCTATCGTCCACTTAGCATAGATTGTGTTGTCCTGAGAACGAGATACATGCGGCTCCTATCTTGGTATCGACGCACCGGGTGGTCTTGCTGGTTTTGTTTTACCATTGTCAAAATGTCTTGTGAACCGGGATTCCAAGCTTGATCGGGTTGTTCTGGGAGGAGGATTTTCCTCCATTGAGTGTGAGAGCTTGTCATGGGCTAAGTTGGGACACCTCTGCAGGGTTTAAACTTTCGAGAGCCATGACCGCAGTTATGTGGCAGATGGGAGTTTTTAATATCCGGTTGTAGAGAAGTTGACACCAAATTCGAAATAAAATACACCAACTGTGTGTGTAACCGCGACTGTCTCTTTTCAAGCAAGTTCGGGAAGAGAACACGGTTGGGTTATGCTTGAACGTAAGTAGTCCAAGATCACTTCTTGATCATTACTAGTTTGCGACCATTGCGTAGATTCTCATCTTATTCTTGTACTCGTAAGTTAGCCACCATATCTATGCTTTGTCGCTTGCTGTAACCTCACCACTTATCCTTTCCCTACCCATTAAGCTTTGCTAGTCTTGATACCCATGGTAATTGGATGGCTCACAGATTACTACAACAACAGTTGCACGTACAGGTAATGCGATGATCTGACACGAGTGCGATGCTTGCTTGTTTGGAGTTCTTTTGCTTCTTCTTCGATCAAGGGATATAGGTTTCGAGTCGGGAGCCTGGGCTAGCAGGGTGGATGTCGTTCATATTTTTCATTTGTTTTCATCTGTAGTCGGATCCCACTCTTCTGTATGATGATTGCTATATATTAATGAACTGTTGTATTCATGTTGTAGCTTGTGGCGAGTGTACGCCTTTATCTTGTATTCTCATCTATTCAGTACATGGTATGTTGTAATGATATCCACCTTGCTATGCGCTCGAAATGCGGTTGTGCCCCAATCATGAGTTCATCACGTGATTGGGATAGAATCCATCTTGGGCTCTACACAGAGGAATTAAGAGATTGTCTAATAAGACCAAGTTTGGGTAAAAGCAGGTTTGGATGGTGTGGTACCTCGGCTGGGCGCTTACGGGCAGAGGGCTCATTACTTAACCCGGCTAGTAATTTGCCTGAGACGCCGCTTCGGGTCTGGCATCTTATATCATGTTGAGCCTTTTTCAAAATAAAGTGTGGATCTAAGTGAGCATCTGGGTGAGAAAACTTTACTTTCCGGACAACCCGCCAAACTTTCTTTGAAGGTGAAGAGTCTGAACCAGATGAAACAAAAATTGCCTCAGTATCATCTGCCCGGCTTGTAGCAGCCTCTTCCTATGAGGAAAGGGTGTCAGCTAGTTCAATAAAGAGTTGACCAAGCGAGTCAAGTTCTACCTCTAATGGGTTTTCAATGTCTGCTGACTCGCCCATAGCAGCCGGCTCACTAATAGTGACCGTCCTTTTCTTCTTCACTTTCTTATTCGCCCGAGCCTTGGCCACAAAAGTTTTTGGCTTCTTGGTCGAAAAGGCGGAGTCAACCTATATGAGTGTAGAAAAGATTAGATAAGCAAGACATAATATAGAGTTAAAACATATTGAGCCAGATGAAGATGAACACTTATAGGTGGAGCTGGTTTTTTTAAAGAATGGCAGTAGGCGAACTTCATTGCAATTTTCCTAAGACTCGCCAAGCAAGGTCCTCATAGTTTTAATGACTTCTTCAGCTGTAAAGTTGTCTTTAGTGTACTGTTGGGGGTCATTTGGCTCACCAGAATACTCACACATTAAGCTAGGAAGTCACCTTAAGGGGGGGTATCTTCCAAGAGACCCAGCACCGGGTCAAATCAACTCCAAGTAAACCATGAGCCAATAAAGCTTTAAATATGGAGAGGATGGGAAAGCCTCTGCATGCTCTTCTAGTTTAATTTTGCTTGGCGGGTCAAAATCTGCTCGAAGGCACTCAACTCTAAACCCAGGCAGAGGGTTGATGACCCACAAGTATAGGGGATCTATCGTAGTCCTTTCGATAAGTAAGAGTGTCGAACCAACAAGGAGCAGAAGGAAATGACAAGCGGTTTTCAGTAAGGTATTCTCTGCAAGCACTGAAATTATAGGTAACAGATAGTTTTGTGATAAGATAATTTGTAACGGGTAACAAGCAATAAGAGTAAACAAGGTGCAGCAAGGTGACCCAATCCTTTTTGTAGCAAAGGACAAGCCTAGACAATTTCTTATAATGAGAAAAGCTCTCCCGAGGACACATGAGAATTACCGTCAAGCTAGTTTTCATCACACTCATATGATTCACGTTCGTTACTTCAATAATTTGATATGTGGGTGGACCGGTGCTTGGGTGATGTCCTTTGTTGGACAAGCATCCCACTTATGATTAACCCCTATTGCAAGCATACACAACTACAAAAGAAGTATTAAGGTAAACCTAACCACAACATGGGACATATGGATCCCAATCAGCCCCTTACGAAGCAACACATAAACTAGGGTTTAAGCTTCTATCACTCTAGCAACCCATCATCTACTTATTACTTCCCAATGCCTTCCTCTAGGCCCAAATAATGGGGAAGTGTCATGTAGTTGACGTTCACATAACACTACTAAAGGAGAGACAACATACATCTCATCAAAATATCAAACGAATACCAAATTCACATACTACTAACAGCAAGACTTCACCCATGTCCTCAGGAACAAACGTAACTACTCACAAAGCATATTCATGTTCACGATCAGAGGAGTATTAATATGCATTAAGGATCTAAACATATGATCTTCCACCAAATAAACCAACTAGCATCAACTACAAGGAGTAATCAACACTACTAGCAACCACAGGTACCAATTTGTGGTTTTGATACAAGCTTGGATACAAGAGATGAACTAGGGTTTGAGAGGAGATGGTGCTGGTGAAGATGTTGATGTAGATTGACCCCCTCCCGATGAGAGGATCGTTGGTGATGACGATGGTGATGATTTCCCCCTCCCAGAGGGACGTTTCCCCGGCAGAACAGCTCCGTGAGAGCCGTAGATTGGTTCCGCCAAGGTTCCGCCTCGTGGCGGCGGAGTTTCGTCCCGTAAGCTTGCTTATGATTTTTTCTAGGGTAAAAGCCTTCATATAGCAGAAGATGGGCACCGGAGGGCCACAAGGGGGCCCACGAGGCAGGGGGGCGCGCCCACCCCTCGTGGCCAGGGTGTGGGCCCCCTCTGGTACTTTCTGCGCTCAATAATTCTTATTAATTCCAAAAATGACTTTCGTGGAGTTTCAGGACTTTTGGAGCTGTGCAAAATAGGTTTCCAATATTTGCTCCTTTTTCAGCCAGAATCCCAGCTGCCGGCATTCTCCCTCTTCATGGTAAACCTTGTAAAATAAGAGAGAATAGGCATAAGTATTGTGACATAATGTGTAATAAAAGCCCATAATGCAATAAATATTGATATAAAAGCATGATGCAGAATGGACGTATCAACTCCCCCAAGCTTAGACCTCGCTTGTCCTCAAGCAGAAGCCGATATCAAAAAATATGTCCACATGTTTAGGGATAGAGGTGTCGATAAAAATAAAATACGAACATGAGGGCGGCATGATCATTCTTATAACAACAACATATATATATATATATTGTCATATGATTTCTTATGCTCAAGTAACAAACTATTCACAATGTCAAGTATGGTTCAGAAACTTCATTGGGAACTATCAAACTATAATCTTAGTCATTGAAGTAATTGCAATTTATCATAACATCGGAAAGAGTCAATAATAGAGCTTTTCAGCAAGTCCACATACTCAACTATCATATAGTCTTCTACAATTGCTAACACTCACGCAATACTTATGGTTCTGGAGTTTTAATCGGACACAGAGAAAGATAGGGGCTTATAGTGTTGCCTCCCAATGTTTTACCTCAAGGGTAATGTCAACAATAATAGTTCATGCTAACTTACATCCAATTGGATATATATATCGGGATCTTTCCAACAAGAGGTGCTTGCCAAAGGATAAAATGAAAAAGGGAAAGGTGAGGATCACCTTGACTCTTGCATAATGTAAAGACATAAAGTAAAAGATAGGCCCTTCGCAGAGGGAAGCAGAGGTTGTCATGTGATTTTTGGGTTGGATGCACAAAATTTTAATGCAAAAGAACATCACTTTATATTTCCACTTGTGATATGAACCTTTATTATGCAGTCCGTCGCTTTTATTACTTTCATATCACACAATCGTATAAAGCTTATTTTCTCCGCACTCATAAGTCGTACATATTTAGAGAGCAATTTTTATTGCTTGCAACATGACAACTTACTTGAATGATCTTACTCAATCCATAGGTAGGTATGGTGGACTCTCATGGCAAAACTGGGTTTGAGGATATTTGGAAGCACAAGTAGTATTTCTACTTGGTGCAAGGAATTTGGCTAGCATGAGCGGGAAAGGCAAGCTCAACATGTTTGAATGATCCATGACAATATACTTTAACTGAGATGTGAGAAAACATAAACCATTACGTTGCCTTCCTTGTCCAACATCAACTCTTTAGCATGTCATACTTTAATGAGTGATCACAATCATAAAAGATGTGCAAGATAGTATATTTATATGTGAAGACCTCTCTTTCTTTATTACTTCCTATTATTTGCAACGATGATCAAAACTATGTTTGTCAACTTTCAACAACTTTTAGGCCTCATACTCTCTATGTGTGAAGTCATTACTATCCATAAGATCAATATGAACTCTTTTATTCTTTTTATTCTTTCTATTTTCTCAAGATCATAGCAAGATAGCAAAGCCCTTGACTCAACACTAATATATATTATATATAGCTCACGGACTCGATTACATAGAGGGATCACAAAGCAAAACTCAAAACTAAATCATACCAAAACTTTATTCTACTAGATCTAGATATTACGAAAAGGATTGAACTAAGTAAAACGGTAAAGATAGGAGTGTGATGGTGATACGATACCGGGGCAACTCCCCCAGGCTTGGTAGTTGCCAAGGGGAGTGCCCATACCCATGTGATTATGTCCTCAGAGGTGATGAAGGTGGTGTTGATGATGTAGACTTCTTCCTCAATTTACGATTGAGGATAGCATTTTGCTCCTTTCGATCATCAATCTTCTACTCAAGACTTAATATCCTTCTGCATGGTTCCTGTTTGTTTTCCTGCAAGAGACAAAAAGGGATAAACTCGATCTTTGGCTTCTTTGCTCTATCAGGGAGGCTTGACTTTTCACACTCCACATGCATGTCCCCAGGTTGAGCTAATGGGGCTTCATCTTCGTCTGAGCTCGTCTCCTCCTTTCCCTTAGGCTCATAGTCTTCCTCTTCCTCAGTGGTCCAGCCACCATGCTCCTAGTCCCCGTAGACCTTAGGGTCTGCAAGGAAATAAGCCACATAGCTTTCTCCCTCCGAATCCTGGGACGACATATTGCTCTAATCTGCGGTAGAAACAGCTCGAAACAAAGACAGAAGATATTTGCATGATACGGTGGTTAAAACCTTCGGGAGATTATATAATGAATTCTTACCAACTAAAAAGAAGTATCGTGCAAGAAAACGGAGTCCGGAAGGCACACGAGGTGCCCACGAGGCAGGGGGGCGCGCCCAGTAAGGGTGGGCGTGCCCTCCACCCTTGTGGAGGCCTCGTGTCCTTCCCTGACTACTTCTTATTTTCCTAAATTCTTAAATATTCCAAACCGGAGAAAAATTGCTATTAGAACTGTTTTGGAGTCGGTTTACTTACCGTAACACATACCTATTCCTTTTCGGAGTCTGAAATATTCTGGAAAGTGTCCCTTATGTATTCCTCCGGGGTTACGGTTTTAACAATACTAGTTTCAATATTTATAGGGTTACCTGAGATATAATGTTTGATTCTTTGACCGTTCACCACATTCGGATTTGTGCCTTCGAAGTTGTTGATTTTTATGGCACCGGAACGATAGACTTCCTCGATAACGTAAGGACCTTCCCATTTAGAGAGAAGTTTCCCCGCAAAAAATCTTAAACGAGAGTTGAATAGCAACACATAATCTCCTACGTTAAACTCACGCTTTTGTATCCTTTTGTCATGCCATCTTTTAACATTTTCTTTAAACAGCTTGACATTCTCATAAGCTTGGGTTCTCCATTCATAAAGTGAGCTAATGTCAAATAACCTCATCTCACCAGCAAGTTTGAAAGCATAGTTGAGCTCTTTAATGGCCCAATATGCCTTATGTTCAAGTTCGAGAGGTAAGTGACATGCTTTTCCATAAACCATCTTATACGGAGACATACCCATAGGATTTTTATATGCAGTTCTATAGGCCGATAATGCATCATCAAGTTTCTTGGACCAATTCGTTCTAGATCTATTAACAGTCTTTTGCAAAATTAATTTGATCTCTCTATTACTCAACTCTACTTGACCACTAGACTGTGGGTGATATGGAGATGCAATTCTATGATTAATATCATACTTAGCAAGCATTTTACGGAAAGCACCATGAATAAAATGTGAACCACCATCAGTCATTAAGTATCTAGGAACTCCAAACATTGGAAAAATAACTTCTTTAAGCATCTTAATAGAGGTGTTATGATCAGCACTACTAGTTGGAATAGCTTCTACCCACCTAGTAACGTAATCAACAGCGACTAAAGTATGTGTGTATCAATTAGAGGCAAGAAAAGGTCCCATATAATCAAAGCCCCAAACATCAAATGGCTCAATAACAAGAGAATAATTCATAGGCATTTCTTGACGTCTACTAATATTACCAATTCTTTGACATTCATCACAAGACAAGACAAACTTACGAGCATCTTTGAAGAGAGTAGGCCAATAAAAACCAGATTGCAATACCTTATGTGCAGTTCTATCTCCAGCGTGGTGTCCTCCATATGGTTCGGAGTGACACTTGCATAGGATATGTTCCTGTTCATGCTCAGGTACACAACGTCTAATAAGACCATCTACTCCTTCTTTATAAAGGTGTGGGTCATCCTAGAAGTAATGTCTTAAATCATAAAGGAACTTTTTCTTTTGCTGGTATGTGAAACTAGGTGGTATAAATTTAGCAACAATGTAATTCGCATAATCAGCATACCATGGAGAAGTACGAGAAGCATTTATGACCACTAATTGTTCATCAGGAAAGCTATCATCAATAGGTAGTGGGTCATCAAGAACATTCTTTAACCTAGACAAGTTGTCTGCAACGGGGTTCTCAGCTCCCTTTCTATCAATAATATGCAAATAAATTCTTGTAGCAAGAGAACCCATCTAATAAGTCTAGGTTTAGCATCTTTCTTTTCCATAAGATATTTAATAGCAGCATGATTAGTGTGAATTTTTACTTTAGAATCAACAATATAAGGTCTGAACTTATCACAAGCAAATACAACCGCTAAGAATTCTTTTTCAGTAGTAGCATAATTTCTCTGGGCAGTGTCAAGAGTCTTACTAGCATACTGGATAACATTTAATTTCTTATCAACTCTTTGCCCTAGAACAACACCTATAACATAATCACTAGCATCACACATAATTTCAAAAGGTAAATTCCAATCAGGTGGCTGGACAATAGGTGCAGTGATCAAAGCTTTCTTAAGTATTTCAAATGCTTCCACACAATCATCATCAAAGACAAAAGGAATATCTTTTTGCAATAGATTAGTCAGAGGCCTAGAGATTTTAGAGAAGTCCTTCATGAACCTCCTATAAAAACCGACATGACCATGGAAACTTCTTATACCTTTAATGTCCTTGGGACACGACATCTTTTTAATAGCATCAACTTTAGCTTTATCAACTTCAATACCTCTTTCAGAAATTTTATGCCCCAAGACAATGCCTTCATTAACCATAAAGTGGCACTTTTCCCAATTCAAGACGAGACTAGTGTCTTCACATCTCTGCAAAACTCAATCAAGGTTGCTCACGCAATCATCAAAAGAGGATCCATAGACGGAGAAATCATGCATGAACACCTCACAAATCTTTTCACAAAAGTCAGAGAATATAGCCATCATGCATCTTTGAAAGGTAGCAGGTGCATTACATAAACCAAAAGGCATACATCTATAAGCAAAAGTACCGAAAGGGCAAGTAAAAGTAGTCTTTGCTTGATCGTCGGCTAACACATGTATTTGAGAGAAACCAGAATTACCATCTAGAAAGTAGAAATGTGTATGTTTGGATAGTCTTTCTAGCATTAGATCAATAAAAGGTAAAGGGTAATGATCTTTTGTCGGTGTACTAGAGTAGGGGTACCCTAGTCTCCCGAACTTGTGCACGGGCAGTTGCAGCGCCCCGTGGCAAGGCTTGCCGGATGACCGCCGAGGCCCTCCGTGGTTCCCTTGGAGCCATTCAAGAACAAAGTATTTAAGCTCAGGAGACAAGGCCCCGGCAAGAGAAGCTTGCCGGGAAGGCCAATCAAGGCATTTCAAGGAACTTGTCGCGACGCAACGCACGTCCCGGCAAGGCCCGGTGAGCGACAAGCTTCCGGGCGCGACAAGACAACAGCCCTGGCAAGGCGCTTGCCGCGGCAGGCTACCACTCTGTACCCACGCTCCAGCACATCCACCAACGTGTCGCTCTGGGGGCCTTTCCAGGCACGCGTGGTGAGAGGCTGTGCAGCCAGCGATGCGCGGTGGCATGCGAAGCTGACAAGACTGCCATCGTGGCGAGCGGTGGCGCCCCTGACGGTCCCTTTTTACACTGTTTGGGCGACGCAGATGGGCATTTAATGCCTTTGTCCCCTGCCATCAGGGTTAGGTAGGATGCACTGTGCAGGTGGTTGTACCAATCGCAACTTCTTTTCCATTTTTACCCTCGTCTGCATTGCCACCTGTCGGTGACCCCTTGAACATATAAAAGGAGGCCCATGCACAACGTAGAGGGGGTTCGAACCCAGAAAAACACTTAGCTCTCTCGAGCAAGAACACAATACAATCAGACAAGCAGCAGTAGGAGTATTATCTCTCCGGAGAGCTCCGAAGCTGGGTAAACTGCTCGTGTGCTTCGCCTCGATCTGCTCTTCGTGCGACCTCCGC